>NW_009953761.1:1233099-1256932 GCF_000747805.2 Chaetura pelagica | reverse complement strand
TGGCTGCAGGAATGCTGCCTATCACCAGCTGTGGCAGCAAGTGTAGACGAAAACTGAGCCAGGGAATCTCAGATCACCACAGTTCCCTCCATGAAAGCTACTGCACCGTGATGGTAACGTCCTCCAGTTGTCACCAGTCTGCATTTGCATTGCAGTCAGACGCCACGTTCAGATGGTGTGATGTGTGACAAAACTCCATCCCTGTTCCCCAAACAAGTGTCAGAGACTCTGTGCTGATGTCCACAGAACAACATCCTTCTGGATGGCTTAGTGGTAGTTCCCTGATGAGGTTGAAACAGATGACCTGCCCTACACTGAGATTTAAGACCCTAAAGTGTACCAGAACTGGGATTTAGGCAGCTTTGGGGGGAAAAGCCTCTAGATGGCCTCTAGACCTAAACCTCTTCTATTTGATCTTCAAGGTTTGATACTGAAAGGCAGAGGATACTGTTTGATACTGTTTGATACTTTGATACTTGTTTGATAGTTTAATACTTAGCAGAGGATTTCCCTCTTCCTTAGCGAGATCTGAATTATGGGTTTGTCCCCTCCTCACAAGAGTATTTATGCTTCACATTTCTCTGGAACAGTTTCATAGCTTACAAATATTTGAGCTGGAATAAGACATTTAAAGATTTGTAAATAACTTAGGCAGATAACTCCCATTAATTTAATGTAATTCTTGAGGAAGCATTAAAAAAATCCCAGTCAGGGTTTTTAGAAGAAATTTCTTTCTCTACTAGAAAACCTTTACATAGCTACTGCCAAAGCTAGCATGGAAATAATAACACTCTAAGATTTCAAAATCATGTTTATAAGCAGAAGCCACTATGGTTCAGAAAACTCCAGTGATTCAGCAGCACTGTTGTTATGGTTAATTTTCCTGGAAAAGTACATCATTGCAACAATTCCTCTTTTTTTTGTCATCATAGTGTTTATTTAATTATCTGTTTGTTTTTACTGCTGGATCTTAGTTTGGCACAGAGATGCTTGTAGCTAAAAAGGGTTTTAAAAACCATCAGCATTTTGAAACATATAAAAATTGCCAAGGGATTTTACTTTTGGCTTTTTGAGTAACATTATGTTTTTCGTACTTCTTAACAGAAATGAAAAATCCTCCCCCTCAAATGGCAGCATTTTTAAGTGACGTTTCCACTTCCGTGGCTGCAGTCCACTCTTCTATAATGTGGGAAATGCCCTGCCTCTGAACTGTGTGAGTGATACGTCACGTTCTCCACAAGTCTGTTTGTTAGCAGAAAAGAATAAACACCTCTGAGGTCCTGAAAATGTGTTTTTTTAAAAACTGTGCCAGGTACTTGCAAGGATCACGATAACAACAGCTGAGGAGTTAGTAGAGAGAAAACACCAGGTCAGGAAGGAGTTGCTGAGGACAGAGAGAGAGGAGAAACTTGAAGTTATAACATAAAATGGAGAAAGGAAAATTACAGCTTAACTGTCCAGAAGCTGCTAGACTGCCGACCAAGCCTCCATGGGGAGGTGATGGGAGTCCCAGAGGATGAGCAGTAAACACAGGCCTAGACAAAGCTCTGGAAAACGTGCTGCTTGCCAAGAGCCCTCCTGCTACATGGTGGAGGTAGGATAGGTGGCTTAAAATGTCTCAAAAGGCATCTGTGATCATCTCTTGAAGCAGAGTGAGCAGCAGCTAGTGACCAATCCCTCCAGCCCCTCTGCTGGCTACAGCTGCTTCTCTTCTCCTTCCTACCCCACCTTCCTTCCCCAGCCCTGTAAGGCCCCTCTTAAGCAATTTTCTTAGTTTGTTATAACTCTTTCCAAGAAGTCTGATAGCATGGTGATAGTCTGGGTTATCACAGCACACAGGAGGTAAAGAGATTACATGCAGCTTGTAAGACAGTCACAACTCAGATGCAGGTTTTCCTGAGAGAAAATGGGGATGGACCTTCAGAGGAGGGCCTTGCCATCAGGGGATGGATGAGACACATGGGTGCAGCATGTTCATACCCTCCTCACTATGCATCCACATCTGGCTCCTGGACAGCACAGACCAGAATTTTTGGTTTTCTGATGGATATTTTCCAACATCCACCAGGAGTTTGTTTCCATGTGACATGGACACCTGGGGAGCTTGGAATGAGGAAAAGTGCAGGATAAACATCCTTCTTTTCCATAAAGAACAAGGAAGGCACAGGGAGATGCATTTTAAGAGTGACATCAAAGTTTTCTCACCCAAAGGAAATCTCTCTGCGTTATAGTCCACTGAACAAATAAAGACATCTACATATAGGCATTCTAAAAAAATAAAAGCACAAAAAAATAAGCACAATAAAGGTGGACTTCTCATCTGTGGGCAGACATTTCACATGTGCCATATATTGCTTTGTATTGACTCAGCAGGGATCAAAGAGTGATTAGCTAAGATGTAAATAGCTGTGCTGTAGGTACACAATGACAGGTGACATGGATTCTGCCTCCGTGTTGTGTTGTGCCCTCTTCACCAGGACTGCAGCCAGCAAAGTTTAACACAACTCCCATTTCAGTAGTTTAATTTCCCTTTGTCTTTCAGTCCGCCACTCCCTACACCCAGAGCATTCCTCCAGTTGAAGTCTGACAAACATCCTGATTCTTAAAACAGCTCAGAGAACACTGGATCTGTGAAAAACTGCAGCTGTGGTGTCCTCATCCTCATCAGGGTTTGCTCAGTCCTGTGGTGCACTGCTGGCACTGGCAAGTGAGGACCTCCTCATCAGTTTCTCATGGCAAGCAAATACTGGATCCCACACACTAAATAATACATTGATCTCAAACTTGGAAGGCCAAATCCCTCTCTTGTACAGAGTGGAGGATAAGGAGAAATTTAAAGGACACATGAGAACTGTCTCGTGACTGTCATTAGGTGAATGACTTCTACCAAAATGGGGGAATAAAATGTTGCCTGTGGCTACCATAGGTAGGATGTGAAGCAGTGTACTGAAATTGCAGCCAAAGATTAGATGTTAAGGAAAGATTTCTGAAGGAAAATATCGTGAGGTCTTGAGTACATTAGTTAGATGGCAAACACTGTTACTGTTGATTTTAAGATCAAACTTGAGAAATATGCACACTGCATTCACAGCTAAGGAGCAGGACAATGGATTGCATCCCTGTTCTTGACCTGTTTCCCATGAGAGGACAAGTATCCAAATGTCATGAATCACATAATAGGAATTCTAGCTCATCCTGGGGTAGGACAGGGGCAGAGGGGGAAGATTAGCATTTGGTGATGTAATCTTGTAGCCCTGGGGAATGTTGTTGTGGGGTTATGGCCCCTTTTGATTTTTAATGAAGTTGCTTAATTCTTCAGAGCTGACAGAGAAAAGTGTCATTGAGGTTAACAAAAGTTGAAGTTCAGAAGAGGCTACAGAGCTGGCAAAAAAAAGTAAAAAAAAAATAAAATAATTTCAGATGCATTTGTTATTCCTACTTGTTGCTCTAAGACACACTTGAAAATGCCAGGTGATTTTCTCATAAGGAGAACAAAGTTTTTAAAGTATTCTTTCGGTAGTTATGAATCACATCCCATTCCTACATGCCAAAGATCTCCCATTTGAACAGGCTTGCAGGTAGGCTGAAGAAATATGTGGTTTGATCCAAGAAATCCAGGTTTAAGGTAAGCACAGGGAGGTGAGATGTTACTAGATCTTCAGTCAAAGATACAGCACCAAAGCAGAATGGTTCCCTGGGGACACAGCTGGAAGATAAGGTCAGTGGTGTCTCACAACCTGTTTCCTACTCCCAGCCCAGGAACCTCTGCAAGCAGCAGCTCTTCTCATATTTTTCCTGTTTCCTCAGCCCCATGCACATTTCTAGGTAGGTTCAAATGCTCTCTCAAACCCTGATGTTCTTCCTAACTTAAGCTGAGCCTCAACAGCTTTTCTCCAATAGCTTCTGTAGCCCACTTTAAACAATTGCTGTAGCTAGAGTGGCAGTAGTACCAAAGCCAAGTGGGACAACACTATTTCAGATTTGTCTCCATGGACTTCAGTTACAGCCATATGGATATAGATAGTCTTACCCTGGCCCAAACAACATTTTCATCAAGTCTCTTAGATATTCTCTGTGCCATTGTGCTGTCCCAATTAAGATTTAATGAGTACATTTTCTGTAACAATAGGAATTTGATGACATGAAGAAATGTCTTCCATTCCCATTCTCCTCAGGGACCTTGAAGACTTGTTGAATGCCTACCCACACCATGTGGCAGTCACATAAAAGACATCCCACATTTCTGGTTCCCCCCAGTCATCAAGACTGGGAGACCTTTTTGAACATGTCTTAACTCTGTTATAGTGTATACTCATCTTTTTTCCATGGGAACACCTTTGCTGAGTCACATCCTTGAGCTGAGCTGGGATTTGTCCAGGGGACACACCTGGAAATATGAGCTGGGAAACAAGAAAGCAAGCATACTTTAACAGGGTCTATACTTGATCTGGGACCCTGTAATTCTGTCACAGTTTTACTCTTTAGGCAGGTACCCAGTTTCTTAGCTTCACCCTACTCTAAGGTCCAGCCTGGCTTGTCTGTTTCTACAAGAAAAAGGGTAAGATCCTGGCACTGTTCCAGAGGGGTGTCCTCTCTGGAGGCAAAGCTGTGCTGCTTGTGTGCAGGGAATGATGTGTGATGTCCCTCATATGATGTCAGTGCTTGACTGGACAGGGACTCAGGCTGCCACATGCCATAGCTCTCTCTGTGGTGCCGTGGCAGCTTGTGTGGCCCAACCTGCATAGTTTGCACCAAGTCATGCTGCTGCCTCCTGAGGCTCAGGAAGTGACATGGAAATACTGTGTATGTTGTGCTGCTGCAGTAACCACACTGCCAGGAGGAAACCATTGTCCCAAGGGAAACAAAAGCCTTGGGACTGGCTGGAACAAAGGGGAGGGAGGTATGTCCTAGGCTGGACCAGTGCTTTGTCCTTATCTTTAGGGCATACACACCCTTGCATGGGCCCAGTCAAATTCATCCACATAGAACAATTCACACAGCCTCTTAAGCCAGTGAGCTGTAAAGATCCCAGGGACACTCTTCTTCACATTGCATTTTCTTGGATATCATCTCCTGCATGGAGGTCTGAAGCTAGATGAGTAGAAATGGGACTTGTTTCTGCCATATGCAGAGTCAAACCCAGCTTCACCCAAACTCATGGACCTGGGCAGGTTCAAACACTACTGTAATGATGCACCCTCCTGTCTATCCTGCGAGTACTGGCAGCAGAAAGCCCTCTGAGAAGGAGGTGTGAAGCAGCCTCAGGAGAGGTGGAGGGAGAGGGGAGGGCTAGCTGGGAAGTTGGCTGAGGCAGGCAAGTGGGGTGAGGTGGTGAGTCAATGCGTCATTCCCTGAGCAACCACAGGACAACTCCCCAAGAGGTTGCCCTTCCCAGACAGGAGTGTTTGTCTGCACAATGTGTGTGGTTTGCTGCTGGGGGTGAATCCCCTCTCAGGACCCAGTGGATGAGTCACAGATGACTCAGGTGTTTGCAGTCCTCCTTGCTCAAGGGATATTGGGTAGAGGAGGGAAAATATAAAATCTGTTTGTATTTCTTCTGTGTGACACCTGGTCTTGCTATAAACTATAAAAACTGCACAGGGGCATTTTTTTCTGGACAAACTCACCTGCTGGGTGCACACATAAAACTGTAAACCCAGTCTTTCACAGGAGAAAACAGCTTCATTTATAAATGTCCCATTAAGCAAGAACATGCTTCATTATTTGTGGAGACACTATTCTTTTGCCCATATGTTGAGGTGTCTTGGAAGCAATATGTAGCTCTTTGAGGACCTATTATTAATCTGAATTTATTGAGTGCTGACAGATGTGTTTGGTGCTATACAGTCATATAAGGGGACCCTTGTGGATTAACTGTTTCAAGAGAAAACTCCCACAAAAAGGTGGAAGCCCTTTTGCTTTAAGGAGGCTGAAAAACACTATTCTGGGTTTTGAAATGCTGGCTGCAGCAGCACTCCACAGCAAAGTGCTGATAAACACCAACGGGAGTAAACAGGGGCTCTGTCCTCTGCAATAGGCTAGGTAAGATTTGCTATATTGATTCTGTCTGCCTGAGCTGTATCTGAGAAACTCAAAGATGTTGTGTCCATAAAAAATAAATTTGGTTTGTTTTCATCTGTGTAACTGTGAGAAGACTTTAGCTTCTTCTTTTGAAGCCAGCTTGTGGGTTACAGGTTTTCTTGAGTCTTCTGCATTGTGTTCTCCCATCACCCTCTCCTGCCAGAGGGAACAACATCTCCTGTGAGTCTGTGGTTGCTAAAGAAGGTGTAGTAATAGAGAAAAAAAACCATATTCCCAAAATATTTTATTTTTAATGATACTTCTAACACTCTCTTTCAGCCGTGATGAGTCACAATTCAGCTAATGGAGAAACACCTGATTACAAAATTAAGGTCTGGGCTTGACACTACAGAACATGAATGAGACAAGGCAGGAGTAAACCATACAGACTCACACAACATAGCATTATTTTGATTCTTTAAACCAAAACTGACTACTCTGAATGAGTAGACATGTTTGGGTTTCCAGGCTGTTCATGATTTTTTGGTAACTTCACAAAGTAAAAATAACCAAAATTTTTAATTAATGAAAACAGCCCTGAAATAATGAAACTGTTGTAAAAGCAAAGGGCAAACAAGCATGCTCCCTTCCTGCTTCCAACGTCAGGAGAAGGGAGACCCAAAGGGCCCACAAGCACATATGCTCTTTAAAACCAGTGAGTCAGTGACATGTGGGATAGAGTCCGGGAAACCATCCCACTCACGTTTTCTCGCTCCTTAAACTTGGTGTGTGATGGTGAAGATGGAAATTATTAAAAGAATAATCTGTAATGTTTGGGAAGGTGACATGGCAAAACACTGTCTGGTTTTTTCCTTTTCCCTCCCACAGGTAAGATTACACTATACTGGAAGAATTTACACAAAGGCAGATAATGCTTAAATAATTCAGAAATAATTAATAGACATTAGAGTCACTGCATGCTACAGAAACTGTGTCCTGAAAGGCTACACAATAACTTTCCTTGTTAGAGCAAAGGATGTTTGTTTAGGCTTAGTTGGTGCTTCCAGCTGCCTAATTATCCTGAAATGAGGTAGCTGTTCTCTTAAGGAAGTCAGAAATGCACACTGATGAGTGCTGGGCAACACAGGCCTCGTCGTTTTTGCAAAACGTCATGCAGATATGTTGGAAAGTGAGTTTGGGGACAGTGGGTCTGTTTGCATCTTTAAATATCTTCCTTTTGCATCCTGTAAAAGGTCAAAACAGTTTGGCATTTCATATCCATGATCAATTCCTTCCTTGCATGCAATAAAGTAGCACCTTAGAGAAGGCTGATGTCTCTGCTTGGGATCCATGAGGAGCATCCTCCTGGCCATGGCTAGCAAGAAGACTTCCCTTGTCACTCATAAGTGATCCAAAGAGATCTTTGGAGCTATGGGAGCAGCAGGAAGGAGTGGATGATCTTCAAACACCAAGTGCCTAGGGCAGCCCAATAGTGCATGAGAAGTCATAGAGTCATAGAATCATTTTGGTGGGAAAAGACCTCTAAGATTATTACGTCCAACCATTAGGGACTAAACTAAGCACCACATCTGCATGTGTTTTAAATACCTCCACCTCCAGTGGTGACTCCACCACTTCGCTATGCAGCCTGTTCCAGTGCCTGACAAACCTTTTGGTAAAGGAATTTTTCCTAATATCCTATTTAAATCTCCCCTGGTGCAACTTGAGGCCATTTGCTCTTCTTCTGTTGTTTGTTACTAGGAAGAAGAGACCAATCTCCACCTCACTACAACCTCCTTTCAGGTAGTTGTAGGGAGCAATAAGGTCTCCCCTCAGCCTCCTATTCTCCAGACTAAACAATCACATTTTCCTCAGATGTTCCTCATAGGACTCATGCTCTGGATCCTTCACCAGCTTTGTTACCCTTCTTTGGACAGACTCCAGCAACTCAATTTCCTTCTTGTATTGGGGGACCCAAAACTGAACATTGTATTCAAGGTGTGGCCTCACCAGTGCCAAGTAAAGGGGGAGGGACCCATCTCCTCACCCATGTCTCACTTTCATTTTGGTTGCCCATCCTCCCAGGGCTGAGGAAGTGCTACTGCTGCTTGGCTGCTGGAAGCCCTCACACCCCAGGGACACTGCAGCTGGCAGAAGGAGAAGCTAAACCAGACGCAGCTACTTTGCTTGCTGAACAGCACCGCGAAGGGGGGGAAGAGGATACATCTGTTCCTGAAGTTTTGCAGAGAAGGTTGGGAAACATCCTTTTTCTCCTGGGACTCCTTGCAGTTACAGGTGTAATGCCCAACTGTGTCCCATGCTGGTGGCACAGCACAGCAGAGCATCCTTCTGATCGTGCCCCTTCCTACCTCATGATCCTCACAGCTTTGGCACATGAGTCTCCCTTTGGTTTGAAATGGTCTGTCCTGCTGAGCAGGGGCTTCACCACACAGGAGCTGGAAGCAAGTTTTCTGGATTTGCTCCCGTTGTTTTCCAAATACTCTCTGTTCATGGCAAGATGATGAAAAACTTTTCTGTGAGGTTGAGGCTGGTTAGTTCCTAGCAAGCCGTTAATGTGAGGGAGGGGAGGAAAATCCAACCCCAAAAACCAAAAGCCTGGACAGCTTACAAACCTTCTCTATTGCTTAAATAGAGGCTTGGTCTAATACTTCTAATTGACTGGAGCAGCTCCTACCATTTCCCACGTGGTTACTTAAGTGCATGTAACCACTCCAAGTGCTATGCCTGTTATTGTGCTGCATTCCTTTCTTCCTGGCTGACATGGAGCACTGAAACTACCCATTACAGAGCAGGACACTGAAGCCAGAGCATGAATGTAAGAGGCAATAAATACCCTCCTAATCTCTCCAGCAACACAGAAGCAATAGCAGCAGCTCTATGCTCCAGAAAATTCAAGGTGTTTACAGTCTTTTTTTATTATTATTCTTGGAGTTCACATCACTCCAGTTTTTTAATATACAGATACATTTCTGTCCAGATGGTTCATACTGCCATGGTATGATCCTGATTTTCCCTTGGGCCCCAGGACTGCAATTGCCTGTAACTCTGACATGCCACTGAACATCTACCTCTCTGTGACTAAAGTCTCTATCTGTGAAATAAAGTTTTTGGGAAAGGATATACAGGGAATAGGAAAGTATTGCAGGGCTATACTTATGGTCATTGCAATTTTAACTGGTTTTCACCTCGTCCCACTGGTTTCTCATTTATTTATGGCATTTATTTATTTAAACCTGCATTGAGATGAGAAACAAAAAAAGGTTGCCAATAGTTTATACCAGGAGCTTTTACCTGGAGCTTCTACATAAAGTATCTTAGCATTCTTAAAGAGAGAGCAGACTGCTGCTTCTCATGCTCCTATGGCAAATTAGATCTGTTGATAAGCTACTGCGTCTGTTGAGATCTTATAATGAAGACATCTGGTCTCAAGCTGGCATCAAGCTGCTTGTTTTCCTGCCAGCATGTCACTTTGGTCACAGAACCACTCATGTACCGTTTCCCAACACCCCTTGAAATGATGATCTCTCTGAAGGACCTCTTAGCCATCCAGCTAACCACTGATGGAGTCCCCCAGCACCTTACTTACTGAGCAGCTTTTAGGAACATAGCTACACTAAGGTGGTTTTTTTTTTTTACAGTGAAAGCTTCCCTTTTCTTGGCTGGGATCCAAGTCCTGTACCCCATGCCCCTTGGATCACTCTGGCATCCTCCTATTCCATGCCGCTGCAGCCTAGAATGGGAGTCTAGACTAAACACTTGCCTGGTCAAGGAAACAGCTGGGGTGTCTGTCATCTGCAGCTTGCCCAGAGCAGGCATGCTCGTGTGTGAACCCCGTGCTGGCTCGCGTTGCCTGCCCCTCCACCCCTCCTACACCAACATCTTCATTCTCTCCTCCCAGAGCTTTCGGAAATGGAAAACAAACATTCAGGCTGTCTTGGATCCAGGCACGGGAGCCCAGCAGGATGATGTCTATAAACATTCAGAATATAATGGCATCATTTAACTTTCAGCAGAAGGCTTATTTATCTCTGAAGAGATTACACCAAGTGTTTCCATGCAGAACTAGCAATGGAGTAGATTAAAAACCATGACAGGAAACGTTTTATACACAAAAAGGGATTGTAAATTTCTGGAGTAAAGTTATGGATTACATTCATGAGACAGTAAGTCACATAGTTCTGCTTTACATCCACTAGAGATTTGCCCTTTACAGCCATTTGGACTAAAAATACTTTAATGGACTGGTAGAAGACAGTTAGGGAGAGCAACAGTCTCCATCTCAACAAGAGATGGTGTTAAGGGGCATGGCAGGGGAGCCCACCCTGCCTGAAAGCCTGGCTTGTCATCCTGGGAGCTGCTGCCATGACTGGGCACAGCATCTTGGAGCAAGGAGTGATGGCTGCTTGTAGCCTTGGCTGTACTGTGTGAGCTGTTGTGGGCTCTGCAGCTAATTCTGCATGGCAAAATAAAGCGTGGGGTCAAGAGGAAGCCTAAATTCACTGAGTCCCAGGCTGCAGGTATCACTCTGGTGTCTGCGTGTGTGCCAGGCAGCTCTGGACTGGAGAGTAATATGGACTGTGCTTCACTGGCAGAGCAGATGCACCCTTACCTTAGGCATGGCCTGAAGCTGTACCAGGGGAGGTTTAGATTGGATATTAGGAAGCACTTCCTCACGGAGAGGGTGATTAGACATTGGAATGGACTTCCCAGGGAACTGGCGGAGGCACCGTCCCTGGATGTGTTCAAGGAAAGGCTGGATGTGGCACTTAGTGCCATGGTCTGGCTGATGTGGGGGTGTTGGTCGTAGGCTGGACTTGATGATCTTAAAGGTCTTCTCCAGCCTTTGTAATGCTGTGATTCTGTGATTCTGTGATAGTGAAGGTTTCTAGGCTGAAGGAGATGGATAAGCGTGAATAACCTTCAGGATACAGTGCTTGATTCTCATCCCATTTGCTGTGGTCTGTTAGCAGCTGGACATGGCCCCTGGAAGCCCAGTTACTCAGAGAGTGTCCCAAACCAGTGAGGAACCTGTCTCCAAACTCCTGCTCCAATATAAAGGTACTGAATGTACTGCAGCAACTACTGGGTGTCTCAAACAGAGAGGGAGGACTTTGGCAGTACTCTGTAAGAAGCCAGGCCAACTGTACTATTAAAAATTAAGCAGACAACAGATTGACCAGGGAATACTGGAAATACCCCAGGAATTGACCAAGAGAAGAGCATTGCAAGCAGCTACTTCTCTTTTCTCTAATATGACCTCCATTTGCATGGAGTAATAGCAAAATCCCATCTCCTGGCATTGGGGTCAATGTGTGTTTGTGGGACATTCTGAGCCCAAACCATCCAATCCATGTGTTTGAAGTGGCAAAAAAACCCAAGAAACAAAAGCAAACCAGACAAAAGAAAAACGTAAAAACCAGTGATGCCTTGTGGGGCAGCAAAAGAGAGATGTGAGAAACAACATTACAATTTCTGGATGCAGGTTGAGTAGATAAAGCTTTAGGTGTTTCTGCTGAGCCATCCTCACATTGAGGGCTCTGTTGGAGGAGGGTGAAAGTGCCTCAGTTGAGACTCTCTGGAGTCAGAGCAGGCAGATGCCCCACATTTCACTTATTTGGTGGGTAGAAGAGACAGTGAGACAGGCAGGGACAAGAGGGGATCCTGTGGGGATTAAAGGCTGTATAAATAAAGTGCATGCTTTGGTCTCCTTTCTGGGATGCATTCAGTGCTTTTATTTAAGAAAAACAAGGAAAAACAAGTATAATAGACTTTCAGAGTTAATGTAGTGACACTTACAGGCCTAGTTTGGCCTGGAGCTGAATGTACACACAAGCAGGTAAGAGGACCTATTTCCTGTCCTGGAGAAGTCGAGGTCCACATGCACATGGCAGAGCAAGAACTGGAGGAGAACACCTCTGCTGCAGATGATGAGTCTGGAGTCACAACTTTATGTCCCCCTGTCCAGGCAATTTTTGTATCTGTTTACTGAAAATAAGTAAATAAATAAACAAATGGGTGTACACTTCATTTGAAGTACTAAGTGGAAATTAGACATCTCCAGACCAATCCAGTCACCCATCACTACGGTGACAGAGTAATACAAGTGACTCAAGGCTCCCAGGGCCTCTTTAATCTAGTGATGGTTTATCAGCCCTAAACTACAGTGGGGGAAGTGAAGGACTGGGAAAGAGGCTCTTTTTAAAAGCCATTTAAAGCAAAGAAGAGCCTATTTCTCATCCATTCCACACTCTGGGTTAGTTCCCCTGGTTCTCAGTGTAATACTGCTGTCTCTTTTCCAGAACAAGGCAAAAGCAAGCTTTTCTCTCCTCCCTTCCACTGCAGTTAAGCTCTGTAAAGACTGGGGACCATGAGAGTTGCTTATGCAGTTGGGAGCCAGTGCAGTCACAGGGAAGTGACTTTGGTCTTGGCACTGCTGTAATTTGCTCTGTTGTGCAAACGGGATCCCAGTACACAGCAGGCTTCCCACTCTTTCTTCAGTTAGTGGTTTGTCCTGGGCTGACCTGGATGTAGCAAGTGAGAAAACACCAGATGAAGCCTCGTTTAATCCTAGGTTCTCCTTTAACTACTAACCAAGCTGCCCCTGTACCAGCATGTCACACTGAGAGGATGCGAACAAATATATCCACGCTGAGGAGTGGCAGAGGCTGCAGTCTGCATTTAGAAATGCTGAGCAGCATGTTTTTCTAAGCTGGCTAATTAGTATGGGCTTGAAACTAACGGCTGCATTTAACTGACAAGGCAATATGCCCTTCACCCATCCCTTGAGATGTCAGGAGAATTAGTTCTTTTGAAAAGTGTGCCAGTTAACTCATCCCTCTCTATCCGCTTTGATCTTTTCAATATAATCCTTTCCCTCTGTACTTCTTTTCTCCCTAAGGAGGTGCCCCTGAAAGCAAATACTACTGATTTGCAACTGGCTCTTCCTCCCTTGCCCACTAAGTTGGATGGCTGGGTCAGTAGCAGCAGGCAGGGCAGCTCTGTCTCAAACCAAGAGCTGGGGAAGAGGCAACACTATGGTCTCTCACAGTCTTGGCACCAGTGCAGCCACAAAAATATGTTGTTAGAGAAACTGAACTGCTGCAGATGCCTCTGTCCTTTCCAGGGCAACAGGGAGACAAGGCAATGATTCAGCAAGTCACAATTTTCTTCCCAGGTTTTTCCCCTGGGCTCTGGATTAAGGTAAAAAATTATGACCTGGCCTTTAAATGACAAGGATAGAGTTTTCTGACAAATTTAATTTGGGTCCAAGTACCGTGTGACCCTGGTGCATATAAAGCCATACACCCACAAAATTAGCTTGTTAATACTTGACCAAAGCAATTCAGAGACCAAAGATACATGGCATTTGGTGGGAAAGAGAACAAGGGATAGAGCAATAAATCTACACTGATATTTAGGGCCAAATCTTGCCCTCAATTTGAAAGGTTCTTTACAAGAATAGGAAATGTTTGTGTATACCCAAAGTTTTTTGTATATCAAAAAGGATCAATAAGTTAATTGTGAAACTGGCAAATGCTGCATTTCTCAGTCTTGGTAGCAGTGGCAAATCGGGCCTTGCATAGGAGTTAGGGGGATTTCAGTGATTATGTTCCCCTTACAATACAAGAGGCATCATTTTGCAAATGTTTATCTTTTCAATCCCCAAAAATACGCTTGAAGGGAGTCTGCTCCCACAAGGGTCTGTTTGGCAAGTGAAGAGACTCCCTAGCTTTGCATTTCCAAATAGAGGTGCCTCTATTTTGGCTTCCACATTCAGGAAATGGGCTAACAGTAGCTGTATCCCAGGAGTTCCAACTATTTCCCCACATTATTTACAGTTACTGCAAGCTGCAGATCTTTAGGACTTCACATGGTCAAGTCACCAGGACTTAAGTCACTGCACCATGGAATTACAGTCCTATTTTGAGCCAGCAACATCTAAAAACTTTGCTCCAAGCTAGGAATTCCCTGCAGTATTTAAAATTTTTTAAAAGCCAGGAAAAGAGTGAGGGAATAAGACAGACTTGGTTGTGAATACCATCACTTCATATTGCACACCAGAAGGAGATGACTTCAAGGATAAATTTGACTTCCCCAAATCACAGGATGTTAATTTGTGTTTTGAAGGTACCTACTATATGTCACAAAAGACTGATGTGAACAAGTGCATGCTGCCCTGGGACTAAATAAGTGTCACTTTGTTTTCAACTTTAAAAAGACAGACAGAAAGGGAGGGAGGGAGGGAAGGAGGGAGAAAGCATGTCACAGATGAAAGTACATTCTCAAAGGTCACGCCAGAGTGTCCTTACCTCAGCAAATACTCTGGCTTAGCTTCATAACAGAATAATCCTGCTATCTGATACTGCCTGAGAAATAAACACTGTTCTTTCAAGCTCTTGCCTGTTTCACAGCGCTTCCCTCTGACACCGTAATAAAGTAGGTTGCAGCAAGTATCCTGCATGCCATGCCTCCAAATGTACCAGTTAATTACTGAGTCCTTTAAACTTGCTAACAAGACAAGCCTTGTTCTTTCAACCTCTTGCTTTTTGCCAAAAAAAAAAAAAAAAAAAAAAAAAGAAAAAAAAAAAAAAAAAAAAAAAAGTCTTTTGGGCAAATAAATCTTTCCAGAGAAAACAGATTTGTTTCCAAATCAGTCAACTGTGCTGAGCTGGGAAGGAAGAAATGTTATTTTTTCCAAGATGAAAGCAAAACAAGATCTCTCCCTGTTTACCCTGTCTCACCCATTTCTAAAGAAGGTTAGTTTAATTCCTTCATTTCTTTTTCCTGCTGTCTTATTTATCCTGAAGTCTTCTAGCCTTTTTCTGTTTCACTGGCAAAGATCAGCCTAGTTGGTCCAACATAGGACTGCACTGTGTTTTGCTCTTCACAGCCATGTAATGATGCTGAATAGATCTGGGTGAGCTGTAAGCATTCAGTCTTTCTCCTTTCTTCCTCACTTTCTCCATGCTTCTGAAAACAACATAAATCTCCAGGTTTTTTTGTTGATTTGGTTTCTTTTTAGCATCTTGTTCAATGCAGATGCTCATAAGCCTGTGAATACTGTTACAAATTCAGACTTTCCCAGCCCTGTGTGTTGTGCCAGGCTGAAATACTAATCCTTGTACTACAAGCATCTTTTAATACTGATGCCTGGGACTGAGTCTGGAGGAAAGGAATAGCGGTATAAATACGAAGCGATGCAGTAAGCCAGATAAAAGAGTTTTACTGTCTTCATAACTGGTAGTTTTCAACGCAGATAGGGCTTTGGGGAGCTCTGAGGGGTGACTAGAATTCAGCTGCAGTCAGCAAAGGCCATCAGGTTGGTTACCCCAGTCTGGCTAACATGCAAAGTGTGATTTGCATGCCCGAGAGCCAAAAGGCAGAACTAGATGTACATTTTTGTAATAGTCATGGTGTGTAAGCGAGGGTCATTAGATCAGTTAGTCTGACCTCTTAGATGACTTCTGAACTAAAGGAAAATGCACCCTGTTTAATTCTCTTGTAAGTGCTCTTACTCTGCTGGATTGTTTATGCTGATTTAACCTCTTCTGCCCTCATGAACACTCCATTGACTATAGAGTATCAACATCAACAAAACTGCCTGAAGGGAGGTATATGTTACCTGCCCATACGCAGGTTTTAGCATTAAAGACTCAAACACATGATGAAATGCCCATGCCTTATCTTCAGCCTCTTCTTCTGTTGAAGTTGAATTACCTCACTGGTGTCTCAGGTGCTGAGCCTGCAGAACTCCCCTGGGATGTGGGGAGCTCTGAAGTTATGACTCAGGCACCATGGTAACCTGATTGCCCCAGATGAGGCCAGACAAGTCTAGAGGCAACCCATGATCAGGCAGTTCACACATTGAAGAAGCTGGAAGAGCCACTATGCCTAAAGGTGCTGTTTGAAACTCTCTGGTGGTATGTTGAACCTGTAGCTGGACTCGATTTGGCTTTTACACTGTAGGTCACAATCCCATTGTACTATAAAATGGGCTATTTTCACAACCAGAAAACAATAGAATATGACATATGGAAGTGCCTTCATAGTTTCACAGCTTTGCTAGCATAATGAGCAGTAATTTCACATCTTCCAGGACAATTCCAGTTCAAGTGCCAATGTTAAGTGCAGCAGCCCTTGCAGAACAAACCGTAGAATCATAGAATCATTAAGGTTGGGAGGGACCTGCCATGAGCAGGGAACCCTACCACTAGACCAGGTTACACAAAACCTCATCCAACCTGGCCTTACAAACCTCCAGGGATGGAGCATCAATGACCTCCCTGGGCAACCCATTTCAGTTCCTCACCACCCTTAGAGTGAAGAATTTCTTCCTAATATCTGACCTAAATCCCCCCTCTCTCAGTTGTCCTATCACTATCATCTGTGATGAAAAGCCCCAGCCCAGCTTTCCAGTAGGCTCCTTCAGGTACTGGAAGGCCACTATAAGGTGTCCCTGGACCCTTCTCTTCTCCAGGCTGAACATCCCCAACTCTCTCAGCCTGTCTTCATGGCAGAGGTGCTCCAGCCCTGGGATCATCTTTGTGGCCCTTCTCTGCATCCTTTCCAAGAGGTCTGTATCTTTTCTGTGCTGAGGGCTCCAGGTAGGGTGTCACCAGAGCAGAGGGACAGAATCCCCTCCCTGGCCCTGCTGGCCACACTTCTTTTGATGCAGCCCAGGATGCAGTTGCTCTCTGGGCTCCAGCACACACTGGCAGCTCATGTCAAGCTTCTCATCTACTACCACTCCCAAGTCCTTCTCCTCAGGACTGCTCTCCAGCCATTCTTCCCCCAGCCTGTATTTGTGCCTAGGGATGCACTGACCCAGGTGCAGGACCCTGCACTTTGCCTTGTTGAACTTCAGGATGTTGGCACTGGCCCCACCTCTCCAGCCTGCCAAGGTCCCTCTGGATGGTGTCCCTTCCCCCTCGGGTGTCAACCACACCACACAGCTTGGTATCATCAGCAAACTTGCAAACTCAATCCCACTGTCCATGTCTCCAACAAAGATGTTAAACAGCACTGGTCCCAGCACTGACCCCTGAAGGACACCACTCAGCATCAGTTCTTCCTTTGGTCAATAGATTTTGTCCACTGTTCTGGAGCTGCCAGAGGTTTTATTTCACCATATTATGTTTTGTCTGCCCAGCCAACCATTTTGATCTTTTCTGACTCTGGTGTCACAGCAGGAAGATGTTCTGACTCTTGTTGACCCATCAGAAATGTTTTCTTTGTTTCAGTGTTTGTCCCTTTTAGAGGTAGTGGAGGGCTTTCGGAAGTTGCCTAGGTGTTCTTGTTGGAGAGAGAGCCTTACAGGATGAGGTTACCTCCTTAATTCCAGGGAAAATGCCAGCCCACTGCATGAGCAGTGTTGCCTGCATGAGCAGGAAGCAGTGTTTCCTGGAGTGCTGCATTTCCTAAGAGGCAACACCCCTGGCAGGCAGAGGCACATCTGCTTCTACACACCCCTGGCAAATGGGTTTCTGTTAGAAGCAATTGCCCTGGTGATCCTTTCTCCATTGTGGATTCTGTGACAAGAACAACTGATTCCATAGTAGAAAAAGCATTATATAAAATGCTACCCATCTCAGCTCAGGCACCCACTGCTGGGATATACAAACCACTCTTAAGTGTCAACTGATCTCTTCTGCTGACTTTAATTGGAATGGATCCATGGCCCTTCATCAGTGCACCACCATTCAGTTCTCTAACCCACTCAGAGTTCTGGCAGTTGTAATTTTGAGTCATTATTAATATCAAAGAAAGTATTTTCAGAAAACCAGATAGAGTGGCTGTGAAAACCGACACACACCCATTGAAGTCAACAGGAGTTATTTGAGTGGGAGCAGATGGCACCTGCTTTTACTTTATAACCAGTGTTTATTCACTCACTCTAGGTCCTCCTAAAATCTTTACACTGTCAACTCTTCTCTACATAGGTCTAGTCCAGCCTGCATGAAAACAATATTTGCCAGCTGTGCTTCCAAGAAATTACACTGTGCAAATAATTACCCTAGAGGAGTACAGAATTGGCAGCAACTACCTGAGTACTGGAGAAATGCAAGTAGTCAAAGGGCAAGGCTTTGGAGAGTGCTGCCATGAACTATCTGGTGGAATGTATTAGGGAGACATTCAGCAAATGTGACTAAGACCTCTGATTCTTTGCCAGCTGTCAGGTTTGGAATTACAGCCATAACAATTAGCCATGATTACTTCCCAATGCTGTTAAGTACAGTGCAAAGATCACCAGTTTGAGTAGTTTCTTTCTGTGATATTTAAGTGTGGTGCCAAAGAAGAGTATCAGATCTCAGGGCTGAAGGCTCGGGACTGATTGGCAGGTGTGCACAGGGAAGGCACAGGAGGATCAATATTTACTGCTTATGATTAGCAGGTCTCCCTGGCAGTACCTGTTAAAACACTGCCATTATTAAAAAGATAAAGATAATAACATCCCCAAATGGTGCCATAGATGTTCCAAAGTCACTCCATGATCCAGTCATCCAGCCAGTTGCCCTGTAGGTTGTCCTAGCCAACCTTAAGCTATTCCCTGATCAAACGCATGAAGAAAAGGTCTATTTTGTCGCACAACCAAAAGGATAAAATGTTGATAAGTTATTAGGCTTTACCTAGAACTCATGTCAACTGTTATAAGGCTACTGGTTTAGCCTCCTTAAATCTCACAGACTAAAGTAATGAGCTGAAGGACTGAATGAGGACCTTCTCTATAAGCACCCTTGATGTCAGGTAATCAAAAGTAATGTTTCCAGCTGAGATCAGCTGGTGATCATAGCCAAACCTGGGACACAGCACCTCTCTAGGCAGCTTGGGATACAGTTTGCCAGCTGCATACATCAGTAGTGTCTGATGGCATACCCTATGCAAAGGCATTGTGATTTGAAGCAGGATTAAACAAAATATTATAAGCTCATTAAACCTCATTTTTGTGTTTCAGATTTACACTTTCAGTGAGTACAGGCTGAGTTTTATTTACTGAGAAGGAATTGGATAACCTCACCACAGCCAGTCTTTTTCCTTTCTCACTTAAATTCTCCCATACTCCTACCTCATATCCTCGGGGCTTTCCTGAAGACTTTGGAGAGTGGAGGGAAGATAGTGTTCGTGTAAGAGATGAAACAGCTCAGTAGACCAGTCTGAAAAACTTGCTTATCCTTGTTTACCTCAAAACCTGGTGTAATGTCAAATGGTTGTCCTAGAGCTGTCATGACTCCAGCCATGCCTAGTTTGCAAAGTCTGAAGTTGAGATCTGTGAGCCCAGGCTATGGACTGGGACTTGTGGGCTGTAAAAACAGTTGATGCATACAGAATTACTATTTTTAACACCACCAGTAACTAATTCAATGAATTCTTGAGTCCTTGCACTCCAATAACTCTGTCCTGATCAGTGTTTAGTTCCTGGCTTGGCTGCTGGACACCTCCTGTCCAAGAGGTGTGATATGGAGCTGTGATGCAAGTGACCATGGGAGGCAAAACAACTATTTACCTTCCCTGACAGAACAAATGCAACTCTTGCCATCAGACTTTGGTTAAATGCTTGAGGAAAGAGCATTTCTGCCAGATCAAATGAATGCCCATGGAAACCAACCGTGGCAGAAATTAGTTTAGTTAAACATTTGAGCTAATCCTCTCTAAAATTATTTTGGCAATGTTTATTCAGCTTTAATTGCTTCATGAACACACAACAGTTTAAACAGGGCCTTAGAACCTACATCAAGCCCATACGGTTCATTTGGCACAATTTAATTTGACCACTTGAGAGACATAAACATTCTTAACACGCGAATTAGAGGTGTCTCTGGAAGGCGTTCAACTTTTCACTAAATGTTGTTAAGAAGTAGACAGAAGTCAAACAGAAGTGTTATACAGAGCCAGTAATCTGATATTCTGCTATCATTACCATGAAGATCTTTTTCACAGTAAAAACACCTTAGACTTGAGATTCCAGAGGGAGGTGATTTTTTTTTTTAATATGAAAGAGTAGATGCTTTGTTCTTCTATAATTAATGGAAGAAAAATCTTGCTGAAGTTTGCATAAGTTTAAATTATACAAGATCTGGAGTTATACTGGTCCCTTACAGGACACAGCCTGATAAGTTATTGTTCCCAGTGTTGCTAAAAATTTTGTGGTTGTGTAAGGTTAGCAAGTATAACAGCAAACTTCTTGGTTTTCTGTCCTCTCTGGAGACAGTGGAAATCAGTGGGTAAAAAAAATAACCCTCAAATATTCCCTCAGCTTAAAGGAGTGAACCTTTTAACTTCACATCAAGGTGAAGGTCCAAATTTTCATTAAGTTTTATTGATGTTAAAGGCTTCAAAGACATCTCTGTTGCTTTTTTGTCCAGGAAGAAGTAAACAGTGTCCTATGGCTGTCCAGCAAAGTTTGTCCTAATGGAGGAACGAGCATGCACACCTTAGGGCAAAACCTTTATGCATGTACTAGAAAGTACAGGGCAACCTTCACAAGGATAGAGTGGCCTCCAGGTTCCTGATTTCCTCTTGATTTCTCCCTGCTAACAAATGCAGACCAAGAGACAGAGCTGCTTCTGAAAATCCCAAACACCTGCAAAGTGGAGATATTTATAGTGTGTGAAGCCAGATGTGGTCAAGCCTCATCAAGACTTCTGGATCTGCTGAGGAGAAAGATCTTGGTGGGGAAAGAACCACACAGTAAAATGTACCTTGTATGTAGCAGGTATGGGACAAGAATGAGAAACACATCTCCCTATGTTTTAGCCTAAGGCAAAGTGCACCCAGAACTCCCCAAAGTACCTGTCCTCCTCCAGTGACTAGTGGGGATATCTCTAAGGAATCAGAAAAGCAGCTTAAGTGCCCCAGCATGGGCTGAAAGACAGGATGAGTCTTGAATCCAGAGTCCACAAAAATACTTAGGTAAGCTGATGGCTACCACTTCAATTTATTTTGCAAAGAGGAAGAGAAAGGAGAAAAACAGGAAAGAGGAATAATCTGCCTACTGAGCTGCTTAAACTAAAAGTGAAAGGACAGTCATCAGTCAGTCCTGTGAAGAGAGAAAACTCAGCATAATGCTGAGAACTGAGAGAAAAATAATGTTAGGGAAAAAAATGCTTATGTTCATCCCTTTAGCTGCTGTACTCTTCTAAAGAACCTTTTCTTGCCAGCTCTGGAGTGACCTGTGACTTACAGTTTGCTACCAACAAAGACGAGGCTTGTGACAGCTGTGCAATTCATCCACAGAAAGATGGCTAGGGAGATGCTCCAACTCAGTCCAGACAAACACACAATGACAACTAAAACTTGATATAGCACATGTCATCTGCAGATCAGGGTCACCATTTTCTACCCAGACACTCTCTTTTGCTGTAAACATGGCCAAATGGATTTTTATGCCTGGGAAAGGCAGGTAAAGGGGAAATGTGTCACTTGTATACTTTGGCTAAGGGGAGAGCAGTAATGGAGTCCTTCAAGGATAGGTACAGTGTGGAGATAGATGGATAAAGCTCTGAGAGCTGAAGAAGATAAGACGAAGGGTCTGGGATAGCAAAGTTTGGAGTGGATCGACAGAAAGAGTAGGAAGGGAATGGAAGAATCAGTTACAGAGGTTTGAGAGGGTACAGAAGAGGTAAGATTGAGCAAACTCTGAGACAAGTGCTGAAGACATATTGAGAAGGGCAAGTGGGCATGGCCAGGGTGGGTTGGGAAGTTGTGGGCTGTGGCTGGGACTGGAGGAAAAGGAACAGAAAAGAGAAGTGTTCACAGGAGAGATGCTGAGGATAAAGAAACCAAAGGGTAGTTCTCTCCTCCTCCAGCTTTAACAAGAATACTTCTTATGAACAGAAAAACATGAATGCATAGGGTGTCTCTATTATCTCCAAACCCACAACAACAGAATGACCACTTAGTTTCTTTGTACTTTAACCAGTGTGTTAACAACACTCTAAGTCTCAGAAGCAGTCGCAGAAGAGCAGTAGTACTGTTGGCCTACAGGAGCAACAAGACTAGCCAGAGGTATTTATCACTTCTTCAAGGTAGGCCTGCTCTACAGATACCTCTGACATTTCAGGGGATATGTGCTCGCTGCTGTTAACTGCAAACTCACTCAGCAACAAGAGCACAGATCTCAGCTCAGGATGCAAAAGCACAAATGAGAGCTTGAGCATCTGGACCAGCTTGTAGCACAGACACACAGGGGGTTTTGTTCTTTAAACGCAGGCTTGTAGTGCCATTTTGGATCCCTGAGGCTACCCAAGAAATCTCTGCAGCCTGTCAGATACTACAGAGGTCTTATGTGCAATTTTCCATTTGGAAGAAACAAGTGAAAGCCATAGAGGATACATTTTGGCATCTCAGATAGCACTAGACACCTCCACATGAGTAAACTTTCCTCGTAATCTCTGTGCTCTACTGCTAACAAAAAAAAAAAAGACTACAAGGACTGCTGGCAAGGCCAAGCAGCAACACGTAGCTGCCCTGACAGCTTAGGGCTTGCTCTCTCCTGTCTGTGCTGCTTGGTCTTGGATCTCCTCTGAAGCCCTTGTGGTCTTCCTGTGATCCTAAATGAGAAAAGCTTCTTTCTATTTGTGGTTTCTTTCAGTAGGAAGCACATGAGATACACTAAGCTGCTCACTTAGTGATGTTTTTTCATAATACATACACAAACACACACAGCATGCCTAGAGGTAAGTTGTTAGGGCATGAGTGTGAGGACACAGAGGCTGTTTGGAGTGGTGGAGGGACGCTTTGGGTAGAGGGAGCCAAACCTGTTGGATTCTTATCAATACTGTGTTTGAGAAGGTTTTGCTGGATTTTTTTCAGAGCAGTGTGAATCTGTGACCACCATGTGCGTGACCATTGGTCTGCTGATACAGGCCACCACTAACATCAGTGATCATCTTGAAATGAGTCACTGTCATTGCTGTCCTCAGTTTTCTTATTGCAATCAGTCTCACTACACAAACACTGGGTTGAACAAGAAAATAAAAAGTTAAAAAAAAAAAAAAAAAAAAAAAGAGAAATATTTCCTTAAGACCTACTGCGTTTTGGAGGGCTTGGGATTTCCACTGCTTTTTGCTGGTCAGCAAAACCTGCTAAGCAGAACCAGAAGGCCGTGGCCCCTGCACACTGCTGTCAGTTTGGGTTGGAAGCTGCTACCTCATCTGTGAGAACCAGCCTCACTGGCCTGCAAGCCCCACTGAGACTGTGCTTTAGTGCTGAATGTAATGCTTGGCCCTCTGTCATTTTGGCAGCACTTCTACTGCAGACCTCAATTTAATACAATTATAAAATGTAAGACAAACACCATGTTCTCACTCATCAAATCCTAGGCTAGAGATCTGGATCTCAGGAGGTGATGTTGCCAGTCCCCAGGCTCAGAGAGTCAAATGCAACCCATGCTACCCCAGGTGATGTTTGTCCAACTTATTCTTTAAAACCTCCAGCTACAGAAGGAGTCTTGGGAGCTCTGTAGGTCCCAGGCATACAGCAATGATACAGAAAGTCACAGTTCCCCTGTGGTCACAAGGGGGGATCTGCAAATCAGAAGGACTAGGTATTGTTTCCCAGTTCTCTTGCTGATCTATTCAGTGTCTCTTCTAGACTTCCTAAAGTTATGAAAGAAGAAATGATGATACTGATGTCACCTTAAAAAACACTTGAATGAAAAGCACTTTTGATAAAGATTTACAGACTAAAAAGGCCTTAATATTATTAACATTTAAGAGTATTATTAATAATAGTAAATAATCACTATTATTAAAATCAGATAATAACTAATTTTAATATCCTTGGACCACAAAGT
>NW_009953761.1:1217238-1233061 GCF_000747805.2 Chaetura pelagica | reverse complement strand
GGGGACTGGTCCCCTTTCCTTGACATCCATAAGATCTGAGCTGCAGTTTGCTGGATGGTGAGGGAGGCAAATTTCTGCTCTTCAGTGTGTTGTTTTCACCCCATCTGTATAGGACTTTGGCAGGAAAGCAAATTATTCTTTCTCATAACCAACTTACTAAATTCCCTCTCTGATAGGGAAGCCTGTAGCAAACTGTCACCAGGTAAAGCCAGTGAGCATGGTAGGAGCACAGGGTCATCACAGACCTTTGCCTTTCAGAGCTGGAAGTTTTGCATGACCCTAGGTATCGTAGGGGTGTTTTTAGAAGGGAGGCTTCAAATACATTCCTAACTTCTTTTTTGAGAGCAAACCACAATTACATGGGGAAAGTATAGTGAAGGTATTTGACTGCCAGAAGCTAGAGAGAAGATCTGCAGAGCACTAGTGTTTGCGTGGCTTAGGTTATTTAATCTGGAATGTCCTTTGACTTGACTCCTCTGTCCTCCTCTCCTCCAGCATACACAGAAGAATGGGGCTCTTGGGGAACTTCCACGTCCCCCATGCAAGAATTTTGCCTCTGACATGTATGAGGAGTAGAAATAGGACTGCAGCAATAAAGAAATACCAAAGTGATTAAAAACAAATGTACCAAGCATTATTAATGATACACTGGAGAGAATGGAAATTTGCTCTGCCAAAAACACCACCAAGAAATGAATGGATATCAAGGTCTACATAGCTTGATGCTAAGGCAGCAGAAGGGGGCAAAACAGTGATTTACTATGCAGACAGCAATATTTGAGACTCCAGATGGATATTCCCTGTTTGATTAGTAATTATTTTATACTAGAAGGGCAGATCAGGCTCAGGTCTATGCAGGTAACCTCTATTAACAGGAACTGCCACGTTTTCTCTTGTTTTCATTATTCAGCACTCACCCCTACACACGGATCTTCCATCATGCATTCCATGCTCCCAGCTCTTGGAGAAGTTTTGACTAACTGCAGCCCATCTGTCCTTGCTTTGAAGGCATTTCTGGAAGGAAGCTGAATAGTCTGGATGCCCAGCAAAGCTGTCTGTTGTGCAGGTAGGAGACAGAGAGTTAGGTGATACAGGGGGGCTCTTGCCCTAAAAGCACAGCTCTTTTCCAGTATTTTTTCCCATTTTTGCCACTGATGCCTTTGAAATGCAACCACCATATTCACAGTGTTTTACTCCAGTGAGTAATTAATTATCTGACAGCTCCTATTCTGAGCACTCGTGCAACCACGTGTAGATGGAGAGGGAAACAAGCCATTTGCATACAGAGCAAATATTTTGTCATCACCTGCTGTTCATCCTAATGAGATTTTGCCAGACTCATTAGAATGATTCCATGCTTCTTAATACCCACTGGGATTGCTTTATCATTTGATAAAGTCAACAGTTGGCATATGCCACAGTGTCTTTGTATTCAGCTCTCTTGAAACCTCCAAAGCCAGCTAAACAAAGGCAGCGAATAACCAGTTTTGTCTCTCTGGTTCTCCCAGGATGTCTTAACACTGACACCAGTGACTCACAGGCATCATGGTTAAAGAGATCTTTTCATCAGCCCTCTCTTTCACCACCTTCTGAAGACAATTAGTGTCTTTTCGCTAGGGACTGGCTTGTCTCTGTGTGGCTGAAAGCAAGGACCTTAAGGGTACCAGCTTCCTGCAGAGGACTCATGGGGATTTCTCTTTTTCTGCTTCCCCTGCTGGTTTTAAAAAACTAGTTTCTAAACCCATTGGTAGTGCTTTTTTCTCTTCTCTTACTCTGTAAAAAAAAAAAAAAAAAAAAAATTAAAAAATGCAAACAACAGGAAAGAGCCCTAATACACAGACAGGGAAGTGATGAAATAAAAATAAATAAATAAATAAATAAAATTAAATAAATAAAGTAAAATCAGCTGTTGACTAGTTACTTTCAATAAGAAAGTATGGAAGATCTGGGCATGGCCCAAATTTACATGGCCCTTTTTGTGTCTAAGCTTTCCATATCAGTTTGTCATCATGGACAGAGTGCTATCAATTGCAATCAAAACAAACCAAAAATAAATAGAAGTACTTTATCTCTACTCTGTCAGCTGTAATAATCCAAGGTGTTCTAACAGCATTACAGGGATATAATTGGTTTGTGTGTTACTCATAACAACATGGAGTAAAAAAAACAAACAATCCTGAAGTGTGATATTTAAGTTGACACTGGCAGTTTAAACAAATCCAGTCTAGATGATTTTTGCTTTGGGAGTCTCCTTTTACAAACAGACCTTGCCAAGAGCTAGAGAAAACACTATGTTAATTTTAGATCAGCCTTTAATTTCTCCTACTTCCTTTCTCTTCCCCTTTTCTTTCTTTTTCCTTCCAAGACAACAATATTATAGACAGTTTAAATCAGACATGTCCGTAGCTGAACAACAAAATCACCAACAGAGGACAATAAGAATAGCAATAAACTCAACATAGTAATTATTTTCCCATCACACCAGCAATTACAAAAGCAAAGGAAGAACAACTCAGTGCTCTTAACCTGATATTGATCATTTAATTTTCTCATGCCATGTAATATTAAACAGGCTAATGCTACTACAGGGAACCCTGGCAACAATTAGTGTAGCTATGAAGAAGTCAGACTCATTGCAGGCTCAAGCAAGGGGAATAACTCACAATTCACGCCGATGGTAACAATTACGTACCATAGAAATCGTGAAATTAAAGACAGATTGATACTTAGGCACCAATTCACCATTTCAGCCAGGCTTGTATCTGGCTCAGTTCCTGCCAGGTTTGTGTTAATGTGATACAAACTGCTTACTTGGAGCTCCTGCCAGGCCGACTTGTTGGACAGTGGTTGGTGTAGGCCAATCAGGAATTGTAGCTTCTGCCTGCAAGGTGAAGAATGAACTTGGCAACATGTTAACTCACGAGCTTTACAGCTCACACACTTTTCATTCACTCTGTGTGCAGGAAGAGCATAGTTTGATTTTTTTTGCAGTTGGTCTGGGTTTCAACTTGAATCACCTTGTCCAGTCCACAAAACATGTACCTGTCTTCAGACTTGGACATTTTGTTGCCAAAACATCAGTCCTAGTTGGTGTGAGTATTCTACCTGGTGTCTAGCTGCTCCTCCTAGACATTATTAATCTCCCATTAGTTATGAATCATATCTGCCAGTCCTGTGTCCATACCTTATATTTAAGAGGATATTGCAAAAGAAAATTGATAGCTGGGTTTAGGCAACTGAGTTTTGCCTCAGCATTTGCTTCCACAAACAGCTCTTCAGATGCAGCTGACTTCAGCTGAATACATTGGGAGTTTAAACACCTAGCTCATCTGTAGACATCAAGTGTATGCTACAGTGTCCAAACCATTGGCCATTGGAGTTGTCCTGCAATAGTGTGGTTGGCCTCCAGGTGCCCCTCCAGGTGGACAAGTGCCTCCTGTAGATACTGTGCTGCATCTGCCAGCCCAGCCTGAACACCTCAGTTATCTCACAGCATCTCAGATGGCTCTAGGTATTTATGGATGAGCAACTTAACTGACCTCATGGAGTATATCAACTGGTTCCAAAGAAGGTGACCTTCCAGCATTGACCTTGAAGTTTATACCATGAATTATGTACAAGGCTGCTTTTGAGAGGAAACTCAGACCTGTACTTAATTGAGAGCACAAATAAAACCACAAAGAGTCACCATGGGATGAGAAAGAATGGTGAACAGACACTATGGGGTGAGGTTTTCTTCTCCGTGCTTTCATGGTGGGTGCAGTAGCGGTTCCTCAGAAGCATTCTTGCTGTATGAATGCTGTCAGATACAGAGGAAACACCGAATTTGAACCATATGTGGGGGCCCTGCACAATGGAATCCCATTTACAGCTCCATTAATTTTAGTTTCTGCTATTACAAGTCGTACCACTTTAATCTCTCTAGGCAAATTATCATCAAAGTCCTACCCAAATTAGCAAAAGATTGAGTTTTTAGTTTCCTGATTTAAGTCAAGGAAGAGAGCCCTGATTCAGACAGGTTAAGAAACTCCACCTCAAACCTTCCGCTACTTCTGCAAGACTTTAAAGAGAGTTCAAAATGCTTGGACGGGTTTGCTTTTGTTTCCATTTCCTGAGGGAAGCTGGAATCACTGATGTTTGCAGTATTTCTGACCACCCCCAAATCCTTTAGCCACTGAAGGGGAGAGAGGATATGTCAGACACTCCCTTCAGGAAAGAATCATTGGTGAAAAAGAAATTAAGTCTAATGATGAACCCACAGTCTTGTAGGGGGCAAGCATGGAAAATTGTGACACTGAGATTTTTTTATTACTCCTTTTATTTTTCTTTTTTTTTCTTTTTTCTTTTTTTTTTTTTCTAGTCTCCATATAGTTCCCATCATTGAAATTCCATGGTTTTCATGATAACATAAACCCAAAGAAACCAGAAGAATAATAGTTGCCAGTGGCAGAAAGCATGGGCAGATGTAGGAATTCCTGCAAATGCAGAACCTGCCTCTGGAGAAAAGAAAGTAATGCAAGTAGAAATATTTTTTTTCCTTTAAATTGGACTTTGTTGTTTTTTTAAATCGGTTTCCAAAGTTGTGAGGAACATATGTTAAAGACTAAACTTGCTGCACTTCATCAAATAATATGAGTTATAATGAAATACTATTTTTTGTACTAAGCACTCGAAGTTCACTTACCAAGTTTGGAGGGAAGGGGGAAAACGCTGGATTTGTGAGTGTTACCGACTAAGCAGGATCCGTGGGTGTGCTGAGCCAGCTTTTGAAGCAACACTGTTTGCTCTGTTTGTTCAGCTCGAGCATCCTCCACGTTATCTGTGCTACTGCCACGAGGATACTTTCGATCATAGCAATAATAATAATAATAATGATAAGGGTAAAAGCTGATAGCCTGAGTGTGTCCTGCAGGAGAGAGCACACCCTGGGGAGAGCGGCACAGGGCACGTGGGTAGCTCTGCAGGGAGCCAGGTTGGGCCCAGCAGAGTTTATTAGCTTAGGCTCAGCACTGTGCAAACACAATTATACACCTCACAAAGCCTCCCTGACCTTAAAATCCTAATGTCACCTTCGCATTGCATTGCACCTGAACTGATAAACTACGCTGCCTTGAGTCAGGTCAGGTCTCTACATCCATGAGGCAGTTAATCTGCAGTCCAGATAAACTGGCCATGGTTATTTGACAGATGGATGAAGCTCAGTCCAGTACCTTAATCACTTTCAACTGAAAGCATAGTTAAGAGTTGAAGAACCCAAGAGAACTTGTTTCCCTCTTCTAGACTATGGGATGGCAGAATGAGCTTTATTAATCTAAAATCTTGAAAATCCAGGTAACAAGATCAAGTCAATTGCTTCATTTTCACAAATGCATCCTTGTTAAACAAATGTATTTTAGGATTTCTGTCCTCTTCACTTTCCATTTAGTCCCACTTTCTGTGAAGTAGAATCTAACACAAACTGAGTAACAGGGGAAAAAAGTGGATCAGCCACAACTTCCCACTCTAATAAAAATGATAAAAGTTACATTTCCAAATAAACGTATGTTCAGATACATGACTATTTAAATGAGGGGCCCCCCATGCTGTTTATCCTCTGGTAGCTCTTATGCTTCTTATGCATATGCATATGCAGCATAAGCTGCATAAGCAAATGCAGCTTAAAGGAGCTATACCTTATTTACTACATGTAATTTAGTGTTTACCAAGCAATGAGAATATATACTCCTTAAAGAAAATAAACAAGCATGAATGCAAAACAAGATTAAAATAGCTACTATAGACCAATGTTCCTTGCTTGATAATTTAAAACACACTCACGTTTGTATACTTTATTCTAAATCTCTTCATTCTGAAAGCAATTCACATAGGCTGAGTCATAGAATTTCTTTATTACACCTGCTGCTTTATTCTGAGCCATGAATGGTCTTGTCAATCTTGAACATCTCTATTACCCATCACCATCAGCCTGCTTCTTGGAGAAAACTATCTCTATCCAATGTGACATTTCATGAAAGAAGGCTCCAGACAGGCTCCTTCTTGGCCAATAAATCAAGCCAATACTCTCTACCTCCTAATTCATCCCTTCTGCACAGTAGAAGTACGGAAGAGTCTCCAACTGGTCTCTCCATTGCCATTGTCCCTTTCTATTTCATTCAGGGGAAAAAAGAAAAAAGAAGTCAAAACAACCTCACATGAGATTATTCATTATTTCTTCCAAAAAAAAGACATCTAGCCTCCATCTAAAACTTATTCTTATTTTTTAATTGTTGCTTTATGTAAGCAAATTCTTTCAATATAACCCAGCATCTGGCCTCTCCCTACCTTGAACAGGAGAAAAGCCTTTGAGAAGGGCTGGTCCTATCTCCATCTCAACTCTGCAAGGATCTTGGACTTCTTCCAGCTCAGCATCTAAAACAGAATCCGTGCAAGTGACAGTGATGAATGGTCTGCTCTTGGCTGCTGCCTGCATTCACATTGCTGGATATCCCTACAGCATTTGATTGCATAAACCATGAAATCCTTTTGTCCACATTAAGGATGTTTGGTCAGCAGTACCAAATCTAAAAAATTATCTCTGCAGAGGAAACTGCCCAAAGTAAGCAGACAGCATGCAGAGAAAGTCCACCCATTGAATGAACTTATCCATTTCCCTGGACTATGGCAGTCACAGCTTCAGAATCATTTAAACTCAATTAATGATTGGAGAAGGGTAAGGGGGAAAAAAAAAAAAAAAGGATGTAACAGAGACTTCTGGCAGCTACTGTACAGCTTACTTGTTATGTAATTGAAATTATACTAGCAATTAAAGGGCAATTATAATCAGCAAGTGAGAGAGTTGTGAAAAAAATGAGATGCGTAAAGACAGCAAGGCTGTGTATAATTCATTCTGTCTTAAACAGCCACTTGTCTTGGTGGGTTGCTTTAGCCAGAGAGAAGCCAAGTTGCAATGCAGCTCTAAGCAGGAAGAGAAACCACCAGCTCCCTAAACTTAGGTGAGTCTCAAGGATGTAGACATCTGGAAGACCCCGAGGTGCAGCAGGCAGGAGAGGCCAGAGCTGTGCATCAAGGACCTCACCTGCTTGGAGGTGGCCATGGTATTGTCCTCAAGCTACCTTCCTCCACCATGCAATTTGGCAAGGAGAGCTCTTGAACTGGGACTTTCCCACAAAGGCTGCACTGTATTTGTAAGCAAGCCCATCTGATGTCTATGGCAAAGCAAGCCCACTCCCTGGACAATGGCCTGAAGGCTGGGGAGACCTTTTCTAGGAAAGTGAAGCAAACAAGCAAACAGAGAAAAACCCTTCTCCTTTCTGCCTCTAAAACTTTTATATCTGCTTGACATCACATGAGTTTTGGAGGCTCAGAAAGCCACATGAAAGAGATGGGTTGTTTCTGCACGTCAGGCTTGGCTCTCCAACTCATAGGCCATGTCTTTGCTGGTGCAGTCAGCAACGCAGCAGTGTCCCTGGCAGAGAGGGCAATGCCTCAGTGCAGTTTGATCCAAGGGTGTCATCTTCCCTGAAGGATCTGAAAAATGCCTCATGACCCATGCACAACCCCTCGAAAACCAAGGATAGGGTTCTGGGAAAGTCTTCCAGTAGGAAACTGTCAAAATCAGAGCAGGAGAGGGAATCTGAGCTTGTATTAAAGCTGGTGGGTTTTTTTCATACTCTGCACATCTCATGTTACAGGCTCTGTCAGTAGCTCGAGGCAGCCATTTTAATGCAAAACTAGGCAAAGTTTAGCAAAGACACAGAGAAAGGGGTGCATGTGTGTGCATGTTTCTACTAGTGCTGTTGCTGACAAACTGAGCTGTTAAAGAACATTTCTTGCTTGGGGGGACACAGCTCTCCCTCCTTTGCCACTGAAGAAGGAAAATGTAAAATATGTCTACAAAGCCACAATAAAAACATGCTAATGTGTTGGAGGGGGGCAGGGGTGATGTCGCTTATCCTGTACTTCAGACTCTGAGAGTCTGCCTGCAAAAAATCCTTCTGTAACTTCTGCATGAAGGTTCCCAGATGAGTTACCCCAGTTAACATTGGAAGGGGCTAAGGATAAAAAACAAATTCCAGATACAACCCTGCCTTTAAACCTGCAAGTTTCATTTGTTCCTGGATGCCTAAGCAGGTGTGCCACATTGGGATTTTTTAATGCTTGTGGGCTTGGACCAAACACCTCGATTTCAGAAGGCTCCAGTCTTGCCTACTCCTCCACCGCAGCAATTTCTTTTCTCATCATTTCTCCAGCCCATTTCTTTAGGGTGTTGTCTGTGGAGAAAAGTAACAACTAATGCCTGCTTGTTGGGCCATGTGTGTGGCAAGGCCTTTTTTTTTTTTCCCCCCTTAGAAAATCAGGAATCCTCTGTGGAGAAACACAGTTTGCTGTGATTAGATAGCAGGCAACAAACCAGGGAGCAGAGGCTTTCTGGGCAAACTTTCTTCAGAGAGTTGCTACAAGCCACAGATCAAGTTTGATGTTGCTTTTGAATTACAGTTTCTCCAGGCACCAGTGTTTGTGCCTCTGCTCTTGTCAGAGTAAACAATAATCAGGCTGTATTTTACTTCATCCACAACCTATTTTTAGGGCTTCACTGGCTATTAACCTGCTGCAGAAGCGCGAGGAGCGCGCACCCATCTCAGCACACGTACAGGAATGGTGCATCCAGCACCCCAGCCCTGGAGCTGCCCGCAGGCAGGAAAGTCAGTAGCCCCAGAAATATGACATTTTTCTTCCTGTGATGGAAGCAGAAACATGTTCCCACTGGCACACTGCCCTCCCCTGCCTGTGCAGGATCTGTCATGATGAGTGATGTAGCCAGAATGACCAGGAGAGAGCCCTTCCTTCCCAAATCTGCAAAATCAGGACTTTGGTTTACTTTAGCTTTTTACTACCATTTTGGCTTCTGCTAAAACATACACTATTGCCAGAAGATCCTTCCTCTTCCCCTGACACATTGTCCAAGGAGTAGACAATAATGAGTAGGATTGATTTATTGCTGCAGAGGAGGCAGAGAAAGAGGAATGTAATAAATGCTGGGGAGATGAGAAATGCATCCTTTCCCTCACCCCCTGCACACACACACACACTCACAGGCACTCGCAGCTCAGAGGGAGAGGAGGTTATCTCCCATGGAGCAGCACATTGCTGAAATTCTAATGAAACAAGAGCCAAAGCAGGTAGGTGGTGGTAGAATTGCTGAGCTTGAGGCACATTTATCATCTTCAAATGCTGAACCCAAGTTTTTGAGGAATGTCAAGAGAAGGGCACCCTACCATTTGTAAAAATATTTTGTAAGAAAGAACTGGCTATTTCTTAGACAGAATTAGAATGAATATGCTTTATTCCAAAACAAAACTAAACTAAACAAAACCCTGCTTTGAAGGAATACTAATAAGCTTGGCAGAACAAGCATGTTGAATGCTACAAAATGCTAATTTAAAATTGCTCTTGCTACCTTAATTCAACCCCCAAATGTATGTGTATTATGCAGACATGGTTTGTACTGTGCGAGATCAGACAGTATTCTCCATGCAGCTCCTTCCTTCAGTACAGAAATCAGCCCCCAGTCTGTGGTGTGGCTGTGGCAGGATCTTTACTTCATGTTATTACAAATGCTAGAAATTAATGAGGAACAGGAGTTCAGGGAAAAGAAAGTACAAAATTACATCCTTGGATCCTATCTCCTCCTTTGTTCCAGGGTGCTGGAAAATATTGTTCAGCCAAGCTTTTCACAGATGGTCTCTAATTGTGTCCTTTTTACCTTCTAGGTGCCTGACTTCCAAGCTGAGTAGTTGGTTTGCAGAATGCTGAGCTCTCCATCTCAGATGAGTCAGGGAGAACAACGCTTCAGTGATTCACAGCATCATATCAAATATAAGTGCCCTGAAAAATCAAGTCCCGGTGGGTTCAAACAGGGCAGCTGCAGTGCTGACTTAGTTGCCCATTTTCCAAATGATGACACTATCATGATAACTCATCACAAAGATGTTTTGCTAAAATGAACCAACTAATAGCTGGGGAGCCCTTGTACTGCAGTGGTGAGCACTACAGAAAACCCCATGAAGAAAATATTTCAGTATTCAAAGAGCATGGCATAAATCAGGAATACACTGAAGAACAGAAGACTGAATACGTGCTAGCCAGCTGAGACATGTCTTTTTAGTGCACAGTAGGAGGCTGAAGGACCTTGGATGCATGAAGAAACCCCAAGTATGTGTGTGCAATTAAATACAAAATTAAAGGGAGTTAATTAAGGTTGCATGACATCCGCCTGACTTATCAGTAGGGTAAACACCACGGTGTTGAGATTTGCCGAGGGAGCTCAAGGACCACACCTGTAGGGTGAGAGCCTGCTCTAACAGTACATGTGAGATGAAACAGGCTGCCATGAGTAGTTTAACACTTCAACACTGACAGCAGCAGACGTGAAGTTTAGGAACAGACCCAGTCCGGCAGTCCAGACTATGGACTAGTTCCTTCTCTTAGGTGTACAACTTTAGATGGTCACCTTTGCCCAAATCCCCTTAGGACTTGCCTCACTTTAAATTTTCCCCAATCTCAGCAATTCAGTCCCATGCTGGGCTTGTCCTCCTAGTTTTAGTCATACACTGCCTCATCCAGGTCCTCCACTCCTCTCCTCACAATAGCCATTCATTTGAGTTGTCCCCATAGAAAGCCATTCCTTGTCTGTTCTGTTTCCCTTTCCCTCACACAACTACCTTTTCATTCAGGGAGAACTGGAGAGTTAAGTCACAGCATTTTTTACATCTAAACCTGTTCCCCCAGCCTGAGTCTTGGCCACCAAGAACTTCCCTAAATGAAATTCTTCTCCCTACTCTATCTGAAATAATCCACCCTGAGACAAACACCAGGACTGGAAAACTTTACTACAAATGGTCAAATTTTGGCAACATTGTACATGATTGGAAAATGAGAAAGCTTAATAAAATGCAAAACTATTAGAGCCACCTGTAAAAACCTTGAACTCCAGACAGAGGTGAGCTGCTCTAGTGTCCCCAGTCTCAGACATAAGTCCTGCCATATCTTCCATATCTTCAGCTTGGAGCTGGGTATGCACCAACAGCCCATACAGCCCTGTCACCCTTTTCCATCAAAAGTAAAACTGCTTGCAAGCCACAGTGTCACCTGGATGACTGTGGAACCAGGACCTCCCCAGCTCTGCATCCCAGGTTGGGTAGACATGGCCTCCTAGAGTTCCCCTGGGAGTCCTACTGGTGTGTCCCAGGAAGGATAGTGGTGGAGCCACAGATCTCCCCCTCCTGTCCCAAAGCAGCTGTGCAGGCAAGCAGGAGGTGATTCCACATCCCTGAGGGACCCACTGCCCTGGTGGGTCTGCAGAGGTCTGTAGTGCTGACCGAAGTGCTCAGCAAGGACTTGCTGTGCTGGAGGCATGTTGTGCGTAGCCTATGAACTAGTGCCCACCCTCTTCTTACAAGGTGCACATCTAGTGCTGTCGTGCCCTCAGAACACTGTGCTAAGTGTTAAACATAGGACAAGGGGCAATGGATTTGAACTGGAAGAGGGTTTTGTTTAGATTAGACATTAGGAAGAAATTCTTCACTGGTAGAGTGGTGAAACACTGGCACAGGTTGCCTAGGGAAGTTATAGTTCCCCCATCCATGTAAATGTTCAAGGGCAGGTTGGATGGGGCTTTGAGCAACTTAGTTTAGTGGGAGGTGTCCTTGCCCATGGCAGGAGGGTTGGAACCAGGTGAAACCATTCTATGATTCTATGATTAAATGGCAATAAGTAAAAGTCTCCAGCATGGTCCCTCAGCTCTTTCTCCTTCCTGTGGACCTATTCCTTAGCCAAGTTGCTAAATCTTTTTGGGAACCAATTTCTTCAGTTAATAAACTACAGGGGGATGCAGTGAAGATCAATTTATTAGTGTTTGTGTAGCATGGGAAGGTCCTTGTGGGGAAAACTCATGGGAGAGCAGCATTGTTACTCTTATCTGCTGATAGTTAGCATCTAACACATCTGCTCAGGGTGACTCAGTCCCATATCTAGCCTATTGCTTAATAGAAGGTATAGCAGAGTTTCTATGGTACAATGAAACACTGGAAATAAACCAAGACAGGGATTTATAGCTGTATTTTCTTGCAATGTGCTATAATAGCCAGCATTATTTAATCATAGAAACATGATCTGGCCAGAGCTAACTAGCTCTGCTCAGGTGTGCTTGTAAATTTAATTTCAGTTCTTCTACCTTGTGCAGAAGTTGAATGCAGGCTAATGTTTGTGCTGGAAAAATAACAAATTATGTTATGGTAAAGAACAGGAAACCTTTTAGTTGCACAATAAAATAGTACAATTCAATATATGCAGTATTTATATAGCACCATTCAGACATATATTTTAAAGCTTTATACAAGCAACTTGCGTGCTGCACAAGAGCCAAAACATCAAATCTTATTAAAGAGAAGAAAGACATTGTAAAAATAAGTTTTCAGTATATATTTAAACAAAGCACTCATTGGAAGAGGAGTCTGCTAATAGCTGGACATAGGTATCATTAATGCAGGTCCTGATAGGAAACAGAATCCACGGCATAATGCATTAGCCTGTGTTGCTCTTCATATAAAGGGTGTTTTGCTGTGTCTTATTTAAAAAATAAAGTGTCTTTGTCCCCTGAAAGCCAGGCTGGTTTGGGCTGGATGTTTTTTTTCATTTGCATTAATCCCAGCAATTTTTTAAAAATTAAGAAAAAGAGCAGTAAGGTGGGACAGGGGGGAAATACATAGTAAACTGAAACCCTCCATTCCCCTCTTCACATTTTTTTCACAGTTTTCAGACTCTACTGGACACTTAATGCTTGCTGCTTATTTTGCTACCTTCTCTCACCCACCTACTGATACATTTCCATTGATCACACACGTGGGTTTAAGTGCTTCTACTCCCACAGTGCTGCAGGCTTTTGCAATGCAGCTGAGATATCCACCACTGTATTAGGTCACGCAGCAGAAGGAATCATGTTTTGGGCCATGCACATCCCACTGCATCAGCTCTGGGATCTGAAAGACCTTTCATGGGTTGCCTGAGGGATAGAGTTGAGAAATATTTTTACAGTCAAAAATTACTAGAACATACCTGTATTACCATAAAAACTCAACTGAATGTGCCAAAATAATAGGTCTAATTCTGGAAACAGAAATATTATCAATTTTTTTACCAACTAAGAATTTGGTGAGTAGTATACAAATATTAATTATCTCTGATTTTCTTTTTAAGATACACCTCAGGAATAAGACTCCAGATGCTGGTTTAATTGTGCTCCAGGAAAATCTGCTTATCTCTAAATTGTAATATAGAATTAAATGCATTAAAGGAATTTTTACCATGTGCTCCTCAGTGGTTGTTTAGCAGCTTGATCATTTTCCAGCAATATTTAGTCATTCACTGCTTCACACCTGCATTATCTTAAAACCAATACCAAAAGCTAGGTGTTGCAGACAGCTGAACCAAAGTGTGCAATATGGGGAGCTGTGGCCAACACATCAGGTCCTACATCACGTGCAAGAATCAGGTCCTACATCACGCGCTTTATGCAAGAAATGGTGCTTGTTGTGCAGATGATACAGTCAGCTCTGGTGCTCTCCCAGGTGACTCATCTACTCTTCAACTCTGCTATGCAACACCAGCTTTTCCATACAGATCCTCTATCTACATGGATATTCAGATTAATCCTCTCTAACTTTGGGCTTTTTTGGCTGGGATCCTGATAGTAAATTCTGTCTTCACTTTAGGCTCTTTTCTTATAGTCAGAACAGGGGAACACATGCATTGAGAAGGCAGCTCTGCTCTTTGATGGGCTGAATCATTGCTGGTAGGCCTCTCCATTGACTGGGGAAGGAGCCTCCAGCAGGGCTGGCAAGTCTGTGATGGGCATGTCCCAACCAGCCTGCCTTGCTGCTGCTGGTGGGCTGAGAGGGACCTCGCAAGGTGTGAAAGCCTTGCTGACACTCCTCTGGGCTGACTCGGCTCCTGCCTTGGGTAATTCAGTTAAATAAATACAATTACAGAGCCAAGCCCACACTGACTTAGGCAGCAGCCCTGCTCCAAGTTGGAGAGATGCCTCATCAAGCCCCAGGGGCTGCACTCAGGCTTCTCCAACCTGCGGTGACCGAAGCGCCCTGACAGCACAAGCCACAGTGCCTCTGTCCCCATGCGGGGCTGTCCCCAGACCACTTTCACTGACAGCCCTCGTTCCACCCTTCCTTCCCTCACTGTGTTTTGACTTTCCTCTGTCCCAGGGTTCGTTCCCAAGCTCTTACCACCTCCCTGCTGCCTGTTTCCACAGCTGCTGCAGTACACACGCTTCCTCCGCTCTTCTCCAGGTACACCCTCTCCCTCGAGCATTTCTCTCCTGCAGAGCTGCTGCTCTTTCCCACCAAGCACAGACTCACCCCTGAGTTTCAGTCAGGGCTGCAGACTTTCACCAGACTTCAATTCTCCAGGGTTGTGTCCTGTAGAAAGCATCCACTGCCCCCAGGGACCTCAACTCCCTTTCTAAGGGGAGGGTCACAGAGAAGATGAGAATTAATTATAGAGCTGCAGCACTTGCTTCTGACTCCAGCTGCAGAGCAATCCTTGGTATGGGAAAGGGACTGGAGCAGCCCAAGGGTGTTACAGATGTCTTCATGGAAAAATGGGTCCCCAGTGCCCTGATATATGGGGTTACCTTCTCTAAGGATGTTCAACACCTGATCTGCACAGTTGCCCTATCCTGTGTCTTTTGGGGGAGTGGTAGAAATCATCTTCCTTAACTTTTAATGTGTTTAAAATTAAATAACTTGTAGTTTGGAAGTGCCTGCTTGTCGCTGTAGAGTTATAGACAGGGAATAAGGGGATGGTTTCTCATGTAGTTGTGCATGCTGCTTTGCAGGAGACACATGATCCCAAGATGCTGGGTGGTTTCTTGGGTGACATGGTATGTGTACAAGTCCACTGGACGTAGGACATTCTCTGTCTGACTGCAGGTGTCTCACAGCCTGGTCCACTGGACTCAGGATGCAGCAGGTTCTTTTCCACAGCAACAAGAAACCAAACTGTGCCCGTTCCACCAATCTTTGCCCTTTATAACCATCATCAAGCCTGGAGCAACCCAGATGCTCTACAGGAAATCTCCTGTCCATGCTAGGACATAGTTTATGGTCTTAGCATGATTGGTCTATTCTAGTCTGGACAAGAAATGCAGAGCAGATTTCTGTCTTCTAGTCTGAAAATACTGGAGTCAGACTTTTCATCCTTTCTAAGGAGTCAGCTACTGTAACTAAGAATCACAAAGGGGTTATTGAAGTTACAGAGAAGGAACAAGGGCTTACAAGTTTGAGGAGCATTGCTCTTAGGACTACAAAGAGCTCTGCATGGCCTATTAATAGATTTGGTCACGGCCCAACGCAGCTGCAGGCCCACTGAGCAGGACAGAATGTCCTAATGGTGCTTAGTTGGCCGATTACACCCTACATTATTTTTTTATCCCTTATGTTACTAACTCACTTCCCTCCTGCTGTTTTAAGCTGCTGATTGATCCAGAGCCGTGGGTAGAGGAAAGAAATGTATTTATATTACAGCATAACTACTCCATATTGCCAAGTTAAAGGCGTATAAATGAGCTGCCACTGAAGGGCAGGTGTATTTCGCAGCTGCTTCATCTCCTTTGCTCTGCTCCCATGAGGATAGAAGCAGTGTATGTGGGTGGGTTGGGAAGTGGGAAGGAGCAGGTCAGAGCAACTGTTTGCTTGGAATACCGATGTGTGCCAGGCTGCTCCAGCACCTGCCTGCTGATCTCAGGGCGACT
>NW_009953761.1:1187975-1217213 GCF_000747805.2 Chaetura pelagica | reverse complement strand
GAACTCAGGCCGTCAGAAGTACAGAGGCTGAATAAAACCCCAAAAGATAACCACTTCTGCTCCAGCAGGGCAGCTTAATACCTCAAATAGAAGTGGGAAAATAAAGATACTCTGATTACAGATTAAAGCATACCAAGGTGTTCACTAGCCCAAAATACGGCACAGCATGAAAGGCCCCCATTATCCTGATTTGTCAGAAATTTATATGCCTTTCTCCCTTGTCCCCAGACCAGCTTTCCAGGTTTGGGAGGTCTCTTCATGCCCTCAAAGGCCAGCTGCATATGACCCATGCAGAGTGTGTTGAAAAGCACAAATCTGGTCTTGCAAAGAGGCTCTAGCACAAAATAAACTGACCAGGTAGGCCAATGCTTTGTGCTTTTTTGGATCTGCTTCCTACACAGGTAGAGCCAGATAATGAGAATATCTCCTGCTTCAGAGGAGCACCCAGGGTCATGCAAAGTGATGATCTGTGAGCTGTGCCTGGGTCACGTTTGGTGCTGCAGGCTCTGTAATTTTCCTGGGTATGTCAAGACACTTTTGCAGGAACCTTTGACTCAGGCTTTCACCCTGACTGTCAAATGCCTTGTACTGAGCTTCATTCTTAGGAAAAAAAGAGGTTTGGTTTGACCCCAAAATTGGGACATTTGAATCCACACACCTCGAGTCTTCTGACAGATGTGCTCATGGTACAAAGAGCTGCAGAGCCCAACAGTTACCTTCTCACCACTGCTCATGTGTTTCGAGTAGCACCACAGCATCAGGTTGTGATGAAATTCTGAAGAACCGCTCCAAGCTCCATTCACCTCCTCAGAGCTGAAGGGGCAAGAAGAGCAAGAGTCAAGAAATGCAAGAAGTCCACTGAAATGCATGGTGCTGCTGTGGTCCCACAGTAGAAGGAACACCAAGGCACATGGTGAGGATCTGGTTCTGTGCTGGAATAACAAAAGTAGCAAAACAAGAAGGCAGAGATTATAGAATCATAGAACTGTTGAATCTTTTTGGTTGGAAAAAACCTTTAAGATCATCAAGTCCAACCATTAACCTGACTCTATTGAGCCTGGTGCTAAACAATATCTCCAAGCACTACATCTACCTTTTAAATATCCCCATGGATGGTGATTCAACCACCTCCCTGGGCAGCCTGTTCCACTGTTTGATAACCCTTTCGGGGAAGAATTTTCTCGTAATATCCAACCTATACCTCCCATGGCAGAACTTGAGGCCATTTCCTCTTGTCCTATCACTTTTTACTGCGGAGAAGGGACCAACCAGCACCTTGCTCCAACCTCCTTTCAGGGAGTTGTAGAGAGCAATAAGGTCTCCCCTCAGCCTTCAGACTAAACAACCATGTGTGTCATGGCAACACACTGGCCAGCAGTGACATCTGGGCATTGCTTTTTTGTATGTGCAAAAGCTATGGGTCTGCTGGGACACTGCTCCACTCCTCCGCTGCACCAAACTGTACTCATTGCTGTAAGAGGAGCTGGTCACAGGTCTGGGCAGGCTTGGGGATAGTCTGTGCTGCCTCCATTCCCTTGCCACAGAAATGCTTTAAATTGCTTATGGGTGGAGCCAATGTGATGTGGACAATAGAAAGCTGCTGGGACAAGCTAGCAGCAGGGGAGCCAGGATGTGGCAATGTTGTGTGTTGGCCGTGCTGTGATAACTTCATAGACACATACTCCTACCCTAAGATAAACATAAAATAGTTTGTTGGTGCACATGGGATAAGCTGCCTCATATTTTCCATGGCGTAAGAGTAGGAGACCCGGCAGTCACACTGGGAGCTGTTGCTGTTTTAGAAGGTCACACCCAAGTTTGCCACGAGGTCAGTTCTTTGCATTGCCAAGCCCACACAGAGGAGAGGAGCCAACCCAAATTGACTGAAGAATGCAAACAGAGTGTCTCAGCCTGGCCGTCCTCGTAGCAACCTCAGCATAACCCCATGAGTGAAGAGTGGATGAGAAATGGAAAAGGAAAAACAAAGAGAGAGAAAGTCTTCTGTAAAGTAGGAAGAGGTTTTTGAGTTCCTGGAGTGTTGGGGTCTTTTTAAAGATAGCTATTTTTAAAATACAACTCTGCAACACGAGATAATTGTCCTGTTGTTCCTGTGGCATGTTTACAAGTGACTCTAAATATTTCAATAGTAATGTACTGCTTCTGAGATTGAATGACTGACAGTGATAGAGAGCCACTGCTAAAACGTAGGAACAGGCAGCAGTATGACTGCAAATGGTACTCTTCAGCCCAGCAGGCATCTGCAAATTTAGCTGATACGTGTTTTTAAAAGTTTGGCTTTATTCACTGGTATAAGTTGGCAGTGGCCTCTTGATTTCTACTGAAGTAGACTGGTCGACACTGGAAGAAAGAATTAATTTCATTATGTGCATTAAAAAGAAAAAAAGAAAATATTGGCTTTTTGATGTGGAAAACATCTTCTCACTGATGTTAATAAAAATTGTAACACTGCCTCTCCCTGTAATTCCTCTAGCAAGACCACACTTTGTACTGCAGGTATAGCATGAGGTTTGGAAAGACAAAGTTCAGGGACTTCAAGAAATGGTAAATTCATCAAATCCCCTCAGAAGTTTTTTCAATGTGTAATTAAACGCTTCTAAGATATGCACCTTACTGCTAGTTGAAACGTAGCTAGCTTCAGCCTCCAGCCATGGGATCTTGTTACATGTTGCCTGGTAGATTATAGAGTCTCTACTATAAAAATCTATGAAAAAAAAAAAAAAATAATCATTTGTTACAGAATAAAAATTGGGTGAGGCATATCAAATTGCAGGTTTATAGGTCACGAGAAGGTTCGTGGGTAATTTTGTGCCGGTTGCTCGTAACAAATGCTGACACCACATTTAGAAAAGAATGATAGTTCTTCCTCTCAGTAATTAGGGAAGCCTGAAGGGTCTGAATACTACTATGGTTTCAGAAGAACTGTAAGCCTTAAATTTGGATGGTAGTTTCCAGCTCTATACTTTTGTTCAGTGGTTCTTCTGGTTATCTTCTTTGCCAGGTGAGTCACTTCCAGTGAAAAGCACAACAATTGCAAAGAGTTCAAGGAGAGAATAAACAAAAGGCATGGGCTTGTTCTTCTTTCTCTGAAGTGTGCTAAAATCACAGCCTTCTCCTGGTCAGGGTTCGGACACATTTGGAACATGCTCACTCCTCATGCTCTGCATTCTGCTTGCAAATAATACATAATTATGGAGATGTAGCCTCAAGTGGAAAAGGCTGTTTATTCAAGCTGTCTACATACAGGCAATGATACTTTTTACATGCCTGCTTTGGAGACATTTAAGTTAATTTCTCTTCATTTCACTTGAGGTCTGTCCCAGCATGCTAATAGCTGGGCTCTATATCACTGCCTTACAAATGATTCCAAGAGCATTGTGAATGTAATACTGTTGTTCTCTGAATCTCCTCCAGTTTGCAGATCTTTCTTATCCTGAGGCAGCCCCTTATCAAACCACCAGGTAAGTAAAACAAGTACTGAGGTAGTCACCATACAGCATTTTCTGATGCCCACATTTTCTGATACTGGGAGAGGGAAAACCAAAAAATAAGATGCGTGACACTGGGTGCTGGGAAGCCTCCATCAGCCAGAAAGAAGAGGTGTCTTATGGTCTATCTGTCTCCTTTGAGTGGGGCAAGGGATGAGCTCTGAACCCCATGGGGAGGAAACTGGGCTCCCCCACCATCTCAGGAGCATTTCTCCATCCCTCAGACCAGCACTACGCACAACAGTCTGAACATGGGGCTGATGCCTTCCTGACGTGGAAACTGCCCTCTGAGCAAGAAAGGTAAAGCCCACAGAACCACCAAGAGACAGTGGCCAAGCCAGGGAGTGGCTGTGTGATAGCAGGAGAGTCCCAGCCCAGGAAAAAGAGGAGTGCCAGGGACAACTCATGCAGGTTGCATCATTAGGTAAACCAAATAAAAAGTGTTTAAAGCAAGGAAGGGAGGTGGTTGGGCTTAGGCACTGGCATGCAGCCTAAGGTTTTGTGGACTCACTGCAGGGAATTTTTTAACTTAAGCCTTCTGTCTCCTCTAAAATGGGGACAAGGTACTTCCCTCCCTCAAGGACTGCAGGATAGATTCAGGCATTAAAACTCCAGGATACACCATACAGGATGGAGCTTTGTGCAGACACCTAAGTTGACTGGCTCATGGGGCACAGACCAGAGGCAACCAGTGTCACCAGTTTGGGTCTGGATGGAAGGTATTTCTGTGACTCCATGACAGTGCTTGAACTCATAAAGCCTAAGAAACATATCACACACAGCAAGACTGTGTAGACTCTATAGTTCTCTACTCCTGATATCTGACTCAGATATTCCTATGTTAGGATATATTGGATTTCTTGGGTTGTAACCCTCAACGCAGAGGAAAAAGGACATGGTAACATACATTTTCAATTGAGTTCTACTGTTGAAGACACTTATGAAAGCTTCATTGGGTTATGAAGTACAGTCAAGCCTCCTTTAACAGCGTCAGTGCTTAACCTGAGCCCTCAGCTGTTCTTCAGATCCAGTTCATGAGCTCAGAGCTTCCTGAGTTTACAAAGCCAAGGCTGAAAAATGCCAAGAGTATGGGCTTTATTGTGGGACTGAGTACCCCTAGTTTCCAGGCCAGCCTAGACTGCAAAGGAGTTGCACCTTCTCATGGCATAAGTTTAACATTTGTTCATCAGGGACTCATAGCATCTTGCAAGAAATCACCTGTGTGTTCACATGTGCTGATGGAAACCATGCAGCTCCTCTTTCTTCCACTCCACTGCCCATATAGTGTGCATATTACCTTATTTGGATCTGAAAAGAGAGCAGGTACCTGGGAAAAAGAAGTGATCCTTTCTAAACATCATCAAGAGCATGATCACTTGCCAGCCTTTCATATGAAGAAAACCCTTGGCCAGAATGGGAAACTATCAAATGTAAAATGGGAACCTCAAGCATGCCATTTTTAGTGAAGCCACCAGCTCGGTATCGTGTGCCTATGAGGAAAATAAAGCACAACAACACAAAACCAAAACCAAAACCAAACAACCAGAAACTATGTTATTATCATGACCACTTTGTTGGGTGGTCCATAAAATGTGGACCGAGTGCTAGTGTGGACCACCAGTGCCAGGTGGTGTTAGCATTTGGGTGATGGACATGCAGGGGAGGCAGTGATAACACTGTTAGACTCTCCCACATACGCAGACTTCTATTAGCTCTGCCTCTGGATAAAGAGAGGAGGCTCAGAAAATGCAGAAATAGGCAAATTGCTCCTGAAGAAAAACAGCAGAGGAGACACCAGCAAGGAGCACACAAAACATCTGAAGAATTACTCCCTCAGGAGAAGAAAACTAGAGATGACGCACTACTGAAGACTCCAGTCTGGTCACTTTTTTAAAGGCTTTTGAATTCCTCGCTCCCTTCCTGACCTTTATGAACAGATCAGAGCCTTCTTTGAAAGCACCATGAGAAGATGTGCATGTCCTGCTCGCCTTTCTGCTGGCAGCCTTTAACAGCATGCTTCTCACTCTTGTGCTAAGCAGGATTTAATTATATGCCAATGATCACAGCAATTAAAAGAGGAGATAACCCACTAAGAGGTGTTGTTTCAGAACAGATAACCTGCAATTTAGAAGCAATATGCTGTTTTTAAAAAAAGGGTGCACTTGTCCTATGCTTGCCTACAGGTCATGTCAGGTAAAGAAAGCTCTTGTCTCCTAGACGACCAGGACATCCACAACAATCCTTACCTGGTTTATCTAATGTATTTGCTATTCTGTCTGTGTAATTAGGCAGAGAAACAGGCATGGGGCAGGGGAAATCATTCTGACTCATCAAACATCACATATCCCCTTATTTGTTTTTCCCTGAGAGACTGTAGGATTTTGAAAGGCACAGCGGCGCTCAAGTCATGGACATTTGCTCCCAGAGCCCAGGTGAGCTTGTGTTCTCCAACAGAAACTCTGATGAGATAGGACTGCATGCTCTGTGTTTGGTTTTCAGAGAAAAAGGGCAAGCAGGTTTACACAGGCGTGGCTGGGATTATGACATGCTGCTTCTCCTGTGTGAGAGAGTGAGCTCATTTTTCCCCACAGGGAATAAGGGGCCACCAGTATGTTTTCAGAAGAACCATGCACTCCTGTTTGCTCCCTTCTTGTACAAAGTCAGCCGTAGAATCAAAGAATTGTTTTGGTTGTAAAAGACCTTTAAGATCTTCAAGACCAACTGTTAACCCAGCACTGCCAAGCCCACCACTAAGCCATGTCCCTAAGCACCACATTTACACATCTTTTAAATACCTCCAGGAATGGATCATCCAATACTATGTTCTGCCAGCCAAAAAAAAGCTGTAACCTGAAGGAAATGCTGATGGCATCCCTGTAGGTGTGTGATAACCCAAGGTTAGTAGCAAGCTTAAGATAATTGGGGTTCAAGCCCCAGCCTGCTGAAGTACTAAGAAGAGCTTACACGGAGCTCACTATGGAAAGCGTAAGGGTAACTTCTCCCTTAACAGTTCAGAAATTATAATCACCATCAGCAGCAGAAAAACTTACTGTTTATGGCAATGTACTACACCACCAGAAGAAGGGGACACATCAGGTGCAGGCAGGGGCTAAAAGACCCTGACACCCTTCTTCCTTCCTGATTTGGCTGGGTGTGCGCTCACGTAGACGCAGGGTGGCAGGGGTGTGGGCACAGCAGGGAGAAAGCACACGCTGCTCGTGGGACAGCGTCACCAGGTCAATAAGTGAAATACTTCTCTGTTCCCTGCAGTGTTCCAACTGACCCAGACATCACTGCTTCAACCGCATCCCTTGGGAGCTGCCTTTGCAGCCTGCTAGGTATTATGAAGGGTATTCAGTTTATGCTTTGCTTTGTTCCATTGAATCTAATCACTCTTGGCCATAAAAGCCCTTTAACCACACTAAACAATTCCTCTTCCTCACTAGAGTTTACACCCATCAAATACTTGTAGATAGTTATCATGCTTCCTTTAGTCATTGTTTAGCCAAGAAATACAAGTCTAATCCAACTTCTGGTGTAATGCTGGACATGGGAGGAATAAAGCCTGCCTAATAGAGAACATAAGGAGGGCTACTTCAGCATAAAGCTTTTTAGGAACTTTCCTCTGGCAGATAATTCACAGCTGGCCTCAGAAGAGGCATTACTAGCCAGGAGGAGGACAAGGCAAGAGGAGCAAGGGCTTTGTCAGTCAGGTTTTAGCGGTTGGGATGAAACGGCAGATTCAAGTATTCCTCAAGCTGAGCTTTCTCCAACCCAACAGTGGTTACACTGTTGGGAGTGGGTTGACCATCTGCTAACTACGGTGATGTGCTGTCTGGCAGAGTGCAAGCTAAACTGGGCCAAAACCATAGCAAGGACTGTGTCCATGATTTGTAACATGAATGAGTGTGGGACACTGTTCAGGCTCCTGCACTGGCTGTTTTCATTTTACTAGTTCACATACAGCCAGAGAAGTCTCTGCCTGGTTTAAGGCCACCCTGACCAATCAGAGGGTTCACAGGGGATCTGTGATGGACACAGCACCCTGGCCCTGCTCTATGTGGGAGCTCCCTTTGGGCATGTTTGCCCCTGCAGGCTTTAGAGGTTGGAGTTTGGAGCACTGGGCAAGGCAGACCATTGATCATGGTCTGGAGGACATAGTCTGCTTCCTGTCGCTGAAGTAATATATCCATAGGACATTGTACCATTTTACTTTCTTGTCCATGTTCTCACCCCACCTTCTGTCTTTTTGGTTTGTTGGTTTGTTTATTTGTTTTTGTAACTTGGAGCCCCTGCTCTACTCCTAATCTCCTAATGATCAGTCTGTGAATATTCAGGGTTAATTTTTGCCATAGTAGGAGCAGCCCAAAACTTCAGAAGCAGAAGACAGGAGAGACAGGACTAACTGGTTTCAGGACAGTTTGGAGCAATGTAGGAGAATCGCTTTTCATCAGATTGCAGCAAAGCTTTTGACTATGTGCATCAGTGCTCTGGATTTTCTTGTTAGGAAAAACTAAGCCTAACTGGACTTGTCATATTTGAGTTTCTCCACCCAGTTGAGCATGGCTTACAGACATAATGTCATATTGCAAGATGTGCAGAGTGCTGGTTTAGTGGTGGAGGGCAGCCAGGCTTGGTGCATCATCTGCAGTGCCTACTGGGAGCAATGCCTGGAGTGAACTATTCTCCTCAGTATACCTGAAGTTTATTTCAGAGGAAACTAGCTTGTTTCTTCCAAAGAAGACTCCAGGTGAACTGCCAGTAATGCAAAGTAGATGATTGGAGAGACTTTGACCAAGGGAAGACTCTCCTTTTCCAAAGCCATTACATGTTACCCTTGAGAGGCACCTGACAACAAGAAAATATTCAAACACTGACTTCTGTGGCATGCTGTCATGCTTCTCAGCCCCTTTTCAGAAAGCACTTCAATATTCAAGCTAAGCATGATGAGCTTCTCCAAGTAAAGAGGAGTTCACTTCACTGTGCCCAGAGAAGTGGTTCATGTAGTGTCCAACCTTTATTTCTTCTGGATGGGTCAGTCATTGACATCCATACCTCACCGTGTGTCTTCAGACATACTGCTTGGACTCCTGTGCAAAGAGACCCTAACCCCACCTAAGCTCAACAAGGAAGGAGCCCCTGATCACACAGAATCATATCCCTCTTGTATATCCAGGGACAAAGATCCTTGGACAGAGATGAACTGACATGACCAAGCCTCCCCTATATTCCACTCCTCACCAGCTACTTGCTTGAGCCTCTGTTATCAGTTACGCATGGGAAAGCCCTAGGGTTGTGCTGAGTGATCCTTGTGTCCTGTGGGCCTGGTCCTTTGTATACACCACATTCCTTTCCTTGGCTGGTTTCTGCTGTTCTGTCCTAAAAAGCCATCACTTGTGTTTGGCTTTCTTCAGTCTTTATAAATCCAAGCTGCTTATTACACATTACCTCATATTTGTCTCAAATGGCTCCGTATTTGTCTGGATACTCTTTTCCCTTCATGCTCCATAATAGTTTCCCCAAACATTTTCCTGACTTGTAGTTTTTGGGCATGCTGTCTTAGAAATAGGAAGAAAGAGGAATAGTTTGCTTCGACTACAGATGTACTGGCTTATCCAGAACTAATTTTGGTAGAAGTCTGCCAACACAGGATGTCTGAGCCAGCACTTTTCACACTGTCTGCTGATTTTTCTCCAGAGTGTCGTTTTTCTAGGCAGTGTGCTGGATGTGTACACCCTGCCCAGAGGGCACATACAGGTTTGCAGTAGGAAGGGGAGAGGTAAGGTACCATCCTGCACTGCACCAGTCCTCCTTCTGCAGAGCCAGCAAAAAGTCTCTTTTTTTAGCTTGTTTTTATTCAGATAAATGTTCCTGGAAACTTATGAGGCACTCAAGCTGTTCATAACCACGTTCTACATACTGGAGAGCTCCTAATAATGTAAATCCATTAGGCTTAAATGATAAAAGCAGAAAATAACATCATAAGACAGAAATGAAAAAGAGGCTGGCTATTATGGGCTAGATCTATATTTAGCACCTTGGACTCAAAAGCACTATACAATCTTGGAAATTAAAAACAGACCAGAGCATCCACTCCATATAAACTCAAGAGGTAATGCAGAAGGCAGAAGAAACTGCATTTCTTTTTTTCCAGAACCTCTCAAACCCACAGAGAGCTGGGGGTGGGGGCAAAGGGGACAGTGAGCGGTAAGTTCAAATTGAAATGAGACCTCAAGAAGCAGAGAGAGATGGTCCATTTAGTTGTGTGTGCAGGGAGGAACACCTAGGACAAAGCAGCCTGCTTACTGCTGTAGCTCCTAGGCATATGGTGAGTAAATAAGATGTTATTAATAACTCACAATAACCAGTCTGTTATCATCTATTCCTATCAAACAATGCTGAGGAAGGAACTGTGCAAATTAAAAGCAAGATATTCTTTAATTACAACAATAATGTGAGGACACTCTGCCTCTCTTACATAATATAACAGCCAAGGTAATATAAGAAACTCATAATGTGATCAGTCTCTTGAATGTCATATTCTCCAGATGCCCTTACATAAAATATATATATCAACAAACTGATTCTTTGTATAGCTTGGAAACAGCTATAGAACCTCGGTCTGGGGGCAGATCCAGGGGCTCTGCCAAGCCCACCTCCCAGGCACCAGGACTGGCTCAGGCTCAGGACCTGGCTGAGTGCTGTGCAGGTGGGGTTTTAGGGCCACCTCATCACTCTTGCCTGCTGTGACAAGCTCTCCTTCTGCATCTGTTCAGTAACCTCTGATTTGGAGAAATCAGACTTTTCCAAGAAACTCAGAGGTTTCTTCACTGCACAAACCCTTGATGTATCTCCAGAGGGTTTGCCTCTACACTCAGCAAAAAAAGGCAGTAACTGAAAGCCCTTGCCCAGGATGCTGTTCCTTCTCTTGTTGTAGGTGCCTTAGCTCAGGTGTCTCCACTGACCAGAACTGCTTCAGTGACACCTACACAGAGGAAGGATGTCCAGTATAATAAGATATATATATATAATCTTAAAAATATAATATTTTATATGTTATATATCTATTTTATAATATTTTAAATGAGCATTTTTTAAGAGTTCTAAATGACCAAAGAGCCATGAATTACTAAATCTCATTCAGATAAAAGGCAGAAGAGTCCAGCTCACCAAGGCTGAAATAGAGCCCTGAGCTATTTTTTTTTTTTGCTAGTTCCTCTAAGCAGGATAAATTCCTCCTGTTAATTAGGAGCCTTCTGTTTCTCTGTCTGACCTTAATGATATTCCCTTTGCTAAGGACAAGCACAGTTCTCTCCTTCACCACTCCCCCCTTCTAGGAGTTCATCCCAATGACTACCATCTCAGTGCAATGCAGTTATACCTGTGTATAGGGAAATAGCTGAGCTTGTAGGATAAATTTTACTTGCTGAAAGTGCTTAAAGCCTGCACAGACAGAGGAAAGAAAAGAAAAACAAACAAAACCACCCCAAACACAAAACTTTTCTTGTGGCAGCACTGAGTCTTTACATTCATGTGCTTATACTCAAGGGTGGTCATTCACTTTAGCTGTGCACTATACTTTGTGAAGCTCTTCCACTGTGTCCCCCTGGTCAATCAGAAAATGTTAAGCCCGAAACAATTTAGGCTGTTCTATATTTAAGTCCACCAATCACAAGGAAGTAAATATGCTTCTGGGATGATCTGTTACTACTTAAAAAAAAAGGTAGGAACTGAAAGGGAGAGAGCACAAGTGAGTGATGTTTATATCCTCTTAGGATGCAGACAAACATCTAGGGGAATAGCAATGGCATCTGCTGATGGTTTGGGGTCACAGGCTGCAAATTGATTGCTGTGCAGAGTGGATTCCAAGAGAGCAAGGTTTCACGTGCAGCTCAAGGTGGATTTCTTGGCAGAGAGCATGTGAAAAAGGTGTTTGTGGCCACATCTGGCTTTCCCCTTATTAATATATATGTATATACATAAAATTACAGTTTGGTGAAGCAAAAAAACAAGTCTTAATCCCATTAATGGGCACACCTGTAGCACCGTGCCTGGCAGTACAACAGAGTCTGTATTGATCACCCTTCCCTGAATGGCATTCACTTTCTTCAGCATACAGGTGCATGAAAAGGCAGCTGTTTCATCTGCTCCTAGTTTTTTTTCCTCATGTGAAGCAGCTCTTCTTCCAGCAGCTTGTTCATTCCTTCCCTGGCACCCACTGCATGTTCCCTGCTCCTGCCTGATATCCCTCCAGGAGCCATGGCCTGATGGAGATCCCCCTGAGTACCTTCTGCTGAAGCAGAGAATCAACAAGGCTGAAAGGTTTGGGGTGACCTTTCCCAGTGTATATCCTGGTGCTACATGTCTCAGGCTGTGCCATCTCATGAGACAGAGTCCACAGCAGCAGAATGAGATTAAGATTTTTCTTACTCTCTCACCTTTTCACCCCAACTCCTCCAGGTTTTTTCTTCCCTAGGTTTATTAACACCAGAACCAGACTGAGGAATTGATCCAGATTAAAAGGAGAAGGAGGGGGGAGGGTTTTGGCAGATGTTTCTTTAAGCTGGATCAGTTCCTCAGTTTGATTCACAGTGTTGTGCAAAAGTGTTCCAGGGAGCTGGGGGACCACAGTGCTGAGCACAGGGACAAGGGGCAAAGACAAGTATTAGGGGTGAGGAGCACCTTGAGTCAGTGCTGATAGTAAAGACTTTATGTGTGATTGCTTGAAGGTGCCTTCAGCTCCCATAAATTACTTTTGAGCAATGTGATTTCAAACAGCTAATTTAAAGCCACCTTGAAGAAAAATGTAAACATTTTATGTTCTGCTTCCTTAAAAAAATTTTTATCACCTTCTGATCTACACAGTCAGTGTAAATAGGGTTGATTGGTTTTGCATTGCAAGTGAGGGTTAGTAATTAACAAAAAATACAAGTTTACCACTTGTTACAAAAAATATTGTCAGAGATTTAAGATATACCAGCTGCATTACAGGTATGCTGAGATAGCAGGCTGCAGTCACTCCATCCTCATTCTTTATGAAAAGAAGTCCTCCACCAGTACTCCTAGGAAAATAACCTGTAGCAGGTCCCAGCAAGGATCTAGTGAGAAAAGGTAAAGAGGAGAAAGGTTTGGTTTGGTTTGTATTATCAACTACCTCTTCTCCCATTGTTTCAGCTGGTTTTCTCCACCTGGAGTGTGGTTTAATCTGTGTCCCCATCTGCTGCCACGCTTGTGTACCAATAATAAGACACAAGTCCTGTCATCAAATGCCATGTCTCCATTCAAAATGCTTTTTCAGATCCATGGATCACACTGAAGAAAACCTCTGGCCATGAGATTTCTGAATTTCATTGTGCAGGGTGTAATTTTTTTCGTATGTTCAATCACATTGTGCAACTTCATATTATGCAATCAAGAAGGCAAAATTCAAAACCTGTGAGCAAGAAAAGGTCACATTTTCATGAAGAAGGAAGGAGGAGGATTTTATACAGTTTTATTAATACATAGACATTTGATGCCAAAGCATCAAGCATTCCAGATACATTCCGATTTTATTGATACATTTACTTTTTATGCCAAAGCATAAAAATATTCAGTGTATATGACTAAACAACAGTGACAAATTAGAAACTCTCCAATCATAGTCTCCATGTCCCAGTGCTGCCCATGGCACCATTCAGGGCTTTCCTTACATGGAGAAGATCCTGGCTAGGTTATGTTTTCTGGGATCTTAATGAAAAGCTCTCTGTACAAAGCTGAATCACAGCTTTTTATATTTAAGCTGAAACCAAAGGACAAAATCTCACCCAGTTTTCAAGGCAGCTGGTTGATAACAGAGTGGGTTGTGCCCTGACCCAAACAGGGCTCAGTGGCCTCACTAACAGTGCTGGCCAACAGCACCGTCCCTCATTAAGTCTTGCTAATTACATTAGCTGCCTCTCGGCTGTTGCGTGGGCAGCAGCCGGGAAAGCGATAGTGATTCCCAAGAACTAGGGCTGCTGAAATGCACTGACACACATCATCCTGCCTTGCACAGGGGAGCAGACCAAGCAACATCTGAGATCCTTTTCTCCCATTTTGTAATGCTGGCCAGACTCCCTCAGCCAGCTCATGGCAACTGCAGCAGGAGCTGCTGCACGTTTGGGATGTAAACTCAAGGGAAAGCCACCTCACTGAGCTGCCTACAGGCTGAAGGCAGGAGCCTGCCTGTGCTGGGCAGGAGACAAGGCACAAAGCCTTGGAGCCTGGGAGCATTTGGAACATACATCTCCAGGGATACCCAGAGCATCCTTCTGTCTCCTGCCATCACAGGCCACAGCCTTCTTTGCATCTGACTTGTTTGAGGTTTGCTGATGAGGCTGGGGCTTGGGCAGGAGTGCAGATGGAGTTATTTTGAAGCCTGCCTGGTGATGCAGTGTGGCAACAGAGTCTTGAGCAGTGCTTCCTCTGGGCCAGCAGCAGCCCAGGCCTCCAGAGCACTCCTGTGAGCCAGCTTGGGAGCCCTGGTAGGCAACCAGCCAGAGCCCCGGTGAAGATCCAGAGCCTGGAGAAGAGGAGGCTGAGGGGAGACCTCATTGCTCTCTACAACTACGTGAAAGGAGGTTATAGTGAGGCAGGTGTTGACTTCTTCTCCCTAGTGATTAGCAATACTAGTGAGTATTTTACTGTGAGAGTGGCAGAGCACTGGAACAGGCTGCCCAGAGAGGTTGTGGAGTCTCCTTTGCTGGAGACATTCAAAATCCACCTGGATGTGTTCCTGTGTGATGTGCTCTAGGTGATCGTGCTCTGGCAGGGGGGTTGGACTAGATGATCTTTTGAGATCCCTTCCAACCCCTAAGATTCTGTGATTCTGTGAAGGGGAAATGGGGTCACATCATGCCAAGGGAGGTTCAGATTGGATATCAGGAAAAATTTATTCACAGAAGAGTGCTGAGGCATTGGAACAGGCTGCCCAGAGAGGTAATGGAGGTACTATCCCTGGAAGTATTCAAAAAATGAGTGGACATGGTGTTTTGGGAGATGGTTTAGTGGTCAGAGGTTGTAGGGCAGACAGTTGGACTTCATGATCTTGAAGATCTTTTCCAACCTTAATGATTCAATGATTCTCTGCCTACTTCATACCAATGCTCAGCAAGGAGTGGTAAGGTCTCTGTCTCTCCCTACACCTGCAGCAAATGAAGCAGTTGATGGCAGGAGAGAGAAAAAGTGTCTCATATCACAGCCATCCTGGTAGCACAGAAGCTGGGCCCTTCTCCCACGATGCAGCACCATGTTCTTGCCATGAGTTGAACCAGGCTGAGAACTGCAGCCTGGGTTGAGGCTTAGCAGCAGAGACATCTGCTTGAGCTTGCTGCTCAAGTAGCTTTCCATGCTTTTTCAGGTCAACAATGCACAAGCCATGGGCATCCCGCCTGCATTTCATCGTGGGCTCACTCAGCAGCTTCCCCGCCCTGTGAGCTGCTCAGGGCCACAGTTCCTCCTGCACAGGGAGCCCATCGGCATGTAGAGCAGCCACCAGACATCTGCTCCCTGTGCTACTGCCCCGAGATGGCTGAGCACAAGCCATGTCCATAACAGCCATATCACCTCATGAGTGCTCTGGCACCATGCCCAGGTGAGCAATGTCTGCTGGAGGTAACGGGGGCTGCACCTAGGCTGCAGGCACAACTGCACCGGGTTCAGGGTGCCCTGGGGTGACAGGGCAGGGTGGTGACTAGTGAGTTTCTGTGCCAAAGACCCTGGCTATCTGGTGGCTTCCCAGATCTGCTAAAGCAGAGCACCCAGAGATGTAGGCAGCCTGAATATAACACTGGCAAAGGTCTGTCACTGCGAGACAGCACGGACCTGGACTTGGTTCAGCCATAGGCACAGGTGCCCCTTGGATCTGGTCATGTCTACCCGCCCTCTAAGAAACTCAGGAGCATCTCAGGTGGCATTAAATGTTGCTCATGAACTTCGGCACAGCCCAGCCTGGCTCCATGACAGACAACAGCACCATGAGTCTGCGACACAGCAGAAAAGCCAGAAGTACCCACCCAAATTCACAACACTGCTGCAGCAGGGGTGACATCAGCCTCTACATATTTTTCTGCTTAAAAGGAAAATAAAAAATGGGAGAATTTAAGACAATGTCCTTCACCCAGCAGTTAATCATTGCTTTCCATATAAGGTTCCCAGGAGCAGTAAGTGGTACCTTATCAAGCAGGTGTGTGAACCATCATCCTGGCAGGGACACAGCTGCTCATCTTTGCTCCAGCTCTTCAGCATAGCATATTTATCTCATGCAAGTTGCTGATGTTGGCACGGATCTAGGATCTTTGTCTACAGGGCTTTTTGGGTGAAGGTTGTGCACTGGGTCTCACAGATGTTTCATCCAGGGGAGGGCTAATAGCTTCCAATGGATAGACTGCATGAGTCCATGTCAAACTGTGTTTGCTTGCTAGTGTGGTCCTGGTCAGGCTGGCTATTTGCAAGTTTTCCAGAGGGAAAGCAGGCAGCTACAGCCGTGGGTTAGCAGAGGCAGCAGCTGACACATACATGTCCCTGTGCTGGCTCCACAGGCAGTTCTTGGTGGGAATTTCTGCCCAATCCATGCCTAACCTGTTTCTGAAATCCAAGCTAGGGACAAGTGAGTCAGATGGCGTTTCTATGCCACAGGTGATGCTGCAAAGGAGGAGAAGTCAGAGGGAATTATTTGTTCTTGGCATTTCTACAGCACACAGGATCATGGAGTATGCAGGGAAGTAGCACAAAATAGCTGGAAGCTGTGCTGACTAAAGGACGTAGTGTCAGGCAGGAGGAGGAGGAGGCAGGCAGGGACCAGATCCTGAAAAAATGGCCCTAATGGTTGTGGGAAAGCAAGCAAGGCATGAAGGAGGGAGCTCTGAGCCATCCCTGGCAGGGGACATGCAACCACCTGAGCCAGCCAGTGCTGCATCCTCGTGGCTGCTTCCTGGGTCTTCTCCTCCCAGCAGCAGGGCTGAGGCAAGGGATTGCTTCACCAGGACCCTGGGTCAATCCCCTGCCCACTCCAGATCTCAGCCTCAGGTCTGGAAGCGGTGCCTTGACCTGGGACCTTGGCAGATGGATTAGCTTCACTCCCAGCCTTCCTGAAATTCAACAGATGCTTTAGTCCTGATCTGCCTTGTGGATCATTCCTCTAATAATTTTACATTAATATGTATGAATTATGTAATATGTATTAATATGTATGAATTGAAACTTTGTTATTTTATGAACAGAGGTTGTCTGGCTTTCCTGCAAGAGTGTGCTAATGTCTTGGAGAGATGGAAAAGGACAGAAACATAACTACCTCTGAATGATTATACTGATTTACCAGAAGCATAGAATGAATAAATACAATTAGAAACATTCAGCTGAAAAATTTCTCTGTCCACAAAATGAGGGGTTTACCAAATGTTTATTGGAAAAGTTTTTATTTTTTCAAAGGAGAAACTTTGAACTAGAAATATATTTTCATTTTATGTAACAAAAACTTTAATTTTGTTTTTCAGATTCTCCTTTCAAAGCTAAAGTTTGATTCTTCCTCAGGTTGTCTGTATAAGTTCCACACAAAAAGCAGAAAGGGCTAATGATAAGGAGGAGATAGAGAAGAGTTTCTCCCTATGTTTTTCAAAATGGAAGGAAGGACAAAACTCTGGGCAATATTCATTCCTTTTTGCCTAGCAACAAATGCAGGAAAAGAAAGGATGAATAAAAACCCAGGTAAAAAATTATTTACTTTTTCAATCACAGTATTTCAACTACAATCATAAAACAACTTTTCAATTTTTAAGCCCAGAGAAATTGTACAGGAGATAGCAGAAGATAATTTTCATCTTACTGTAATGACAGGGACTATGCATAGAAATTCTTTCAGATATTTGGGCAGTTTATAGGCACATAATAAGATGATAATGTGAAAAACTTTTCTACAATAGTGGCTCTGTGGTTGTATGGACTGTTTCAAAGAGAAGTATCAACCTCAATATATTTCTCTTACTTAAAAAAAAAACAATGTCCCTACTTGCTGAAGGAATAACTGATAATAACTTCCTGCATTTCACATCAGAAACAAAACAGCAGTGGGAGGTAGAAGAGGAAGATCAGAATTCACCTTCACACTGCGCTGACAGGATGGTACGTGAGTGTTTTGCATCTGCAAATGTATAATAAATATACCAAAAAAAATAATGTGGAACCGTCCACAGGCCAAAAAAAAACCCCAACCATCAGATGCAAAGGCATACAAATCAGGGGAAGCTGAGACTGGCAGGAGAGAAAGTTTGTATATTAGCTCCATGAGGATTTATATATATTGACAAGATCTCCCTGAGCCTTCTCTTTTGTTCCAGCTCTCCCAGCCTCTCCTCATATCAAAGAAGCTCCAGCCCCCTGTCATCTTCACAGCCCTTTGCTGGACTCACTCCAGTATGGCCATGCCTATCTTGTAATAGGAAGCCCAGCACCAGACTCAGCACTCCAGCTGTGCCTCACAAGTGCTGAGCAGGAGAAGAGCATCACCTCCCTTGACCAGCTGGTGGCCTAATGCAACACCCCTGGCCCATGTTGCCTACCATGTTGCCCTCAGGGCTGTTTCACACAGAGGTGCCCCAGGTCATGGTGGGCACCCTGAGTGATCTCAAACTGCTTAGAGTGAAGGCCAGGATGAGTCCTCGCTCCCACCCCATGAAGGCATCATCCTCTTCATTTCTGAACTTGCTTGTGAAGGAAGGCACATCCTCTGTTCCCTTTCAAAACATGAGTCACAGAATGCCAGGTTGGAAGGGACCTCAGTGATCATCTGTTCCAATCTTTTTAGGTTCTTCTATAGTTTATATGAGATGGCTCAGCACCCTGTCAAGCTGAGACTTAAAACTGTTCAATGTGAGGGAATCTACCACGTCCCTTGGGAGACTGTTCCAATGTTTGACTGTCTTCATGGTAAAAAGATTACGTCTTGTGTCCAATTTGAATCTCCACAGGAAAAACTTGTGCCCATTACCCTTTGTCTTTTCTGTGTGACTCCTTGTAAATAGAGAGGTTCCATCTTCTTAGTAGCCACCCTTTAAGAACTGGAACATTGTAATAAAGTCTCCCCAAAGCCTTCTCTTCTCAAGGCTGAACAAACCCAGTTTTCTCAGCCTCTCCTCATATGGCAGGTCCTCCAGTCCTCTGATAATCCTTATGGCCCTTCTCTGGACCCTCTCCAGCTTGTCCACATGCTTTTTGTAGAGCAGGGACCAAAACTGAACACAATACTCCAGGTGTGGTCTGACAAGTGCTGAGCAGAGCAGGATGATGACTTCCTTACCTCTGCTGGTGATGTCCTTGTTGATGCAGCCCAGGACCCTGTTGGCTTTCTTTGCCACTGCAGCAGCACACTGCTCACTCCTGCTGAGCCTGTTATTCACTGAGACCTCCAGGTCCCTTTCCTCAGGGCTGCTCTCCAACCAGGTACATCCCACTCTCAACTGCACTCCTGGGTTACATGTTCCCAGGTGCAAGACCCTACACTTCTCCCTGTTGAACTTCACAAGGTTCCTGCTAGCCCACTCCTCCAGGCTGTTTAGATCATCCTGGAGGTTGGCTCTTCCTTCTGGAGGGTCAACTTCTCGACTCATGTAGGTGTCATCAGCAAACTTCATCAGGGTGCTCTTGATCCCAACATCCAGGTCACTTACGAAGATGTTAAACACGCTGGGCCCAGTATCAATCCCTGGGGGACCCCTCTTGTGACTGGTTGCCTCTTTGAGGAGGAACTATTTACTATCACCCTCTGGGTATGGTCTGTCAGCCAATTCCCCACCCACCACACAGACCACTTGTCAAGGCTGTAATAAATCAACTTCTCCAGGAGAAGGCTGTGGGAGACCGTGTCAAAAGCCTTGGAGAAGTCCAGATAGACAATGCCCACCACTTCCCCTGCATCAACCCAGAGGGTCACTTTGTTGTACAAGGTGATCAGGTTTGTCAAGCACGATTTGCCCCTGGTAAGTCCATGTTGGCTTTTTCCAATCACATGCTTCAGTTGACTTGTGACTGTCCCCAGGAGGATTTGCTCCATGACTTTTCCAGGGACTAAAGTGAGGCTAATGGGTCTGTAATTACCTGTGTGCTCTTTTGGACCCTTCTCATAGATGGGGGTGACATTAGCCTTCCTCTAGGCTTCAGGGACATTTCCCGATCTCAAGGATTACAGAAAGCGGCTTTGCAATGACATCAGCAGCTCTAACAGCACCCTAGGGTAGGTGGCATCTGGACCCATCAATTTGTAAGGGTCAGGTTTCTGTAATAGCTGACACACCACCTCTTCCTTCAATGACAGTGGGTCAGTGTCTGCATCAACATGGACTTTTGCCCCTGTGACCTGGGACCCAACAGTGCTGGTAAAGACGGAGGTGAAGAAGGTGTTGAGGACTCTGCCTTTTCAGCATTGTGGTTGACTAGTTCACCTCTCCTGTTTAATAGTGGGCCAATATTACGTCTCTGTTTCTGCTTGTGGTTAACGTATCTGAAGAACCCTTTCTTGAAGTTTTTGACATGTCTGGCCAATGTCAGCTCAAGCTGAGCTTTTGCTTTCCTAATTGCGTCTCTGCATACCCTGGCAATGCCCTTGTAATTTCCAACTGGTAATGTTCCACTTTTCTACCTCTGGTACATTTCCCTTTTGGTTCTGAGCAGACCCAGAAGCTCAAAGTTAAACGAAGGAGGTCTTTTGCTCAGCCTACTTCCCTTGCCTTTAGAATAGGTGAACTGGTTTTGCTTATCTAGGAGAGTGTTCTTGAAAAACTCCCAGCACTTTCCCCTCCACGGAAGCTTCCCACAGGATCCCTTCCAACTGAGCCCAGAGCAAGCTGAATTTTGCTCTTCTAAAATCTAAAACCTTTGTCCTGGAATTCACCTTCATTGTGCTCAGCAGTGCCCCAAGCTTCACACTTCTGTGGTCGCTGCAGCCAAGTCTGTTACTAAATGAGATATTACAGAGCAGGTTTTCTTGGTTAGTAAGTCCAGTTGTGCCCCATTCCTCGTTGGCACATCCAACATTTGTGTGAGGAAGCAGTCTTCAACACATTCCAGGAACTGGATGGATGTCAGGTGATTTGAAGTGTTGTTCTTCCAGCAAATGTCTGGGTAGTTAAAGTCTCCCATCAGGACCAGGTTTTGTTGACCCAAAGCTTACCTGAGTGACCTAAGCCTTACTTCATTGGTCATGTTGTCTTGGTTTGGGGGTTGGTAACAGATGCCTACTGTAAGGTCACCCTTGGAGACAACCCCTCTGATTTTGACCCAGAGGGATTCAATAGGTTCCACAATTACCATAGCTGACTTGTATACATTCAAGGTTTTCCTTAACATAGAGTGTGACTCTTCCACCTCTTATTGACGCCTGTCTTTACAAACAGCCTGTCATGGTCCTCCAGTCATGTGAATTGTCCCACCAGATTTCGTTATTCCTGTGATACCGTAATTATCAAGTCTTACTCTTTCCTCATAGCTGCTGGAGGAGGGGGTGACCAACCTTTCACAAAAGCTACTTCCCCTGCCCACACTCCCTCCCCTGTTTTTCCTTGTAGGTCTTCTTCCTGCTGCCTTTTCCAACCCTTCCCATTTTGCAGCATGACTTGCTGGCAGATCAGAGAGAGCAGCCTATGCAAGGTGGCCCCATGTGAACTGCCCCAAGCTGGACTTTGGTTTCCTGCTCCCAGTGGAAAGATCCAATAGCTGGGGACAAGACTTCTCCTTCCACTACCTCGAGCAAGTCTCATGCTTCCCTGGAGCAATGTGACAGGCTTCCTAGGAAACAAGAATATGAGGAAGAGTTTGTTTCAGGAAGGTGTTTCTCTGTCTGCTCAGAGGAACCAGCAAAATCCCCCCAGAGAATGTGGACTCTGGAATTTCATCTCAGCATTGCAGCAGGGAGAAATTTCATGGTGCAAACAGGAGGACAAACTGCTGCACTAATTGAAAATTACTTTAGGGGAATATAGGTCAACAGAACATAATCTGTCCTGCAGTTTGGCCAGGAGACAAAAGTTGATACCTTTGCCACGACCACTGCCATGAGAGGTTCAGGGATTGTGCATGGCTAAAACAGAGGATTATGTTGCATTCTAAAAGGGCAGGAGTGATGCTAGAAGTCAGAGTTAATACTCGGAGCCAGACGCTCACCCACCTCCCACGCCTGCCCCCCAGCAAACAGGGTGCCTTTCCTGTCTGCCACTCACTGTTCCCAGCACTAGCTGATGAGGAGTCTCTTTCTCCCCCCAGCTGGCACAAAATAGCTGTCTACCTTCCAGGAAAGGCACAAATCTTTGACAAGCAGTGATATTAACAGGGATTAAGGAATGCAAAAGCCACTGTCAGAGTTGACCAAAGGATACAGCCCATGGAAGTGTTTTAATCAAGATTAGAGGTTACATGGAGGACAGGGCTGTATTTTCAACCCACAGTGAAACTACTTGTTCAGAGCAGGGGGTTCTGAGCAACTGGCAGCCTGTAATATGCAGGGGCTCACACCAGTACCAGCCCTCCCTAATCTCAGGAATGGGATGCAGTGATGGAAAGGGAGCACTGTGGCTGACAAGGCAGCTCATGGAGGCATCACTGCTGCTGGCTTGCATTGCTTCCTGAGATTAGATGGGATCACAGCACAAGATACTCTCCTATCAGAGCCCCTTAATGCATGAATGTCAGGCAGAGCTGTACCTGACCTTCCAACCCCACAGAAACCACTCTATCAGGCAAAAATTTTCCATTCTTTCACAAGCAGCTTCTTTGGTGCCTTGCAAATTGCCCCCATCCCCACTTCCAGATTTCCACCCTTGTCCTCTCACATCAAGTCCCCATTATGTCCCCAAGTTTAGGTCTGGACCTGCACGGGCAGTGAATGAATGCACCTGCAAATAATAAAATTCTAGTCAGTGGAATTTGTGTATTTTAGTGTTTTACCAAGATTGTTTTCTAGAGGCATTTGAAATATTTTTTTCTTCTACTTGTTCTCTATTCATTTTAAAAGATCATCAGGAAAATTACCAGCAATTTGTATGATGAGAAGTAATGGATTCAGTAACTGCTGCTGTCTAAGTATCATGATCATATCAGGGGCTTAAAAGTACATTTGTGACACCCAATGCTGAAGTTTAAATGTCTTGAAGTCATGCCTGTGTTAACATAGCCACAAGACCTTTTTCAAAGAGCTGGCAAAAGCAAAATCTTTAGCTTTTGTGAAGCATATAATAATTTCTCTGACTGTCACATAACATGGATAAACTCTTTAAAAGAGGCAGCTCAGGTACCATTTTAGCTGTGGCAAAGTGGGTCTCAGCACAGAAGGTAAAACTCACCTGAGGAGCTGAGGAAACATTCAGGTTGAGTTTTCTTCACCACAGCTGGATGGCTGCTGGCCTCACAGCTGAACTCACATCAGTGCAAAGCAAGCATACCCCAATGGGTGTGTACACACACTACTGCATCTGTGAGGATGAACTTCCATGTATTTTAAAATGCCACCCATCCATGGGATACACTGAACCATGAGAACAGCAACACATGAAGTTACACGCTGACTTGTCTGGATTCGAAGCTGGTTACACCCAGGCTTTGGTTTCATGTGGGTTCAGATGAAGATTTTCTTTCTTCTCCTTAGAAGTGTCTCTGTAGTCAAACAGAAAGGAGGAGAGGGAAAGGAAACACAGACAAAAAAAGAAGGAAGGTTCAAGGCATCCACCAAACCCACTCTGCTTTGGTTATTAGGTGCCTCTTATCCTGTATCAATGTTATGTGGACAGCCATTGAGTACATATGTAAATAATCACAACTGCTGAGCCCCTTGTGGGTTTCAGCATGAAAAATTGCCTGTGTGAAATTGCCACAGGATGTGCCTTATTCTTTGGTCTGTGTTCATTATTCTCTTGTTTAAAAAGTTCATTTACGTAGTCAGAAACAATGCCATGAGATCTAAGCCAGCAACCACACACCCGAGCTAACCAGGAAGAAAAGCCAAAGCAAATATTCCTGGATTCTGCAATACACAGTATGCTCTGGGTAATTATCCAGCCGGAATATGCAGAGAATAACAAATACAGCATTTAAAAAATAATAATAATAATAATAATAATGTCAGGATCGGTCCATTCAGCAGCCAAATGTTGAACTAACAAATTATGATTTTGAATGAGCCACTCGCAGGGGTCTGTTCAGCTCTGGGGGGGCTGTGGGTCCTTCCCACTGCTGGAGCCTGCCGTAGGAGTGCTGGGTGCCAGGGCAGAACGTCCTTCCTGCCAACACTTGATAGCCACCTTGCCCATTTCAGCACAGCTTGCAATGCAAAGAGCTCCAAACACCCATTGCTGAGGATGGCAGCTGCCCTGAGAACCCCGAGCTGTCACCCTGCAAAGCAGTGCCTGGGCTTGTGCCAGGCACGTAGTGCTGGACCTGCTCCCAGATGCGTGTAGACTCACTTCCTTCACTCCAGTACATTTGGTCCCTCCTCAGCATGCTGATATAAATAAGGTCACTGGCACAAACACACCCTGTTTGTCTTCCTCGTTGCCACCAACTCTCACCCTCTCCAAATATGATTGCTATGCCCCTGCTTGTGTGTCCTGCTCCAACATCCCTATTTTATTCTTCCTCCAGGGCTGAGCAATGTTGGCTTTGCATTGCAATCAAAATGACTCCAAATAAATGATCTCGCAGCTGGTGAGAAATGAAATGTTGTGATGGCTGGAAGGCTTAGGAGAGGGCAAGGGTCAAGTGGATTACCCTTCTCATATAGCTCACAGGTTTTCTATGAGCAACATCCCCCTCCAGTTATCAGTAAGGCAAGTTGGATGGGACTTTGAGCAACCTGATCTAGTGGGATGTGTCTCTGCCCATGCAGGGAGGTTGGAACTAGGTGATCTTTGAGGTCTCTTCCAGCCCAAGCCACTCTGGGATTCTGTAACTTACAGAGATCACAAAGACAGTTTCTTCTCAAACCAGCAACTCCCACCTCCTGCCTCTGTCCCTACCTCCCACTGGTCTCTTCCAAGTAAAAACAGCTGTGTATTTTACTTAAAAGAGCAAGTTGAAATTTCTAATACCAATACAATGTAAATAGGGGAGGTGAGATGTACTGTTCTGCAGACTTAGGGTGCACTTTATAAATAATGTGGTCTGGAAAATTCTACAACATAAGCAGACATGTTTGTCTCTGGTTTACCTTTGAGAAAACAGAAGTGCACAGGCATTTCCCCAAGATATGCACTGAGGTGAATGGAAGAGATGGGATCTAGATCTTTTCTTCCAGGGTCCTGTGCTTTAAACCAACATATTAGCCTACTAACTGATAAACTGATCCTAAAAAAAAAATAAAAAACCAAATAAAAATCACAGAAAACCTAATACCTGCAGTAAAAAACAGTGGGAAATATTTTTTAAAGTTAAACACATTTTTCTAGCATTTTCCTCAGTAAATTCCCCCATGATAGCCTAGATAGCTGTGTCAAAGCCACTGCAACTGATACAAATGCAAGACACAAATGGATAGACATGAGTCCGTATGGTCTCTGAAGCAAATGATCCACTCAATGTAGAGAAGCATATCTAATAGAGCACTGTGTTAATTTGTATTTAACACTCCAGAATAGCCCATCAGGCATCCTGTAGCAAAGAGAAAGGAGAATATAAACTGACATGACAGCAGAAGATTTTTTCCTGAGGCAGACATGAATCTAATGCAGCACATCAGTCGGGAGCTACGAACCAGCAAGATCTGCACTCATAATGTTTACATTTATGTCATTGAAGGAATCTTTCTGTCCAGCCTAGTCTTTTAGCAGAGCTGGGATGTCCAGTTCTTGTTTACCTACAAACTTTCTGGTGAGGAATATATTGTGAAAAGGTTTTGATTGTGTATTTTGCCTTTATAATGCTCCACTGGTCTCTGTTTTACTAATACAAAGAGCAAGACTTCCTTGCATTCTGGCATGACTCAATTTCTCAGCTTTTCTATTCCAGCAGCAGTTTTGAACTCAGACATCTCATGGTTATTCTTTATCTTCCCAACTTATCTTGCTGTGACACAGGACTGCAGCTTGGCTCTAGTCAGAAACTCATGCTTTGAAACAGCAGTTTGAATGAGCATTCATCTATCTCCACCAACAAGGATCTCTGGAGGAGAAAAGCAGCAGGGTTAAGCTACAAGACTTTATCCAGAACTGCCTTCATGAGCCACTTTCACTGCAGATGAAACACCTCTGACATGGGTGGAACTGCATGTGTCCCAAACTGGAATGAAGCAGCTGGGTACGCATCTCCCAGTAACCCAGCTGTGGGCTGTCCTAGCACAGACACCTTTGAATGTCCACACAGAGGATGACAGATCACAGTGTTGCAACTCAGAATAATAAGAGAAAACAACAGGTCAAAGGTGGTGTCTTAATCTGTTTTGATCGATGCTCCCCTCTCTCGGTTCACAAGATGTACTTTCATCTGCATGGCTGGAGGGGACTGTCCAGCATTTGTGCTCTTATTGTCTAAGAGACATAGTCTTTAGCCTGAGTTTAGACCAACACACATTTTACCATCTGCTTTATTTCCTATGTGCCTATGAGATTGTTTTTCTACACATAAAATTCTACAGTGAAGATTCACAAATGCTTACACAGCTTATTTCTATTATTATTTGTTAAACATTGAGAATTTCCTTGGCACAATACAGGGCCCGGAATGAAGACATATCAAGCCCTGAAGCTGTGCTTCATGTGAAATACACCCAAAATGGCAATTCTGGCTGAAAGAGCAGCATTAGGAATTTCAAGCCACTTCCCTTCCTTGGAGTTCTGAGCAGATTCTTGACATTTCTGGCAATGCAGCTTAAAGAATCATTCACAGAAATTTGTGCTGCAGTCGACAGAAAAGCTTTCTTTTTTTGCTCATGCAAAACCTGATTTTCAGTGCAAAATACGCATTTCAGCAAATTCAAGATTGTCCATAAAGATTTTTGAATGCTATTTCAGAAAAAAAAAACAAAAAAACAAAAAAAAACCAAAAAACACAGTAATGGGAAAATGTCACTATTCTTTTTTAGTTGCTAGTTATGAGAATATTTGCTATTCATTAAGAAGCTCACTTCTTTGTTAAACTTTTAAACCTCATTTGTTCAATTTCTATCTTTTGGAGTCACTCTCCTCAGTCTACATCTCCCATATTACTTACAGCAACTCTTGGTGAGAGCTGAAATGTAACATGGCTGAACTGAAGCTCCCTGTCCTCTTTCCCCTCTCTTTCTTGGTTTCCATCCTCTGTCTTTCTGGTTCCGTGTCTCCCACAGAAACAAGGGCAGATGGTGACTGGGTGCTGTCCCAGATTTGGAGAATGGCCTGTGGCCATGCTTGCCCTCTCTCACAGTCCCACACCACCTGCAAAGGAGGATTTGTCTCACCTCCCTTGACCTGTTTAAAATACAGATGTCTATATCTGTGCTGCGTGTCTGAAGATCCTCTCAGAATCAACAGGAAGAAATGGGCATGTATAAATGGTAATTCATCTCATTTTAGGTAGGTTAGTGTCCAAAATAGGTCAGATGAATCATGCCTCAAAGTACCGTGCTCTGCTGACCACAAAGAAAGACTAGACGACTAAAATGTTTCATGTTAGCTGAGATGGATCCTGTCCACAGCATCCTTCCTTTATGTCATTGTCTTACCTATTCCCCTGTTGCTTACAGCACCTGTTGTCCTCTTGAATGATCTTTCTTCTAGCCTCCCTTCTCATATGAGTGGCAATGCACAAAGAAATGCTATCTGTCCCCCAGCTGCTACTCTGAAGCAATTTCCCAGCTTTGGCTTTCTTCTGAGATACCTCACTGATGAGGTATTTCATGGAGTGCCTTCCACAAACCATTTCTGAAAGCCCCTAGCTTACCTTTCACATGTCTTCCCAAAACTCACCTCTACCAGGATGCATACAGTGTAACTTGCCTATCACTGATAGCTAAGTGGGTGGTCTGTTGGGAGTCATTAAAATTCTTCCTCTTACACATTAACCTCTCCCCCAAAAACCCCCAAACCCTTTAGGAGTGAAGCTTGCTATTATCTTATCACCAGTATGCTAGTGCTGGCAGAGCCATGGACTGGAGTCCCTGAAGTCCACAGGGTGGGCTTATACAACAGTTGACAATAGCTTTCTGACACTGTGTGAGTGGCAGCATAAATTACAGTGCAGGAATAGATCACCAAGCTGAAGTGGCTTTACTTCTTAAACAGCTCTTGCAGGCATCAATGCTCACTCTTCCATGGATTTAAAGGAGACTTTTCTTACTCCTCCACCTTCCTCATTTTAAGCTGGCAGCAGTGAATAGGGGTAGTACACTGTGAAATGCCATTGCCTCTTTTTCGGGTTACAGCACTAAAGCAAAAATGAAAATCCCAGTGAAAATCACTCCTGTTTCCAGTCTCACCCTGCCTTGGACTTCCCCCCATAATACCTAAAAGGGATTAAGGACTTAAGTAACTCCCTGACAAAATCACTGTACAATAGGACCAACTGGCAACATTGGGAGGAAGATGTTCAGCTTTGCTTTTCTTCAGGTTCATAGAGTGTCTGACTAAACTACAACTATTCTCTTAGCCTATAAATAAATGCAAAGCCTGATAGAGTTGTTTCCAGCACAGAACAGAAGTGTGTAAGAGGGTCATTCCTGGAAGCAGCTCTTCCCGTGTGGGCACGGCAGATGTAGGCAAATACCTGCTTTGGCAGGAGGAGGGCTTGTTAATCTGAAGTATTGAGTGCCCACACATCTCATGAAAGTCCATGGGAGCTGGGAAAGAGCTGTGCCTTTGGGAGTCAGGTCATTAGCAGCATGCTCCTGCAAGAGGCTGAGAGCTCACAGAGAAGTTGTTTTGTGCTTACATGTCCTACAAAAAGGCAAAAAAAAAAAAAAGAGAGGTCCACTATGATGAATGTCATCCTGTTGCTGCAGCCCCTAGCCATCCTGGCTGGCATCAGGATGTGGCTGTAGCAGCTCATAGAGGGGCTGGATCAGAGTGAGCATGCAGGGGCAAGCATGCAGCTGAAATAGTGCTGAAAGTATTAGGAAAAGAGGCAGGACAGCAAAAGCACCAAGACCTACATTCTGACGTTGCGCAGACCGGGGATAGAATGTGCTCAAAGAGAAGAAAGCCAACTCAGTTTTGTATACAAGAGGAGGAAGCAAGTAATTATAGGAGACGGATTGAACTGTCTGCCTACCAGTCTTGAAGAGTAAAAAATATCTGTAAAAGGCACCCAGAATATCCCTTAGTATCAGCAGGGTTTTTTTGGTACAACCTGGTGCAAAGTACTAAAGAAAAGTCACTGCAGCTGTTGCCAGTTGCACTTCCACTGCAATTTGGAAAGCCAAGGCCAGCTCCATGGGAGGATTAACCAGTACAAGCCAAGCCTACATTGCTCCTATTTGTAGCTGACTTTGTAGGTCTCCTTGCCACATGGGTGGTAAGAACCATCTGGTCTCACTTAGACATTTATAGGAAACATATCCAGGTCAGAGAAAGTTGTTTCCAGGTTATTTTTCAACTTGAGAAGGGGAAAGAGGTACCTCCAGAGGGAAGTATCCTAAGACAAGCTCAGTAAAACAAACCTTGTTTTCCATGGATGGTAAAGGGAATCTCAGGCTTTGCCATCTGATGAATCATATGGTGAATCCCACTCGTGGTATCCAAGCCTTCCACATCTTCCCATCACCACT
>NW_009953761.1:1180655-1187816 GCF_000747805.2 Chaetura pelagica | reverse complement strand
GCTGAACCTATTAATTGTAGCTGTTACTGTGTTTTGGAAACCAAAACCCAAACAGATGAGATTCCCAGTATCAGCATCATCCTTAAATAACCAGACACCCATTACTTTATTCAGGTCCATTTCAGGACCTAAAACTTATTTTTGCCTCAGCTTTGGAGGTCTGACACTTTTTTGTATGGTTATCCAGGCGCATGTGCTGTCCTAGATGAAGAGGCCCAGCTGTGGCATTAAAGAGGAATGGTGTCCATATGAGATGCTGCCTTCAGCCTGCCCCTTCTCCTCTCCAGGTGGTCAGTCTGATGGCTCCTACAGAGACAGTGGCTGTGAGGACCACTTTTCACACTCCACCTGGCAGGGTCGATGTATGCCTTCAACTCCTACCCACAGCTTGAGATGTGGCCTTAAAAATGTACTGCAGACACACAGCCCCTGAGACTTCAAGCTGCTCTTGCTGGTGTCTCATTAAGCTGCAAGATGATAACAGCCAGTGCTAACAACTGTGAAATGCACAGTGACCCAACACATCTGGAGTCAATGGGTACTTATGAGATGCTTTTGCCTGTGGCCTTACGGTACCTGCATACAAACATTAGGTTAAAATAAACAGAACAGCAAGAAAGTATCATTACTGGGCAAGCACTGAGCAGACAGTGCCTTCTCCCTGTGATAATTTACTTGGCATTTCTCAGATTTGTTACTCAATTTGGGGTCATGTTGTTCAAATGCCTTTTTCCCAAGAATAAAAATGGTATGAAAAGTCTCTTAATGGACCCCTGCAGACAGGGTCTAACTCTGTGTCATGGAAACAGCTGGTGAACACCCGTACAAGCTTTAATATTCCCTTGACAAACCTCAATACACCTCATGCCCCATTACCACCACCATCAGCATTTGCCCTGTTCTTCCCTGAGCAGAGGGTGAGGGGTCCCTAGGAGAGGAGGACAAGTCCCAGCCTTGCACCTGGGTTCATTCAGCAGTGGGGACTGGGGTTGGGGAGTGACTTACAAATGGTGGCATTTCCCAAACCTGTGTAGAAGCTAAATCCAGCACTGGGCTTTTAAAGAGAGGAGACAAGCAGAATCTGGGACTCATGCTTGTATGGTAAACTGCGCGAATAGGTCAAGCTGTCAGCTGTTATTAACCTTAGCAAAAAATGTATCTTGCAGTTCAGCCTCAATCAATTCATATGGTTGTTTGTTTGAGAGCCTTCATATTACACTGTGGAATTACTGGCCCTGTCTCCAGCCTGGCTAACCTGCCTGTCTCCCCTCCTGCACCATTTAAATGTCAGTTATATTTTTGTGGTTGACTGGTTAGTGAAAGGATGAATGAGTAAGTGTTTGTGCTAACTGATCTACATGAAGATGCCTCATTAAGCAGAGATGGACATGGGATGATATGTTTTTGATGTGGTATTGGCTTGCTTTCAGACACATATTTTCTGCTAGAGAAGTGGTGAGAAACATGAGAAGCTAAGTTTGATCCTGTTCTCCCCATTTCGAGCCCCTTGTTTGAGCTGTATCAAAAAAGAAGCACTTCCAGAAACCAGAGATATGATATGTTCAAAAAAACACCAAGGGGCCAAATTTCTTTATTTAAGGCGACCTTCATGGTGCAAGCAAGTCATTCCAGCTCATTACTGATGGGAATTACATTGCTGATATAAAATCTATCCCCTTGCTTCTTCAAGAATTAGAGGATCTTGGAACACAGATGTGTCCCATCCTAGTATTAACCAAGATACCGAGGCCAGGCATCAAGGAACAGGCCCTCATCACCATTGCAATGCCCTGCTCCTCCTCATCCCACTGCTGCCTAGTGAATTCTCAGTCCTCAGCCAAGAATCCAGGCTCCTCCCATACAAGGTCTGGTGGAGCTGGGCATCCTGACTGTGTTCCCAGCCCTTCCTAGGTCTAGAAATGAGCAGATGTCCTGGACCTCAGCAATACTAGTCAGTTCCCATCTCTGCTTGGGTCCCTCCAATCAGCTCTTTCCAAGCCAAATCTACTACTCAGGGGAAGAGCCCTAAGCAACGAGGCTCCAAACCAGCCCATCACCTGGGAACCCAGGTTCAGGTCCTGACTCAGAAATGTATCCATAGCCATCAAAACCAGACAAACCGCATCTTATGGGACTTAAATCCTAAGGCAAGACCAAGAAAAGATCTCACTTTGTTTGGGACCCTACAACACAGATGTGGGGGAAGCCCAGGCTCAAACCTCTCTGCTGTCTAAGTCAGAGCAGAGGCTTGGCATGGCTATGAAGTCTCTGTCACTCATTACATAGTCATGTGCTGTGGTGGCCAAGAACGGATCCAAATCTCTTGTGTTGGAGCTCTTTGACTCTAAACACACATGATTAAATATTCATTGGACCAAAGAGGAAGACTGATTGATCAAGTATTTAGGGAAACCAGAATGAGAAACAAGGCTGGTTTGAACCGGGGGAATATGGATCCAGATGTGCACTTTGGACATATCCTAATCCTATACAGAGCAAACTTCTGCCAGTAACCTGTACTTTTTGTTGCCAGCCACAGAAGGAAAATCTAGGTCTGCAGGCCAGGCAGTTCTCATCACAGACCTTGGCCAGAATCTTGCTGATAACAAATGGACTATCAGAATTTCGATGGAAAATCGTCTAGATCCACAGTTCAGCATTGCAGACTGAGGTCTGCAATTCCTACTTGAAATCAGGAGAAAGGAGATTTCAATGCAGGTCAGCCAACACCAACAGGATTCCTTGAGGTACCCAGCTGCTCTGGACAGACAGATGGATGTGATAATGCATGCAAACATACAGATGTTGAGGACCTGCACTAGTTGTCCCTAAATTAAAATCAGGAACAGAAGCGAGGAAGAATTTCAGAAAGAACTGTCTCCATAGCAGCCCAGTGCCAACAGGCACTGAGAGGAAGATGCTTTCCTCTTCTCTCATTGTTGTGGGATGCCTGCCTCAAGCCTTCTCTGAAAATAGGCCCAAGTAGATGGCTTCTGCAGTCCACACAAATGACCACATTTGAGTTCTTTCAGGCCAAGAAATGGAGAAAGTTTGCAGGGTCTGGAACCTTCCCATAAAAGGGGAAGCACTTCTGAAAAAAGAAATATCCACTCTCATCCAGGCAAATCACACACTGACTTGCATGAGAAGGAATAGGAAAAGCATTCAGGAAATAGCTAACTGTTTCCAAGTCTTTCCCTTGTTCATTTTCACAGACTCTGGCATTCTTCAGGGGAAAATAATGTCCTTTTAAAATGTGCCTGAGTCTGGGCTCTGTTCCTACAAACATTGATTCAGGGAGGTACTTTGTTGTTATTTATTCTCAGCTAACGACTGAACTGGCACAGCTCTGAAGAATGGGTATCCCAGAAGCTCAGTGTCCACGGGTGTCCTTGTTCCATGCCCAAAACCTCCATTTTGGCTTAGCTGGATAGAAGAACAACCAAAACTGTGCAGCCCCCACACCTCTACTTTCCATGCGTTCCAAGGCAGGTTGCATGAGTTTGTTCCTCTCTATGTAGTACTGAAATCCAAACAGATTTGCAAGCTATTACCTAGCTATATATCTTTGGCAAGAATGGCTGTTTATGTTTATATTATATATATATATGTACACACACATATGTATTATCAAATATATATACATGCACCTATATTTGTGTATACCTGTGGCTTCCTAGTGCAGGGAACATGCCCATGCACATTGCCTGACACCAAAGCCATCCTGCACAGAAAAGCCTGTAGCATCTCCTTAAACTCTCACATTCCCATGTCTAGGCACTGTCCGGGAGGGCTATAATTCATGCAGGCTCCACCACTCCCTGGACCAGTCCAACAGTTTTGCAGAATAGACAGTCACGCTCCAATGTCCAAAGCAGTCCGAGGCTTTGTTTAATTTACCAGTCTAGGGACAGCCTGAGAGATCCAAGTCACAGTCAGCTCCTAACTGAATTGAATCCAAAGCTCAATACAGCTGAAAGAGCCAAGAAAACTTCCCTCAAGAGACTGGTGCCATTCACTAGAGTGGAAAATGTGGGTCTCCAGATTTTCAGGTGCTGGGGGTCAGTACAGCCTGCAGCAGAGCTTTACAGTTGATGCAGTTTTCACACTTGCAGCTCAACATGTGGCTGCACATGTTGGAGGCTAAAAATGTGCTTTCTCCATAATGAAACTGGAATCAATAACCAATCAAGCTGTTATGTGCTTCTGTGGAACAGCTTAAAATAGGGTTTCTTTCTTTCTTTCTTAGCAACTGCTGACAGTGAACACAACCTTTCATTTCTTCCAGAGAGCTGAAAAGAGCTCTGCGATCACATCATCACATCACAAGGCAGTCACAAATATTCCACATCTTATAAAGCCAGAGAAGTACAGGGAACTTAAAGGCAGCAAATCACTCTATACAATAGGACAAATAGAGCAGCAGCCTTCCAGAAGTGAACAGAAGTTGCTTGTGCAATATTACTTCACTCCCCCACCTCCCTCTGTACATATGCATCCTGAAACAGCCTTTAATTAGAAGAACTGAATGGTTTTTTTTACCACTTTCTCACTCTGTTCCCAGCACTTGATAAATGAACAGCTATTCAATATCTTGTTTTCTTCTCCAGCACATGGTCTCATGCTTCATTTTTACTGCCCAAACCCTGATCTGGAGTCAGAAGTCTCCATTGATCTTGTAGGGATGCATTTTTGTTATAGACATTTATCACATGGTCAAATTTGGGTAGGTTTTCCAAAGGAGGCGAAGAGGTCGAGTGTGACACACAAACTCACTGACCCCAGTTCCCAGCTCTAGATTGCAATGGCACAAGAAGTCCTCAGGAAAAGGCAGCACCAGGTTTCCCTGAGGACAACACAATCATTTTTCTTCTTTTGAAACATGTGTAAGATCAGCCCAAGGGAGTCTCCTGGGAGGATCTGACCCTGATGGGTCAGGTAGAAATGCTAGATCTGAAATGGAACCTTGTGGCTTGTTCCCAGCCACAGCTGCATGTGCCATCAGCTGGTAAGACCGTGTGCAACTCCTGTTGGATGAGGTGGTACTGCTGTGCTCATGGCTTTTCTTCTTGGAAAAGTGCTTCACAGTCCTGCCTGCAGATGCAGGTTGTAACACTCTCAGTAGAGGAGGCAGCAAGTTTTGAAAGAGCAGGGGAAATGTGCATTCAAACACAAATATGTTCAACAGTACTGGTTATTTTCAAAACTGCTCAAAAAGAAATTGCTTTTGTTTTACTCAGGAGGAGTAGCCTCCTTATAGTTGGTTCCCTTCATTAAACCTTTGCTTTATCACACATCAGCATTCTATAATATTATTTGTGAAAAGGGGAAAAAAAAATAAAACCAGCCACACTGATTGGATGGGCCATCAAAGAACCACTTGATGGATGAAGAGGAGAAATGGAAATGCCATCTGCATTTCCAGCATTCCCCAACTGATCAGCCCACTGGGAAATAACAAGGGAGGAGGATTCAATATTCCCTCTCTGTCTGCAAATTACTACTACACACCAAATTTTGCAGGAGATCAATACTCTTTTAACAATTCTGCCACAGATGCCAGAGCTCATTAGCAGCACGTGAATAACTATGGAGGTTGGAAATCCTATTTTATTTGTCTGTCTGAAGGATTTTGGTTTCTTATCGGCTTAGCTGTGGATTTCATGACCAGATTTTCCAATGTTGAGATCTTACTCAGGTAAGATTTCCTTATCCAAAAGGGGAGTTTTGCCTGAACTGACTCAGTAAGAGCCTCAGAGTCCTTTCTTCATTAGTTATTACCATTCCAGATTAGAAAAAAATGCACAGGAGAACAAAACAACCCGACCAGAGCTACCGATGTCACTATTCTGATGTGATATCTGCTTGTTCTGATCACATGGAATTCCTTCTGATCCTTAAAAGTCCTCTCCCCTTGAAGGAAAAAAAAAAAAAAACCAAAACAACAACCACTAGGGGGAAAAAAAAAACTAAACACACCAAATCAAAAACCCCAAACCACAGTCGCATTGAAAAATAAAAATTAAGGAGCAAAAACAAATTCCAGTTGTGCATTCTTGCCTTGGAATTTGAGCTTCTTTTTGGTGATAATATAGATGTTTCCCTTCTGCCCTTTGCAAATGCAGAGTTCAGAAAAGTTGTGTCACTCTTAACTTAGATCCTTGGTTCAGTTTCAAAAGAAAATACATTTCGGAAGCCCGTACAGTCCCAGAAAGGCTATGAATATGCTTTTTTTCTCAAATCTGGTAGTAAAAAATGGTACTTCCCCCTTCACTACAGTGCTCATATGCCCCTTCACACTTGGGTTTTAGAAGAGCTTTGGGAGGTTGCCCAGAGAGGCTGTGGAAGCCCCTTCCCTGGAGGTTTTCAAGGCCAGGTTGGATGAGGCTTGTGCAGCCTGGTCTGGTGTGAGGTGTCCCTGCTCATGGAAGGGGGGTTAGAACCTGAAAATCTTTAAGGTCCCTTTCGACCTTAACCATTCTATGATTCTATGAATTCATGGGACATTCAGGCTGCTATCCCTTAGACTAATGAGTCAATGCTAATCAGTTCACCCTGGCCAGGCAGGCTGCTGCCACAGGATCTCGCAGGACGCTGAGCCCACTGCAGCACAACCCAAGACAGCAAGAGGCTGGGGTCTAGGACAAAACAGTCCAGGTTCACAATTCGTCTTTTGTTCCAAAACAACTGGAGGAGGTTACTGCAACTTACCATCATTTTGCAGTGGTCAAGGGCATTCATTCCCTCTTGAGGTGTGGATTCCTGGGTCACTCCTGGAGTAACAGCCTTTCCCCATCACTGTTTGGTTTGTGTTTGTTTTAATTTTTATCCATTTACAGCAGTTTTCCTTGATGAAATGGGCCTTCATTTTCTATATTTGCAATGTTTTTCTGTCCCTGTAAGCAACTGAGCTTTCCAGACTTTTCCCTGAAAAACAGCAGGCTTTTTAGGAATCTGGTGGTCAAATTGCCCATCATTACTGTCTTCAGAAATTCACTGGCCATGTGCATGTTTCTGGTCTGTAAACATGTTTAACATGAATGTTGGTGTTGTGTGACAAAAATCTCTTCACAGGAAAATGAGACTGATCTAGTGTCATAGTTATTAGTAAGATGTTAAAATAAAATAAAATAAAATAAAATAAAATAAAATAAAATAAAA
>NW_009953761.1:1124716-1180226 GCF_000747805.2 Chaetura pelagica | reverse complement strand
AAAATAAAATAAAATAAAATGAAATAAAATAAAATAAAATAAAATAAAACAAAACAAAACAAAACAATACAGTGATTTCATGGAGAATCCTCTGACAAATCCATCCATAAGCATAACCAGAATGATCCAAAGCATTCATGTCAGACAGTGAGACGTGCAAAACCCTCAGTCAAACACACACATTTGTTTTATGCGAATGGGATGTTTTAATCACAGAGGCCAGCAGACAGTCTGAAATTATAACAATTTGGTGGTTTTGCTGCTTTGAGTTAAAGGAAATGAGAAAGGGGAGAAAATAAGGAGTGGATTTTCAAAGACGTATTGGCATTATTTGTGACTTCAAAAAATTAGTTGCATTTTAAAATGCTTTTGAAACCTGGGATAGACTCTGCAAGTTCTGTGACTCAAACTCTCTTGAGAATCCAAATTTCAATTTCTCAGTTTCATAAATTTATTATTTATTTTTCAATTAGATGAAGAGTTTTCAAATACTTCCAAAGGATTTAAGAGCACAAGTTCTAGGGAAAACGGAGAGACTGTGTTAACCTGAAAATCTTATATTTTTTAAAGCTTCTTCCCAGCTAATCAATTTCACATGCTAGAGGGTTTTACCTACAACAGTACAAATCTGCTCTTCTTGGACTTCAAAACCCTCAAGAGGATTTTATTTGATAGTAGACTTTTCAAATATTTTGTATAAACTTGTCTGAAGTCTAGAAGAAGTGTGATTTTGCAAGACCTGCAGGTGGAGGAGTGTTTTGGCACAAGTACTCCTGTCTCTGAGGGCTGGAATTAATTCCATTTCATTCTAGCCATCTGAAAGTTAGGAAGGCAGCCTGAGCTGATCACCAGGGCTCCCTTTTCTGGCTTCACTGTTCAGAAATAGGCACCTATGGAGTTGTCTTATCTTCTGTAGACATGTGGCTCAGGATGGGCTCAATTCCTTTTGGATGTTCCTACCTACCTCTGTTTTCACGCTGACTCTAGGAAGAGCCCAGCTGACTAACTTGAGAGGATACTTACTTTCAACACTGAAGCAGAGGGAGTTTATGACAAACATGCTGTGCTATGTTATTTGTAAGGCACAAAGCACAATGCTGTGACTTTGCATCACTGAGATTTCCAGATGTGTGGGAAGTTCCCAGAAGTGCCTCCCATGGACAAAACAGCAAGGCAGTGCCTGCTGTTGAATTTGTCGTCCACACTGCAGAGCTGGAATCACCAACCACCTTATCAAAAAAGCTATGCCTAGAGATATCAACTCATAAGGACTGTTCTGCTCACTATATAAGCTGCCTTAGGAAGAAACTTGTCTGAACCAAAACCTGAGGCTGCAGGGAGGCAAACCTCAGGTAATGAGTCTGGAACAAATTGCACCATCAGGGAGTGTGGTCATGCAAACACCAAATGTGCACTTGAGAGTCTGAGAAAAAAGACAGGTCCTGCATTGACAGGTGGGTATTTAAGTGTCTGATACATTCAGTCTGAACCATCCAGGAGTAAATTTGTCGTTGTTGGGGCAGGACCAAATTAACTGTAGGTGTTTTATCATGTGTTCACAACATCTTTTATTTTCATCTGTTGCAGTTTGGCTGTGCTCGTGCATTAGAACAGGATTATTTTCTATTCAGAGTATTTTTGTACCTTCCAAAAACTGATAAAAATCATTTTGGGAAAGAGAAAATAATTATAAAAACTGCACTTCTATTTGTGCCCGTGCAGCACACTCATATCTCTCCAAAAAGTCTTCAGTTGCCAAAACCGAAAAGAAAGATGCGTGACCTCCTGCTACATGTCTCATGTTTGTTCTCTTAATTAAACTTGTCATGAGTCATGTTTATAACACTCAACTTACCTTGGACCTACAACAAACAAAGGCCTTAATGTGCGTGTCCAAATTCACCTGGGATTACTGCTGCTGCTTTCATCACTTCCCATATGTGGGAAAGGCAAAGGCCAAATTTAGAAACGGATCACAAGTCTCTGGTCAGATTGCTTCCAAGAAGGCTGATGAAATCTGCTTTCTTATTTAGCTTAAACCTGTCTTCTCAAGTATTATCTTCCTGGAGACTTTCAGACCTGTTTCCATCCCTAAGCTGTTAACTCCTGCAGTATTAGGACAAAATGAAAAAAAAAACACAAACCTTTCCTGAGGACTGAAAGACAGATCATACCTGCCATTTTATAGCAAAGATACTGTGCATGTGAAACCTTCTTTTGCAGCCTTAGATCTAGAAAAAGAAGTATGTAAAGAAAGATATACTTTTTATCATAATAACATTAAGAGTTTGAAAGACTCACTGCCCCTCACATCATGCTTTAATTTGTGCATCTTCCTTACTTACTAGGTTCAAACTTAAAATGATTAACACCATTAAAACTGGGTCAAAGAGTAATAACTTTTTATATTTGGTCAAAAGCTCATTCAGCTGCTTTTGAGTTAACAGACATGCAATCGACACATGCATGAGATTACAAGGGCAGCTACTTTTTTTAAAGACACACCTTAACAACAATATACAGGGAGAAAACGAGTGAGTCAAAGTGCAAAAGGAACAGTCAGAAAATGTCAGATATTATAGAGAAGCAGGAACAGCCATTGGCTTGGGTATTGTTGTAGTTAGCAAAGCCGTGGAGATTCTTCTTCAAAGGACAAGACACAAGTAAAACCAGCCACTGTCCTAAAGAAAGTCAGCTTCTGTGTCAAGAAAAGAAGGGATAAAAAGTTGGGGAGCTAGGGGGCACAAGAAGAGGATGCTAATTCTTATTATATTACTTTTATTTTAAAATCCTATTTTAAACTTGCTCTTATTTTTATCATCATTTTGTTAACATTTTTGTTCTTGGTTTGTTTTAGTTTGTTTTCCTTTCGTATTTTTTTCCCCTGAATTAAAGGCTCTTAATCTCATTTTTAACTCCAGGTTCAGCTACCACACTGAAGGAAGGTTTGATGTCAGTCATGGCCAGGGGTCCCCCTCCAGACACACAGACCAGCCTATGCCCAGCCAAGGCCAGGTGCTTGGTGGGCTGAAAACTGGGCAGGGCAAGGGGCAGGGAGTTCCTTGCCCTTGTAGCTGTCCCTGGAGGAACCTGCTTTAGTCTTGCTCCACCAGCTGCATCCTGCATGGGTGTGTGTAAGCTGCAGATCTCCAAGCCAGGCAGAATCGTACCCTGAGGAGGAGGATCCCTGGACATCTCGAGGCCACATCTGCAGGCAGCGTAGGAAATGCCAATGAAACCAGATCCTCCTTCATTTCCGCCGGGAGCCTGGCACCAGTCACCAGTGAATCCTGTCACTCCCTAAGATCTTTATGTCAGGCTGCAGGTCCTATTTTTTAACTGATGTTCCCTCCCCAGGCTTAATCCACTTATGCTATGAGCACCTTCATCCGCTTCCCACAAGCACATCCCCAGGCTGTGAGATCCTCCCTGCTGCACTCACTGTCCTCCCCCGCCACCCCTTTGCCCCTCTTGGGAATGTGTATTTATATAGGGGTGGATTAGGAACATTACCAGGCAGGTCACAGGGTGCCAAGCTGTTCTTCCAGGGCTTAAAATCTGAGGCTCACTCAAGGGGAAGCACTCTCATCCTTGTGACAGCCGCTTGGATGCCTGCTGCCTTGTACTCACAATTTATTAACGGTGCAGGGACTTCAGGCTGGAGCATGTAGAGACAGCATTCCAGTAAACAAAGCAATCAGGAGGTGTCGAAATGGTTTCCCTTAATTTTCCCATTTTCATGTGAAGAAAAAGACTAAAGGAGTGTATTTAAGTGAATGAATGAACGAATGAATGAAATCCATAGCTGGTGCAAATCTACTGTGCTCTGCTGCTGCCAGCGAGCACTGGGTGATTTATACCCGCTAAGAACCTCAATCCATAATCCACTCCAAGCTGGCCAGTCCCCAAGCAATTGCTGCAGTTGTCATCTGATAGGTGGAGAGAAACGAGGTGCTCGCAGTGCTAATGCCCAGCAGGTCATCTCATTGAAAGTGGGGCCAAACACCCACCCGCCTCATGGTGCCTCTGGGCCCCCCTCACAGTGACATCCCACCGCATGAGACCATGCACAAGGCAGTGGATGCAGTCAAAAAGAAGTCAGACCAAACTGGCTGCAGACTGTAAGGTGTGTTTGGGTTGGACCTGTGTCTTGGAGGAAATGCTCCACCTCAATGCAGGGCTCTCACGGCTCATAAATCAGGAGCAGCCATCCCCCTTTGGTGTGCTGCAGGGATTGGCACGAAGGCAAATCCCGAGTGCTTCGTCATCCTGCTGAGCTCTAATCCCATCAGCATCTCCAGCCACTCCAGCACTCGGATTAAAATATGGCTGAAAGTCATCATACAGCCAGCCTGCTCATGAGGAGCAAGCTCTGGGTGTGCAGTCTCAAAGGTTTCTGCTTAGCCCAGTGCCATGCTGTCTGAAATTCCCCAAGGCTTTCACCCCTGCAGGGTTTTGGGGACGGCCAGAGTTGCAGACAGGGCAGCCCATGTTCAGCATCACCACGGAGAGGGAGGGGCTGCACCTTTAGCTCCTCCCACCCCCCCAGAGCCTCTGTGCTTTTAATGGATGAAGTAACTGTAGCTCTGCTGTCAGAGCCTCTCACGTTCATACCGAAAGTTAGCCAAAAACCTTCCAACAGAACATATTTTCCATGAGAAAATGCTGCTTTAACAGAATTTAACCCTCCCGGTGGAAGCCTGTCAACACTGCTGTGTCCTGTGGTAGAAACCAGATGGGTATGGGTAAGGATCCTGCCTTCATCCTGGGACCAATGGCAACAAAAATAAAGGTCCATTTGAGGTTTCTCTCTTACCTTTTCTGCTTTTCTCCAACTATGAGCATCATTTCAGGTTGTTTTTTTTTTAATTTCTGCCCTATCTTTGAAAGCTTTTGACTTCCTTCTGCCACCCTAAGAAAAGCAAACGTATGAGGGAAGGGGATTCTGCCTCCAGCAGCTCATTTTATGGTCCAGATGGGAACATCCTTTCTGTCCCAGGGAGACAACAGGTACATGGACACACATCAGCTTCACTGGCACAGCTCAAACGAGGACTGGGAGGTTGGATTTGGCCCTCAAGACATCTCAAAGTGGCCAGCAGCCTGTGTCTGTCTGGTATTTGGGGATCTACATGTCATCATACCTGAGCATAAAACTACAAGTCCCCAAGACTGCCACATCTGTGTGATGCACGAAGAAGTACTTAATACTAGACTCAAGCACCATCATCCTGGAAAACCAGCATGAACAAACCTACTTTGTACTTTTCTGCAGGTTTGGAAGATCATCTGGGGTCAAAACTGATCTCTCACCCAGCTGAGACCACCCTCATTTTACCTGCTCCCAAGTGGACACCATATGGAAACGTGCCAGCCTTCAGAAGCTCTGAGGATCTCCACAGCAAGATTCTATCTGTCTTAAAAAGTCATCTTGACACTTCATCTTTTCTGAGAGTACTCAGTGGCTAAGCAGAAGTTGACACCCACAGTACTCACAGGAAACAGTCCCTGGCTTTACAGAAAAGTACATAAATACAAGATTAGGTGAGCCAACCCATCACCTCTTCATGACTCAGTGAGGTTTCAGAGACCCTCACTCTTTCTGTTTATAAAAGCAGTTTCTTAGCAATAGAAAAGGAGTGGCTGGCCTACTTTTTATATTTTTAGGTCTGTCTAAATTCAGCCTTCCTGCCTTTTCCATTGTACTTTTCTCCAGAAATCAGTCTACACTTCCCACTCATTTATATGGGGGTTTTTCTTTCATTTACTTTCCAGAAAAAGTAGTTACACACAGAAACCATAGGAAACAAAGCCAGAAGACTCCTCAACATGTCATCTGAACCATAACTTTCTCCAGAAATGCCAAGACTCTGATGTTATCTACATGCAGTAGCAGTAGTCTAGTGCTTTAAGAAGTGGGCTGCCTGCACAGTACGTATGGTGATACCCTGAGAGTGTAACTGAAAGAAGAGGTTTTCACAGACCTGCGAAGAAGCTTGGTTTCAGTAAAGCATTTGACACCAACTCCCACCACATCCTCACAGCTAAACTGAGGAAGTGTGGTCTGGATGACTGGGCATTGAGGTGGATCGTGAACTGGTTGAAGGAAAGAAGTTAGAGAGTTGTGGTCAATGGGACAGAGTCTAGATGGAGGCCTGTATCTAGTGGAGTCCCTCAGGGGTCAGTCCTGAGATCAGTACTATTTAATATATTTGTCAGTGACCTGGATGAGGAAACATTGTGCACTGTCAGCAAGTTTGCTGATGACACTAAACTGGGAGGGGTGGCTGACACACCAGAAGGCTGTGCTGCCATTCAGTGAGACCTGGACAGGCTGGAGAGTTGGGCAGGGAGAACTTCGATGAAATTCAACAAGGGCAAGTGTAGAGTCTTGCATCTGGGGAAGAACAACCCCATGTACCAGTAGAGGTTGGGGGCTGACCTGCTGGAGAGCAGTGTAGGAGAAAGGGACCTGGAGGTCCTGGTGGGCAGGAGGATGACCATGAGCCAGCAATGTGCCCTTGTGGCCAAGAAGGCCAATGGCATCCTGGGGTGCATTAGAAAAGGTGTGGTTAGCAGGTCAAGGGAGGTTCTCCTCCTCCTCTCTTCTGCCTTGGTGAGGCTGCATCTGGAGTATTGTGTCCTGTTCTGGGCCCCTCAGTTCAAGAAGGACAGGGAACTGCTCAAAAGAGTCCAGCACAGAGCCACAAAGATGATGAAGGGAGTGGAACATCTTCCTTATGAGGAAAGGCTGAGAGAGCTGGGTCTCTTTAGCTTGGAGAAAAGGAGACTGAGGGGCGACCTCATCAATGTTTACAAATATGTGAAGGGCAAGTGTCAGGAGGATGAAGCCAGGCTCTTCTCAGTGGTGACCAGTGATAGGACAAGGGGCAATGGGTGCAAACTGGAGCATAGGAGGCTCCACGTAAACATGAGGAAAAATCTTTTTCACTGTGAGGGTGACAGAGCACTGGAACAGGCTGCCCAGAAAGGTTGTGGAGTCTCCCTCTCTGGAGAATTTCAAGACCATCTGGACACATTCCTGTGTGATGTGCTCTAGGTGATTCTGCTCTGGCAGAGGGGTTGGACTGGATGATCTTTTGAGGTCCCTTCCAACCCCTAAGATTCTGTGATTCTGTGAATTCACTTGCAGGGAAATAAATTCAATATGAAGATATTCCATGGGTTAATTGAAAAGATATAGAAGAGATGATCAAAGTGTAACACAGATTATAAGTCACTCTATCCAGATTCCAGATGTAATATTCTCTATTATTCTTAATGTGTGTGAAATTTCCCCATCCCTCCCTTCCTTTCTTATTTTAAAGACCTTTTGCTGTGCAAAATGCTTCTTTGCAGCTCTGCCTCAAATATAGAGGAGGTGACCCCAAATGCACAGTGGCAGCTGACATGTGAGCTCTTTGGTTAAGGTCTGATGCGAGCCCCCAGTGCAGAGCCATCCCAGTGTCTTGCCTATGAGGGGAAAACAGCACAAATGTGTTTGATTTGTAACTTTACAAGGACTTTCACATTGAGGTTTGTTTCTTTTATTAGTAAACTTGAGAGGAGGGCACCATTAACACATAACAAAGGAGGCAGCACTAAACTATTACTATAACAGCAATGTTTTTTAAAAAACCACTACTTAGGGGTTTATGAGGTTCCCTTGGAAGATTATTGCAGAAGCCACAAAATGGAAACAGAGGAAAGAGTTTTTCAGCTGCACTGTGCCTTCCTATGTGCTTTTGGCCCTATAGAGAGAGCAGTCCCTGTCTACACACAACTTTAGCCTCTCTTAAGCAACTTCCTTGCCCTAGGGCCACCCAGGGCTTTTGCTGGGTCAGGAGAATCCCCTGGCAAGATTTACAACCCCATTGTGCCATTAGAGCAATTCAGGAGAGCCTTAGCAGTAAAACTGAAGGAATAACTCGGCAGCTGAAACAAGCACTTTTCCTCTCCCAACTGCCTTTTATCAAACCAGACTCTCTGTTCAGACCATTTTTTTTTTGTTACTTTCCATGTTTTATTTTTCTAGGTATTCTGAATGAAAGGTAGCTTGGCCCTGAAAATTCTCCAAGCAAAACATCACAGTGTTTCAACACAAGATGTCTAAATGTAATGCTGTGTCTTTCCTAACACTTTCATATTTGCTCATTTTGGCCCTATGTAACAAATAAATAGAATTTCCAAATCCTCCTGGTTGTTCCCAGAACTTTCTTTAAGTGTACTCTCCATCATAAAAAGTGTTCCCAGCTTTGTTTATCCAATTCAAGGCCCACAAGCTCTTAGACTCTCATATGATAAAAACGTGATTAAAAAGCTGTAAGTATGGAATATTTCAAGACATTTCCTTGTAAAGCAATGATGCTGTGCATCAGCAGCCTTTATTCTCTGCAAACCCCTGCTTGAACCACAGAGGAAGGAAAGGGCTGGCTGGTCTGGGAGAAGGGACCTGGCTGAGCCTCCAGTAACTCCTGCCGAGGCACATCCCTGTGCCCGTGCAGCCCGAGCAGGGCCATCCTTGCCTCAGCCTTCCTTCCCCTGCACCATGGCCCAGCCAAATCCAGCACTGCCCTCCAGCAACCCTCCCTGGGCAGCCCAGGGGTGCTGGAGATGAGGGGGAAACTGGAGATTGGAGGGGACGGCTGAGCACCCATCAGGCAGCAGCTGCCTTTCCTCCCAAGGAGAGCCACTGATCTGAGGCAGCCTGTCTATGGGCAAGCCAGCTTGCCAGTCTATCAAACTTACTGCTTCCTTAATCATCTGTATTTTCCCCATTTTTTATTTTTTTAGGAGTTGCCTTAGTGCAGCATGACTTAATCCACTGCTTTTGATGCTCTAATAGATTCCACTCCTCAGACCTCGCTCCATGACCTCACTGCTCCCCTGTCTCCTCTTTGCCTGATTCCCATCAGCACAGAAAACATCCCTTTCTCAGCCCCCAGACACCCCTGAGTTGTCTTCCCACCACCCCTCATCCCTAGAACGGTCCAGACAGAAATCCCACAGCGCACTCCTCCCAGATGCAGGGCATTACCCCTTCCTGGCACAGGGAAGGACAGCGAGGCACGTCTTCTGGCTGAACAGAAAGCTGTCTGGAACGTGAGCTCATGTTTTCCTAAAATAACCAGGAATCACGTGCTTAAACTCAACACCTGAGGCAAAGCTGTGAACACAGAGCAGCCTCCAAAGTGATCCTCGCACGCGACGCAGCGCGGTGCAAGCCAGAAGCACCGACCTGCCTTCCAAGGGTGACTAATGTCCCGTTGCTAAAAACAGCTTCCAGGGGTTTTCCATGAGCAAACCTCACCACAGCTCAAGTACGGACTTTTCACCTGCTAAATACAAGAACTTTGCTGTAAGGTCCACACAGATGGATTTTTTTTTTTTTACCAGCACATAACGCAGCTGGTAAAGGAAACCTTGCTCTTTCGTAAGTGATGGAAGCATCTGATCCTTGTTAACACCCCTCTCAAATGCCAAAAAATCACCCTTCTGGTAGATTATGCGAGAGTGTGGAAACGGGAATGTGTGGTAGACATGGAAGAGAAGACTGAAAAGTAAAGCATATTGGATGCATGGACATAAATATCTTAGGTAAAAAAAAAAAATTTAAAAAAAAATACAGAAAATAACATGTTGATTCAGCTGCTCAGAGAAGCACAATGTTACATTAAAATAGGTGTTCCTGTCAAAAACACGTATTCCTCAAGAACTTCACCAAAAAGCCAAGCAAAACTCTACAGAGCCTCATTTCAGAAAGAAACTGCTAAGAACACCCATGATTCCTTTGATACAAGGGACATATGAGGGCCTCTGATCCTTCAGGCCTGCAGAATCTTGCTGCTACTTTTCTCTCCAGCCACCAGGCCTCTGTGTCCTTCCCAAGCTGTGTGAAGAAAAGCTCCATCTCCAAGAAAACGAAATGAACACACAAGTCAGCTCATTGTGGGGAGAAATGTATACAGTGTCAATTTCTGAACTTGCTCAATTAAGATCTTGCCTAAACACACTCCAGCACCAAGTTTTCCACATATTTGAGGTTTGCAATCAAGCAGTTGAAATGTGTAATCCACCATCTGAGACATGATACATTGTCCCTGACATGTTGATTTATTTTATGAATTATTTGGGCTTCCAAATGAAATATAGATTGATTTTATTTTACTTATTTTATTTCAGGAGCAAGCAACCCACAGGTGGGTGTGTTGAAGTGCCTTCCCAATACTGTTCCTGGAACATATACCATCCTTGCAGAAATGTTAATGAAAAGTCAAGGGAGGGGTGTGCATTTGCAATGGAAATGAGACTACCTTGAGAAGTTGCCAAAGTATCTACAAATAATTTAACCCATTAGCAATGTTATACCAGCAGCTGAATTACGTGGGAAATACCTTCTACTTTAGGGGATTCATCTTTCCACTTTAGAACTTCCTATTCTAACTTTTGTTCAATATCTAAACACCATCCAGGTCAATATGAGCTCTATGAAAAGGACCATGGATCTTCTCACAAGAGGATTCATTTAATTCATGCTCCCGTGAAGGTTATGAAGAAGTGGTACAAGATGTGGCAGAGCAAGGGGAATGGATTGGCATGGGGCAGTTCACTGTGGCCCAGGTCCTTTAGAAGGTGGCCAAACTTCAAAGACACTCAGCATCTCCATCCTGAGGCTTCTGCAGCAGTTCAGTGTGAAAATGATAGATGCCACAGGGCAGTCCTGTCCTGGTTTGAGAAGAGAGATAATAGAAGTCTTCGAAAGCGTTTTGGACTCCAGAGAAGGGTCAAACAGCCCAGTGCAGCTAAGAGGCAAGGTTTCAACAACTTGAAACAAATAATTCTGGTCTTCCCAAGAGATGTGAGACTGCCTTCAACTTACTTCTGACTAATTCACAAATTAGCCTGCTGGCCCATGAAGAGCATCACACAATACTTAAGCCCAGCTGCTTCATGGGAAGAGTTACAAGGAAATCTGTAGATTTCTGTTACCAAAAGGAAATGTCCTATCTGCATGTTATTCAACTAGCACTCATTGCCCCTGGATGCTGCTAAAGCTGAGAACATGTTCAGTCACAATTAATTAAGCATTTATATTAGATCCTAAGGACATCCAAAGTTATAATCAATAGGAAAAAGAGACAGTGCCATTAGTGCCAGTGGCTACCTAGGATTTGCATCTCACGTTGATGGAAAGCCACAGTTGAAGCTCTTCCCACAGTTATCAGCACTTATCAGGTGCTCTCCCATGTGGTTTCTCTGGTTTCTAATGAGGTGTAAGCTCACCCTGAGCTGCCACAATTACTTGTCTCTCTTCACTGGAGAGCAGCTTATATTCCTGAAACCTGTAGGAGCTTAACTATTTGTGAGACCTCCTCTCTGCTCCACTTGGCAGAGATCTGATATGTTCAGAGGTAGCTGGAGGCAGCAGAGCAGGGAGGGAGGGAGGAAGAGAGTCAGAGATTTGTACAGCCAGGCAGCACACTGGTTGCATAAGCCCTGTGTCTGTGGGAAATCAGACTAAAACCTTTTCAGAAGCAATATAAACACATAGCCTTTTAGGACTAAAGTCGTTTATGCAGAAATTTCCCCTATGGTCAGACTATTTCGTAATTATCCACACTGGGATGTCTTGCATTTTGCTTTGAAGCATCTGGCTCTCTGCATGTCACCATTAGTTTGATCTAGCAGTTCCTCTCCTTATATAATAACAAACCATTTCATGGCTATTTCACACAAAATGTCTCTCTTTTTGCCCACTAAATGACCTGGAACTAGAACACAAACATTCTGTTTGCACAGTTTTACATAACATTCGCCATAGTTTTCACACAACACTATTAAAGACTAATTTGTTTCTGTTCTCAGGCTGATGGAAAGCAGTTCTTTTGGTAGCTCGATTGCGTCAGTGTTCTTTGAAAATGTAAATAAGAGATGCTGAGATAAGACCCGTCCAACTACGGGGCCCTTTTTCTCTTTATGTTTACCAGATACTTCAACCTAAATAAAATTACTCTTTGCACTTGATCTGCCTAAGAACATGATCAACAAATTGATAATCAAATTTCCTTGGGTATCACAACCCCTCCCCAACTTGCTGTGGTCCCAAGAAGCATCTAAGAGGATCTACAACAACATTTTTCAAAAAGACATTCTGAAAAATGACTTGGCGCACAAAATAGCATTTTGAAAAGCAGTGGAGAATGGGGAGGAATGGGATTTTCAGGAAGATTTAGATACTTGAGCATTTAAATGTCAGCTTGGAAAAGAAGAGCTTTTACTTAGCAGAGCCTTTGGAAGGAGCTGCCTTAGTAGCTCCTATGGATCTTGATGGCACCTGACAATCTCACTGGGCACTCACCATCATCTTCATTGGTACAAAACACCTTTGCAATGTGACTTAAAGATGCTTTTCTAAACTGTCTTTGAATCTTCTTTTCTAGGGAAGGGGCAGAAACATTTTCTCTGTCTAGTTCCTTTTAGGATTGTGAGTTGGAGGTCCATTTCCTTGGCAAGTCTTCCTGAATTTTCGATTAAGACAAATGGTCTTGGAACAACATTTTGCAAAAACTGGCCTTAGTCTATTTTGAAAAGAGGGAGATATGGATCACGTAACATTTTAAACACTCTGTAAAGATGCTCAATTTTGAAAGATTAGGGAAATGAGTCAGCAGAATGTTTACCTCTGGTGTTCTAGGAATAGGATGAATCCAGCCCTACACCTTAGATATGGAGCCTTAAATAATAAATAAGCCTAACAGTACAGGTTGATCAAATCAGCTCATCAACTGTTGGAGCTAAGGAGCAGGTGAGGTGGCAGAAAGTGCCTACAGGTAAATAGAAAAAGACACTGGTTCTCTCTGTCTTCATGTATGTCTCTGCCTCCTTTGCTAGCTTCTTTCCTCCTGGAATTTATTTCACCAACTGCTATGTTAGGATTTTCTGGTCTCTGAAGCAGAGAAATCTCTTCCTGTTAGAAATAAATGATGATGTTACATTCATTTTGCTGGGGCTGATGTTTAAACAACTGCTACAGTTGTTTAAGTCTTTCATGTAACATCCCACGTTAGCAATGCCAAGAATCTCTAAGCGTAAAAATAAGTGAGAAGGAAAGCAAGAAATGCAGGAGATAGAAAATCATTAAGAGGACATTAGGTTTTTTATAAAGGCTGAACACAAGGCATGTAACACAAAGTGACACGAGTGAATTAGCCTTCAGAAGGGCACATGAGCTGTCTCCTGTTTATGGTACAATAAGAAACTGCAAACCCACATTTCAAAGGGAACATTGCATAGAGTAACAGAACTTCACTTGCCCAGGCAATTCTTCTTCTGACATTTCCCTGGGTATTTTGATAAGCCTGAAGAAACACTGTTGATTTGGATTGCCTCCTTACATCAGATACCAAGAATTATTAAAAAACATAAAATAAAAAAAATAAAAAGAGCAGTCAGATAAGAAACCTGAAGAATACTGGTCATCGATACAGGAACAAGGCCACCTTCAAGGTCAAAATATTTCAGGAGCCTCAGAAATTCCCCCTAAACAACTCGGCATCCCATCCAACAGTGCATGACAACGGTTTCTGTAGGCAGGATGGCCCAGAGAAGTGTTTTCCTCCCACCTTGTCTACAATGCTGCTTGAAAAAACAACAGCTATTCCCTGACACTGGTTGCTGATGGAAATGTGTTTAGAGGAGCAGAGAGCCCACCAAACATTTCCCAGAGTACTGACACTTCAGTACATCAAAAAACCTCAGTGCTTTATAACATTTTGATACAAAAATCTCTTTGAAATCAGAGGTATTTATGGGGACTTCAGGACTGCCTAGGGTTGTCTGGGAGCTGCTCTGTCCCTCTTCTGCACAGGACAGAGAAAGGCCACGTGAAGTGATAGGAGAAGGGGTGGTCATTTTAAACTAAAAGAGGGTATATTTAGAGTGGATATAAAAAAAATTATATCATGTGGGTGATGAAACACTGGAAGAGGTTTCCCAGAGAGATGGAAGATGAAAACATTCAAAGTCAGGTTGGACAGGACTCTGAGCAACCTGATCTAGCTGAAGATGTCTCTAGTGACTGCAGGGGGGTTGGAGTAGATGACCTTTAAAGGTCCCTTCCAACCCCAACTATTCTATCAGTCTATGATTCTATACCCCACAGGGGGATGGATGTGTCATGGATTCATCAAGGAGACAGAGAGACTTTCTACCCATTCTGTTCCCTTTCTACCCATTTCCCTCATGGAACTAACTGGAAACCCCACCAAGGGTCTGGCAGCAGAAATCGTGCCTTGCCTCAGGAGGCAACAGCCAGGAATTCCCACACCATTTCCTTCCTCTTTTCCTTGGAGGCAGCATGAGGGAGCAGAATCAGGGCACTCCCACCAACCTCCAGGTCTCAGCCACCCCTTCCCAAGCACTGCAGCTCATTGGGAATGCAAGCAGGACAGCCAAGGTCTGGAGCATCTCCTGGCTGGCACGGTGCCACGTGCAGACTGCGTCGGCAAGCGACAGGCCTCCCCAGGCCAGCTCAGCTTTATCTCCACGTTTAATAAACAACCAAATATCTGCTTGATGGTATCAGCTGGGACAAAAGCACTGGACGTTTCGCGCGCGTTTTATCAATGTCTGTGACCTCAAACAATTTGTTGTTTCTTTAGAGAGTGCGGAACCTCGCCCCACTCGCATCCTCTCAGTCCTCTTGCTCTCTTCTTTTCCTGCCCCATGAAAAGGCCACCGAATGGGGAGAAAGAAAAAATCCAGGGGGAACTAGTATTAACTTGTAAGTAGCAACAAGCAGGCACTTCATCAGTGTGAACACAGTATTCATAAATCTTTATCACCAGCAATTTTTTTACATATCTGGAATCCACTATACTGCAAATTAGTCCCATTTGTCTACTCGGTGCTAATGCCATTAAAATCGACCTCATTTGCCAAAGCACATGATTCCAGAAATCCCCGGACTTGCTAGGTTTTCATTTTAAAAAAATAATCTTGATTCCTAGCCTAAATTTTACGGAAAGAAATCTCATTGTCGTTGGAAACTACAGCCCCGTAACTCCAAGGAAAATTGAGAGCAGACCACCCTTTGTTTGGGTTGGCACTGGAGGGCACTTTAACACCTGTGCTATTTTCTTACACCCCAAGAGCAGATGCTCATTCCTTTCCACTCCAAACCAGTATTTTTCACTTCTCTCTGCCTGTGGTTGCCACAGAAATTTCAGGCTGGCTGGGGTGACAGAATATACAATTTCTCAGTTTCCCAGAGACTGTTCTGAAAAATGAGTATCCATTTCCCCAGAAGGGTAACTTTGAGTGAGGGAAAAATATTGTGAAAACTTAGTTATGCTGGCAAAAAAACTAAAGAGTTTTCCTGAAGCTCATTATTTTCTTTCTGTATTTCTTACCAATCCCACCACCTCTTAATACTTAGCAACTAGTGCTTTCCCTATTAAATCTGGCTTCTAATTCCATTTTCCGTTTTTGAAATAACATAAAATTTTGTCTTAGCTGACTGTAATCACTACAAAAGTTCAGCTCTTCACCAGCAGGTTGCTACAGGAAAAAGAGGAATGCAAGTCTTACTTGGGCATGGAGAGATAATGTGAACAGATACCAGCAGCAAAGGCTGTCTACTTCAGAAGTGTAAGTGTGTAGTTCTGAAAATCTGAACGCAAAAATATACAGTCTGAAACTACATAAAAGGCAATAAAAAGAGTAGAGAACGATTTTTTATTACTTTTTTTTTTTTTAAAATGCATCATTTCTCATCTCTTCTGCATCCATTTGCTGAAGAAAATGCTGCAGTGTCATGCAAGAAGCCTTAGAATGGATATTTATTACAGACGTGGCGCAACTAAAAGGCAGAGCTTTGATGACTGAGCATTTTGCAGCCTCCTGTTGCATCTGAAGAGGGAATGGAGCCATCACAGACCACTGAGGGTGCCATCGGGTGGGTGAGATGTCTGCAGTTCACAAGAAAAGGCACAGCTAGTGCAGGAAAGAAAACACCTCTTGAAAAAAAAAGCCCTCTTTCCTAAAGGATTTGGCAAGCACCAGCAGACAGAGTTAAGAAACACCACCAACCACAGTGAGCCCATGATTTGTCCCCTGCTCTTGGCTGCCTCTGAAGCAGCAATTTTAGGTTTAAGCAGTGGCCACCACCGTCCTGATGCAGATTCATACTATGACCGGCAACGTCCTCCTGCAGCTCCAATCCAAATGTCCCCTGTACAACTGTGCAACTCTTCAGCATCCCACCGAAGCACAATTGGCCTTAATCAGAAGTGGGTTTGGGCCAGCTGCTCGGTGACAACCAGCTGCTACAGAAGAGGAGAGAAAGACCCAGAGGGCCACGGCTGCAGCTCCCAGCCACCACTCCCTCCCCTGCTGCTCCAGCCCCGGGGTGGGCAGCCCCCCTGTCCTGCTGAGCCCCAGCCTCCCTCCCTCTCGCCCACGATGCCTTTGTGGGCAGCTCCTGGGGAAAGGCAGCTGGCAGGCAGATGGGGGGCAGGAGGCTTCAGAAGAGCTGCCAGCCACTTCCCGGGGACAGCGGCAGGGCCACCGCGGGGGCCAAAAGAGGGTGGGTTTCCCAGGCCCCACTGGAAAGCTGCCCTCTGGGTCCCAGTCACCAGTTCTCCTTCTGTCCCCCTCCAGGGCCAAAGCTCCGGCTGGGGATGACCTCTCTGGGCAGTGTCCTGCAAAATACAGGGCAGTGGGAGGACCAGCTAGCCCCAAGGCTGTGCCATGGTGGTGGGATGCAAACAGGCATCTCCAATTGCCTTTTGATGCACGCAGGCTGGCGAGCATGGAAATGAGGCCAGGACTGACGGGATGTGAAGAGGAAAGGTCTCAGGTGAAGGAAAGGGGTGTTTGAGCTGGAGAGAAGTCCCCACTGACATCCAGGTGAGGTGGAGAAGACCTGCCCACGTGGGGAGGCATGGCAGGGGGCAAAACACGATGGGTAGATCATAGAATTGCAGAATGGTTTGGGCTAGAAGGAGCCTTTGAAGGTCTTCTAGTCAAACCCCTTGCAGTGAGCAGGGATATCTTCAACTGGATCATGTTGCTCAGAGCTCCATCCAACCTGACCTTGAATGTTTCCTGGGATGGGGCATCTACTACCTCTCTGGGCAAGCTGTTTCTCATCCTTATTGTAAAAAAAAACCCACCTTTCTAATGTCTGGTCTAAACCTCCTCTCTTCCAGTTTAAAGCCATTTCCCATTTTCCTATCACTATACAACCTTGTTAAAACCCCCTCCCCAGCTTTCCTGTAGCCCCTTCAGGTACTGGAAAGCCACTATAAGGTATCCCCAGAGCCTTCTCTTCTCCAGGCTCAACAACCCCAACTCTCTCAGCCTGTCTTCATAGCAGAGGTGCTCTAGACTCCTGATCATCTTTGTGGCCCTTCTCTGGACTCAATGGGCACCTCAGCTTGGCCCCATCCCCTGAGTCGTTACCCGGGGCAGCCTGAGCAGGGAACACCCTGCATCACTGCTGCTTTCTCCTGTCAACAACCCCAGCCCATCTATCCTGCAGCTCCCTGGGTTGAGCCCCCACCAGCTGGAACAGCCAGGCTGGGGAGGCCTGACCTGGCTTCTGCTCTCAGCCCCTGCCACCCCAGAGCCGCGTGCTTTGCAGCACATTTCCCTGCTGTGCTCCAAGGGCCATGGCTTCGGGAAGTATTTTTGTAGCAATAAAGCAGCATTTTCACTGGGCAAAGCTGCATTTTACTAGTAAGTGGAGAGGACTGTAAAAGCTGCAGCAGGGCCCTGTTTGGCGCCAGTCATTGCTTTTTTTTCTCCTCCTCCATATGCACCCCATATGCAAGCACAGCTGAGAAGCTGATACAAAAATTTTTTAAAAAGGAGAGAAATGTCTGAAGCTGCCCTGTTCTGTGCTTTTTAACTCTGCTTTTGCAGGAGCTGTAGAGACCCCAGAGATCTCTTACGTCTGCACTTCTGAATTCCCTCCTTGGAGGTAATTTATAACATGAATAACTGTACTGGGTATGTAGGGGAGGGACTTTTCCAGTCCTTGTGCCCTCTCAAAAACCCAGCCACTACTCAGTGTTTTGGTCCTGTGCTGTGAGAACACTTCCATGGCACAGGCAGGTAGGTTCCAATAACACCAACCCACTAAACCAAAATATGCTCTCTCTGTGATTAGGTGAAAGTTGCTGCACGTATCCAAAATACTACTTTTGAACCCTCTGGTTTGTTCATCAAGTCTCCAAACCTGCCTGCTCCAACTTGGTGCTATTGGTCATGCATGGCCCATACATATCATCGCCATATGGTTGCCCTCCATGGGCTCAGGGATCTTCTGCTCCCCAAAGGGTGCCCTGTGGACAGGTTTCTGCTCAGATGTCCTTCCATGGCACTGGTTTTTGTGTGCATCTGAAGAAATGGAGGGCATGTCCCCAACACCAAACACATCGAGATTGCCAGGAGAGTTTTACATGTTGACAGACCCTATGATGACATCCTCTATTATTTTAATATATGTCAAATGTACATTAGCATAGAGAAGTCTGCAACTTATACTCACAAGGTCACAGCCTTTCCCTGCTCCAGTACCCAGACCCAGATGTCCACTCTCCTTGAGCTTCTACAACTCCTCTACAGTGGTCTTGCAAGTAACTTGGTATTATTTGTGCTTAAGTGGTGTTCAGCACTACCACTATGCCAGACACTGCCTAACTAGGCAGATCAGACAAAGCAAGGACAGATGCAATATTTCCACCCCATTTTATAGCTGGGCCAGGAGAAATTCTAGGGAGATCTTAGCTTGCCACTTAAAAGGACCCAAACTGCAGCATGAAAAGCTCTTTGTAAGCTGCTCAGGCTCCTGGGTGGCCACAGTGCCTGTGTTTCCCCCAGCAAACATCCGCTTTTTTGAAGTTCTGGTCCTTGTTCCCACACTGCCACAGAGTTGTGACCTTTTCAGTACCATGCATGAGTGAATGAGGGAGCAGGCAACGAGGCTTCCCCAGCCTCCCTGCCACCCCTCGTAGCCAGTTCCCAACCACCAAGGACACCTTCTTCACCAGCTGAAATCCCAGTTTCCCATTTCCAAGTGCTCCATGGCAGCAGCAGCACTCAGCTCCCAGCAACATGTCCATGGTAGGGCTACCTGAGGACCACTCACTGCAGCCTTCTCACAAAAAGCATGAGGAGCAACAACTGACGGCTGCTTTCTTTAACACACTGCCTCCCTCTTCATGCCTCATCAGTCTCTCCCTGCTTGTTAAAATGTACCAGGAGGATGGAGATGAAGATGTGAGTCATCTTGGCTTGCTCCCCAGCTAAGAGCAATTGGGCCCTGCATCCTTCTCCTGTGGGGAGAGAAATGCTACCAACCCCAGGCAGGACCACCTCTGGAACCAGCATCACCATCTCTCAGAGCAAGACAGAGAAGAGAAGCAGACAAGAAAGGAAGATGCATGGCAGGGAGCAGAGCTGAGGCATCACACTTTCAGAAGTGGACTGTGACAAGGAAATGTATTTTTTATAGGTTTTCGTATTGCCTACAGGAAAAGGTAATTTTTTATCTTATTTTGACCTTTGTTTACATTTCAGTAAAGCAGACAACGATGCAGTATATGATTCTCTTACAAAAGGCAAATTTTCTTTGTAAAGATGCTGCACTATCATAAACACACCACTTGCTGGTACTTAGGTCACTTTTCTGTGGGGAAAGTTAGGCAAAATATTTTAAAACTCTATGGCAATTTCTGTAGCATTTAGGACTCACCCTTAAACAGAGACACAATTAACCAGAAGGTCCTGTAGGATAGAAAAGATAAGAACTGTTATTTTCTATTAAAACCATCAGGACATTTTCTGCCAAACCTCTTTAAAACTATTAGTCTTTAGGAGATCTGAACACCTCTGAGTTTTGTTCTACTGTTTAAAGTGTTGGTTTAGAACCACTTCAGCCCTGTTAATGTGTGTCTGCCAGACAATGGAGCTGATATGAATTTCCCTTTAATTGGAGAGTGGGGCTTTGCGTGTAGCAGACTAAGTGGTTTACTTTCAAAGTGCTGTTATGATGGTTGTAGACTGCATTTGGTTGCTTAGAAACCATCCTTATCAATGATTCCGGTTTTCTCCTGATAGTGCAGTGAATGGGCAGCACCTTCCTTTTTCTCTCAGCAGTTGTCACGAGAAACTCTTTTATAAAAAACACTGCAAAAGGCAACATCCTTTCATGGATGGGCAATAGTATAGGGGGCATGCTGATTTAGGCTGAAGAGGTGTGTTATTCCAAAGGAGTAAAAATTATTTTAGAAAACAGCATTTGGCAGCATGATGCTCAGGGACCTATTGTTCAGCTGGGGGAAGAGGAAGAAAAAACTTTCCCATCAAGTGGGAAGACATATCTGACAAACAGCATATCTAACAAGCAACAAATGCTAAGAAGAAGGTCTCTGTAATGTTTCATTAAAACCACAGACATATTACCAGTGTGGACTTTAGGCTGCAACTCATTAGTAAATGAATTCTATCTGTGACAGCCTTGTCAAACCCAAGCTTTACTGATTACATTTGGCTTTTAGGCAGTAATCCCCAGGGAAAGTGATTCATTTCAGCACTTGATGGGTTACTCCATTGATGCCAGTCATAATGACATTATCTTGACATAGGTTAACATTTATAGGCCTCTTGGAAAGAGTATTCAAGGGGGATTTAAATGAAGAGAGGAGGGAAGCCAAGCACAATGGTGTGAGAACAGTTAGAAATGTCTGCAAAGCACAGCCCACCTGTAATAGCCAAGGGTTTTACAGAGCTGGGCAAATGTTCCACTGAACACCAGTTACAGGCCACGGCAGAGCACACTGAGATTAAATTACTCCCCAGTTAGATAGCAAGCTTGTGGCAGAGGGGGAAAGGAGGTTGCCCACCACCCTCCCTCCTCTCCTGGCCCAGTGCCCTGCTGTTGTACAGGGCTGAGCTAAGCTGGCCTGATTTCCTGTCTGCAGCAGGGAGTGAGACCCTTCTCAAGTCATTTTTTTCCAGGTTTAAAGAGGAAATTAAGTTGAACTTGTGATTAAGAGTGGATAATGATGTGCAGAACCAGAAAGAGATATGGACACAAGCAGAGCTCTGAGTTAGGATGCTGTGAGGGTAGAACATGGTGTTGATGGCTGGGGCTAATGTCTATGTGCTTCCTCAGTAGTCAATGAAGAGAGAAAGGAGAGGGAAGAGGGACAGATCAACTGAGAAACACAGGGCTCCTGAAGACCAAGGCATTGGTCAGAAGCCCAGACATTAATCCCACCAAAAGAGTTCATGTTTCAACTTCACACATTTGCCAGGGTAAGACACACACTAAAGACCTGGTGGCCCAAAAAATAAACACCTGTCTTCATTAGCAAGACACGGAACAGGAGATCCAGGAGAAATCAGAGCTGCCTTTGAGATACATCTGATGTAGGTATGACAGGTCAGATTGCTCCACAAGATCCCAAGTTCTGCCAGTCTGAGCTACGAAATTGCTCTCTGCTATGCAGGGGATGAAACCCAAGCCCAGCCAAGGGCAGGAACCAAGGGTGTCCCAGCAACTGCTGTTTGGAAATCTTTTCATTTCAGAAGCCTTTTCCAGCTTAGGAGGAATCAAACAGGGAATTGCAGACGCTTGACAACCCTTTAGCAGATCCAAAGTGTGCCTATTAAGGTTTCTGTTGTCATCCAGCTGGCCTAGCAAGTCTCCTTCTGTGCAAGGAAATGCACAAAAAGCCATGCTGGCTACACCATGGACATAAAATTGAAGCACTAGGGCATTTGGGGATTGAAGCATTCAAAACCTCTTAGACAATATCATACTCTCAGTTCTGCTGATCTCTATTTATAGACAACATTGCTAAAACTTGCTCTGCTGCAGCAGCATCTGCAGGCCTTGTGCAAATTCAGGAGAAGGTTTTATGTCTACTGAAATTGTTCTGTCCATTTTCACTCAAGAACACATCTCCCAAAGAGCAGGGAACGTGCGCCCTGTCATGCTGATCCAGTATCACCCTCGCTGTAACAGTGCAAGCAGGAACAGCTTAACTTTTTCAGTAATTAACTCTAATCTGAGAAGACACAGGTAATTGCAAGAATAAAGGCTATTACGCTTCCAAGAAAGAAAATTTAATCTGCTTGTCTTTTCTCTTTTTTTCAGCTCCAGTGTTCAGCTGAAGCATGAAGTTGCTTCTGTTGCAAATCAGAAGTGTGATATGATTAAATAGCAGATCTACTATTACTGTTCTGAAGGCAATAACAACTTTTAATATCCAAGCAACATCACATCAAGCGAGTTTGAGATAGGACCTGAAAAAATCCATTACAACTCTGGGAAGGGTGTCTAACCCATAGGTAGCAAATGGCTGCATTTTAGAAAAATGTATTTGAATTTTTAGGGGAAAAGGGGCAGAATGTCAGGCCAGTGCAGTCACAAGAGGCTGTTTCAAAGCAAAAAAAATAAATAATCTGCACAGTAAGTCTTTCACTGGGTCAGTGTCATACATATCACAAAAGGAAAGGAGTGGACTTCAATTTGCCAAATGATCATGTTTAGCATAAATTGTAATGAATCGTTATCTCATAGTGAGTGTCAATGAAAAGGAATTCTGGAGGAACTGCAGGAAGAGGTGAGAAGCCGAAGAGATGTTTTATCTGACACACCTGGCTCCAGCTGGTATCAGGGCAACTTATGAGCAAATCCCTGCAGGCCACCAGCTCCTAAGTTCCCAGGAATGCTGTCCAGAGGACAGCTTAGCTTATGAAGCAGTTGGACGTGCATGTGTGAATTAAAAAAAAACAACCCTTCAAGACTGAATGAAGTTAATTGTTTAGCCATAAGGGTTAATTACCAAATAATGTAGAGAATAATAGTTTTTACCATCTAGCCATATTAATTTTCATACACACCAGTGAGTCTTAAAAACAACCTTGGTCAGAGCCACCGGCAATACGTGGCTGCTCTGCTTTTCCACATGGCCTGTCTGTGTTGAGTACAATGCAAAATATGATTTTATTAATCTTTCTTTCTAATTTCATGGCACTCAGTGGTGTTTGTGACTGCACACAATGACAGGCACCAATCCAGAGCCTGTGCTGGCACAAACTAAGTTTGTTCCATAGACCCCAGCAGAGACGTTCTGATTTGCACCAGCTGAAATCAGACCCATAACTTCTGCCCCGGAAGGATTAAACTTAATTACTTCTTTATGTTTGACCCACAGCACGGGGATATCCCAGCATCACAAATCCAAGGATACCCATCTCTCCCCTTGGCTGTAGTAAACATTCCCATTCAAGCCAATCTCACAACGGCTGCCTGGCAAGAAGCAGGAACTGTGCTGTGGCACCAGACGCATTGACCAGTTGGCTTGGCTATGAGTAGTCACACACCAGTTTTTTGGAGCAATGGAGGACCAGAGGGGTCCCAGTGTCTGCCCTGGTGGGACCAGCTTTCAAGACCAGCCCCACTGGACAGGGACCCCCAAAAACCAGCTCCCGAAACTTCCTCCACAGGGACAAGGGGTTTTGGTCCTTCCAAGAGTCATGCTTGTCTAGAGATGCCCTTGGGGTGTCCTTGGTCTGGCAGTACTGGAGAAGGGTGAGTGTGGGATCCTTGCAACACCACACACGTGTTTTTTCTGTCACCGCTCCATTCATATTGCCCTCCTGCTGGGTCTCTCTGCTTCCTTGTTTTTCCACTGCTAAATTACCCTCCTTGAAAGCTAATATGGAACAGGCATGATGGCAGATTTTGCAGTATGCCCTGAAAGTTTCCAAACCTTGGAGCAACAGGGAAGCACAGCACAATTTCCAGAGGACGACTTAACACCCAGGTCCTGACACCTGGTCAGTGCTCTTATTCTTGATGGCCCATGGGTAGAGACAATTGCTGCAGGCTCTCAGAGGATGTCAGAAGCCAAATCGTTTGGAACTTTAGAGGTTAAAACACAAGCACCTCAGATGGCTTCCCTCTGCCATAATGAGGCATTGGCCTGCCCAGCTCCCAGCATGATCCATTGCCCATGGGAAGCGTTGCTGAATGAGGACACATTGCCACACTGTCCTGCGCCCGCTGCAGCTCAACAAATGCTTGTAAGCAGCATCTTACATAGAGCCCATTGTAGCCATTGTGCCTTAGGGCTGTGTCCTTTCTTTCCAAGGAGAGGAGGTTGAAAGCATGCATGGAAACTATTTCTCACTGGGCACATCGTTGCAGAGAAATCCAACGGCCTTTTTTGCCCTGCACTTCTCAGCCCACATGCCCTCCCTCCCACTGCTCTCTGCCTTCTGGTTTCTGCAGCTATTAGGACAGTTTAGGTCACCTGCTGGTGAGCAGTTTGCAATGGAGGGCTTTTTTCTTGTCCCCAGTTAAAAAGGACCCCTGGCCTTGGGGCTAATGAGAACGGAGAGTGCAACACACAGCATTATCCCCCGTGCAACCCAAGACAGGCAGCATGCTAGGGAAATCCTAGCTCTGGTAAATTCAGTGGTCACCTGCTCCAGCAGCATTAGGATTTTGCCACAAACTATTTTTTTTATTATTTTTTTTTCTGTATGGAACTGAGCAATCTGTTATGTGAGGAACTGTGGCTGGGTTTACTTTGCAAAGCACAGCCAGGAATGTCATGATGCCTACTTTCCATGTGGGCACAAACCCAGGGCTTGTGTATAATAACTTCAAAAGTCTCCTCTTGCTAAGCTGAACCTGTATGGAGTTGATTTTACTGTGTCCCTTCACATGAACACTTGCTGAAATACAGCTGTTAACCCTAAGGTATATCTCCTTACATCCCTGAAGAGTACACACAGGATCATTAATTTTGCCATTTCTTCTGGGAAAGATCAAATCTGGAAACTTTTTTCTGTTTTTTTTTCTCTTCTCTTTAACTTGGTAATTAGACTGTCTGTGAGAAAACAGAGCAGAAAGGAAATTGCTTCTAAAGGACATGGTAATAAACGTGTCACGTATATCACTTAGCTGGGTTGTGTTTATTATTAACTTGGGAGAGGACTCAAGCTGTGGTGTGGGAGCACGACAGACTGGTTCTCCCAGGAGTGTGATTCCACGCCATGCTGATTATCCCACGTTTGCACTGAGGGGACCCAGCCCGTGTGCCATACCTCATTAGCTGAGAGAGGGACCTGGGAATCCTATCATTACACACATTTCTCCACAGTTCAGCAGCGAGGAATTCCCAAACATTTCCCTCTTTGCTAGTTTCTACTAACTGAGGATCTGACTGATTTTAATTAAACCAGCATGTACTGAGAATAACTCCTCTGACTTCACATTAACAGCAGGCAACAGAGATGCAAACCTGCCTTGCAGTGTCTCCTCCTTGGCAGTCATCAACTCAGTGAACTACAGCTGTGATTAGCTGAATTCTGGCACCTACAGAGATGAACCTAAAGATGATGGCTTGATGGTGAGTCTCGGACAAGATTCCCAGCATAGCAGATGTAAAATCCTAGGAAAAGCCTTACACATAACCAGGATTTCACCTTCACCTCTAAAGAATGTATACATTCAGGATAGATTTGCTATCTTACTCCCAAGACATAAAATAGGTTTGAATCTGTTAAACAAGTAGCAGCTTAACCTGGGTGTACTGCTGCCTTGCATAAGGAGAATGGCAAAAAGCAGCTCACACATGTAGTTGCATCTGGCCAAAGCTTGCCCAGGTTTTTCTGTTGGAATAATTTCCTTTACAGAAAGACCACGAGTGGGCAACCAAGTAGCTATTACAGGTTGGTTTTTGGCTAACACTGGAGGTAGAGAAATTGTTTGGGTACTCAGTTGTATTGTGGAACTCTTCTGTTTGTAGCAAACCTGGACTAGATCTGCTTGGAGGTCTAACAGTAGAGTAGCTGCACCAGGGCCCCCAGGGCAGAGACCTCCTGGCTTTGAAAATGGGTGAGTGGGAACAACCTCTGAATGGTGCAAGCTGGGACCCTGGAGCTGTCCCAAACACTGAAATATCACTCAGATTTAGGGATGACATTCAGATCACCTGGGTTTGTGTCTCTTCATGAAGGTGAGTGCACAGGAGCAATGCTCAGTGAGGAAACAGATACTCTGATGGGGTCATAGAATCGTAGAATGGGTCTGGGTCACAGTGATATCCAGACTAGTTCAGTGCTCTATGGACAGTCCCAGGGCAAATACTAGATGCCATCAACGAAAACCCACACACATACCCATATCCTTTCCCTGTCACATGAAGTGTATTTCTCAGGGCACGTATTTTGAAAGATGTACATTGGCCTTTGTGGGTTTTTTCAGGAAATTAAAAAGGTGGCATCCACTCCCAAAAACTGTTTCTGCCTAATTTAAGTGAATAAGCTCCCCCAAGACAGCAATTATTCTCTTGCCTCCATTATATGTGTGTGTATATTATTGTTATTTATCAGTAATCTCCTTGGAGCTATATAATGCCACAAGATTATGACATTCACTGCTCCCAGAGCTTGCTATACCAAATACAAATAAAAGATCAGCAAGAGCCATAACAACTGAGCTGCCTGAACCAACCTTTGCTCTGTGCTTAGGGATTCAAGGAATCAAAATGTGGCCTGTCAGATTGTCAGGACCTTGAGTTTTTATATGATCCTTCACAAAATGTGGGTACTTTGGTTAGGGCATATTTGATGCACATTCTTTTGTGGAAGCTAGGACTTTTTCCTTGGTTTAGGATTATTTTTTTTCCCACACATGGCATTGGTTTGAAAGTATTTAAGTGGTGATTATCCCTTATTTTCCTACTTTATTGGCAATAGTGAATTGTGGGGATAACAGAATATATGTAATGGTGAAGGGGAAAAAAGAAAAAAAGCACATTTCTGAGTTAAGAAAATGAACTGTGGAGCAAAGACCACAGCATGATTACACAAGCTTATTCACTGATGGAAATAAGTGCTGTGGCAGGCAATTATTTCCAGATCTTACCATGCAAGAAAGGCAAACTGTTTGCTGGAGAGCATTCATGAGGGTCAGATGATGAAGGGAAAGGCCAGGACAACAAGAAGGAAAGCTTTCACATCCCTTTTTCAAGCTGTCACATGAAAGAAATGCTTGCAGTAACACTCAGTGAATGTGAACAGGGGGATGTTTGGAAACTGCCAAAATGTCCCTCAGTTGGGCGGAGAGAGGAGGGAGAAGAAAATTATCATGAAATAAAACAATAAGAGAATTGTTGCCATTTGATGTTACTTCTGTCATCCAGAGTTGAGTGAAGAGAAGGGAGCTGTGCCCATCCAGTATGTGCTACCAGAATGCTGCTATAGGTCCTGCACAGACTTCTCAGGTGCTGCTAGTGAGGGGTAACTCCATGTGCTTGCTGGTTACACACCTTGAGTATTTAATGGCAACCAGGAGGAACCAATCACAGAGCAGAGTCAATAAAGGGTCTTGGACTTGACTCACCACCACATGAGAAAAACAGTAGTGCTAAAAGCATGTGCCCTGAGCCCCATCTCAGCTGAAAAATCACCTGGGCTTGTTCAGAATCCATGCTGGTCCCAGTAGCACATGTACGTACACCAAATACGCCAGATGTGCTTGCAGACTTCTGGTGAGTGGGGACTGTTGCTTTTTGCTGTTCAGCCCTAAGTTGGGCCCTAGATGATGGGCAGAGATAGGCCCCTTGGAGGGTAGAGTTGCCCCTCCTTCCCTTTGTACCACAGAGGGGACCCAAAGCACACATCCTTCTTCTACCAAAGACATTAGAGCGGTGTGGTGACTCTAGATCTGCAGGCACATGTACAGCCATCCCAAAGCTCAGGAGGGCTGGAACCAGTGAATCCGTTCCTGCTAGAACAACAGCTCCACTAGCCCAGGGAGCTGCTCAGGATGGTGTGATGCTGCAGAGAAAGCTCCTCGGGAAATGCAGCTGCTCAGGCATAAGAAAGTGGGTCCTGCTATCTACAGATAACAGGCTGAAAAACAGGAAATGGAGGTCAGGAGTAGACAGCCAGTTCTCACAACAGTGGCATGATAGCAGTGACCTTCCATGGGGTCTGTGCTGCAACTTCAGCTACTTGATATCTTTGTAAATAGCCTGGAGAAGGGGTGAAGAGTGAGGTGAAAGAGTTTGCTGCTGATAAGAAGTTATCTGAGGACATAGACATGCTGGGAGAACTGCAGACAGGGTGAGTGGTCAACATGTAGATGAAATCCAATGTATAATACAGCAAAACTAGATATTTTGAGGGGGGGAAAGTGAGTCCTAGATTTATGCAGGCTCTTCACAGACCACTGCTGGTCAAGAGCTGAGTCCTGTGTTTGGTGCCCACCAAAGCATGAGCTCAGTTCTCAGCAGCAGTCAAGAAAAAAAGTCAAGCACTAGGAATCTCCAGTAAGGGAACAGAGATCTCCGAGGCAGGCAGGAGAAGCATCACAAGCCCTGTCCTCCCCCCTCCTAAAACATCAGGCCACAGCTGGAGATGGATGCTGGGCTGGATGCAAAACCAGTCAAACCCACCCAGCCAAGCCTTCTCTCCCAGCCACTGTGTCACCTCAGTACACATCCGAGGTGGGAGGTCTCTGCACCACACAGCAGCATGGAAAAGGCCTTCCATGATGCTCAGTAAAATGAAAAGATAGCAAATAATATGAAAATTAGGCCTCTGTGCCTTCCTATGAAGATAGCACAGTCCCAATCAATGACTGGATTTCTTCCCAGTCCTTAACAATGGGGTATAAAATGTCCATACCCAAAGCAAACAAGAGAATACCAACCTTGGGAAGGTCCATCATGTTGTTTGTCATTTGAAGATTGGCTTTAAAAGTGTGTAGCAATAGGTTTATTGCTTTCTGGTTGCTAATGACAACTTACATTGGTTATGACAGGAGTCACCTGGCTGTGCACCTCTGCCCTGGAACATCCTCTCTCTTTTCATAGAACCATAAAATGGCTTGAGTTGGAAGCAACACTAAAGGTCATCTAGTCCCAATCACCCTGCCTTAGGCAGGGACACCTCCCATTAGACCAAGTTGCTCAAAGCTCAATCCAACCTGGCCTTGAGCACCTCCAGGGATGGGGCATCCACAACTTCTTCAGGCAACCTGTTTCAGTGCTACATGTAGTCCTGCTTCTACAATACAGGTCTTGTTGTGGGGCTACTGCAAGCAGTTTGCCATGTGTTTTCCCTGCTACAGCTTGAAGTAACTCTTGGAGATGTGTTGTATCCTGAAAACTGAGGCAGCCCTGGACCTTGCTGCTGTGGGAGCTGCTTCACAAGGTGCCTCCTCAGGAGGGTTTGGCAGCACATTGTACCGAGGTATCAGCAGCCTCTGCTGCCCCAGGGACAGCAAGGGGTGGGGCAGCAGGGGGAACTGGTAGGGGACACGCAGGGACAGTGCAGGGGATAGGCACGGAAGGACATGGGACTTGCTTTGGGAGCCACTGGGGACATGCAGGACGTGGGACGTGTGGAGAGTGTGGTGGACATGGATGGCACACAGGGACACTCAGGAAGGTGCAGAGAGACATGTGGGGCACATGGGGGTGCATGTGGGAGCATGGGCAACACATCAGGGTGAAGAGGAACACATGGACACGTGGAAAAGCATGGAGAGACAGGTGTGGGAGGCCAGCAGGACACATGGGGAGGCAGTGAGATGTGGGGGCATGGTGGGACATGTGGACACATGAGGGAAGCATGTGGAGCACGGGGAAGATGTAGGGGTATGGGTGCCAGGCATGGCAGATTCATGGGGGTCACACAGTGGGGATGCACTGGGGATCAAGAGGGAACATAGGAGGCTTCTCTGGGCAGGTGTGCCCACCTCTCATGGGGCACTACATGTACCCCACTGCCACAGCCTGTGGTGAGCAAGGTGGCCCAGAGAGATGTGCACACCTTGGGGACCAGAGGAGCAGGCACCAGTAGTCTCAGCTGGACCACTCCCCATCAAAATAAATTATAGAATTGTGTGCAAAAAAAGCATTTATTGTAAATATATATATAATTATATGTATATATATACACTTACAGTTAATATTTATATTTATGAAATAAGAAAGCAATGATGGCCAAACAGTGGATCTGCATGGCAAGCAAAAAATCACAGTGAAACCCCCACCCACTGGAGAGGAAGGGTAGCCCAGCCCTGGTAAGGCAATGCCAGGGTAGTGCAGGGGGTGGGAGTCTGTTAGTGAGGCTTTCAGGGGGACACCTCAGGTATACTCCACCAGGGCCCTGAGGCAGGCAGGGTTGTTTTTTCCTGACCTCCTTGTCAAAAGGGAGAAAAAACCCTGCCTGTTCATTGCAAAGTGTGCATCTGCCCCAGGGAAACCAGTAAAGGAAGTGTCAGCCCCCACCCTGCAAAACACACACTTCTGAGCCTGCACATATGTCTCCATATTCAGGTGGTGTATATATATATACACATACAGGGGAAGGGTGGCTTTGTGGCTGAAGTGAGATAAAATGTACCCTTCATGGCCATGGCAGCTGTGTCCAGATTCCACTGATGGTGCACCCAGTCACCAATGCTGCCCACCAGCCTATGGGCTGCTGGAGCTGACAATAGCTAAAAGCTGGCTTCTGAAGAAGGGCTTTAGCTTAAGCACAGCCTGTACTTATTTAAAACTCCTTTACAGCTCTTGCTTGGTCTAAACCTACCAATAAATGAGATAGGTGGATAGAAGATCCTCATTATCACTACAAGGTGGGGAATTATGTGATAGAGAGCAGCCCTGCAAAGAGGGAGTTGGTAGTACTGGTGGACAAAAAGTTGGACACAGCAAAACAATGTGCACTTGCAGCCCAGGAAGCTGACTCTGTCCTGGGCTGCATCAAAAGAAGTGTTGCCAGCAGGTCAAGGGAGGGGATTCTGCCCCTCTACTCCCCTCTTGTAAGACCCCACCTGGAGTACTGTGTCCAGCTCTGGAGCCCTCAAGACAAGAGGGATGTGGAGCTGTTGGAACAAGTCCAGAGAAAGGCCACAAAAATGATGAGAAGGCTGGAGCACCTCTCCTACAAAGACAGGCTGAGAGAGCTCGGGTTGTTCAGCCTGGAGAAGAGAACACCCTGGGGAGACTTCAGAGTGGCCTTTCAGTATCTGAAGGGGGCTACAGGAAAACCAGAGAGAGACTTGTTGATGTGAGAAGCAGTGTTTGTGCTTGAAGTGCCTGTGACTAAGGGCATAAATAGCCTGGGACTACCAGTTGCTGCTCTGCTGCCTCCTCTGCCCACAACCCCACATGGCTCCAGGTCTCACGTCTCAGGTCCAGGGGATGATCCTGCTGAGTTTCATCATACCAGCTAGTGGGATTTTGCACTTTCTGCCCCAAAATTGCATGTGAAGCTTTGTTGTCATGCTCAGCATGGAGCAGGTGCATTGTTCCAGGTGGGAGGGGGACTGATGTGGATGAGACTCCGTCTCTGTTCAGTGCTTCCCTCCAGGATGGAGTGCAGCCAACTGCCCTCCCCCCATGCCAGCAGTCCCAGGACCTGCCTCCACCAGGTGGTTACCCAGGGCAGGGGGAGAGGAAGGGATGGCTGTTGGAAGACACAAAGAGCACCAAAATTAAACATGGAAAGGGAAAGGAAAGAAAAAAAAAATAAGTCAAATTGGACTCTTCAGAGCTGGGGGAAGGAGTCAGCCTGTTGCACAGCCTCTTCTCCACTTCTAAGTTCCACCCACTGAACATGTCTAATGATCAATTATCAGTATATGCCAGCTGCTATTTCAGTCCTGGGAACATCTACATTTAGGAAACATCTGTGTTTTCTGCAAAGCTGTAAGTGCTATAGTTAACATATCAGTGTTTCATTTTTTAAATATTTTTTTCTTTTTAAAATCTTTAACCCATTCCATGAGAATCGTGCCAGTGGCACAAACAAAAATAAAACTTAGTGGCCTAAATTTACTACTAATTCTTGAACTTATCTTTTCCATGTTCTTCCCCAGTCACAGAGCCCTGCTTCATGCTGCTTCATTGTACTGACACAAAAGAAACTGAATAGAAGTTACAACATCTTAGCACATCACATAAGGATATTCCTGGCACATGCTGAAAGGCCCCTATTTTAATGGATTCAAGGGAGGGGAAATAACAGTTTAGCTGGTTGTTGGGAGAAGGTGCCTGTATCAATAGTGACTGAGGTATCTCAGTAAGAGAGAAAGAAGAGGAAACCTCCTGGGAAAGAAATACTGTTGGAGCTTTCAGATCTCAGAGTATCCTCTATTTTATTTACAGCTCCTCTGTGACTAAATGCTATTTTGCAATTACTGTATTGTGGTTTTTTTCAGTTGGGCTCCTTATCCTTTCTTCTAAGTGACATAACCACGTAGTAAACTGTTTTTGAGGAGCGTTTGCTGTTTGAGGTTAGAAGTTGAAACCACAAAGTTCCTTATCTTGTCTTTCTGTGAACATTTTTACATGAGCTAGTAGAGCAAAGCACTAACAACCCACATTTTCTTTTTCCCCTCTCCCCACCCATATTTTCAAGGTCAGAGGAGAAGAAGGCCTCTGTAGGACCCAGCTGCTGTCTTTCTTTGGTTTTGTTGTCCACGCACAAGGTATGAACATTATTCCAAAGGGTGGGCAGGGAGGGGTGGCATGGGGATGAGCTGGAAGGTGGAAAACAACCATCAGTCTTGGTTCCCCCTGAAACCTGCCTTTGTGGTTTAGGAAAAAGGACTGGAAAATGCAGAAATGTTCATGTTGCTACTTTTCTTCCCCAGACTTTCAGTGTTCATTATTTGAAGTCTGCTAAGTCTTGCTAGAAAATACGTTTAGATGTGAAAGTTGGTGGGAGTCTTGCTCAGTGCCTAGGGCACTGGGCAGAACAGGGTGCTGGCTGGAGTCCTTTCTCATGGGCTGCAGGTTTGCATCTGGTGTGGGAGGGGAGCAACTGCCACTGCTGACATCTGGAATAGCTTCAGTAACCCACAAGAGAAGACCTTAGGCATTCGCTTTTCACACTCTCCAGTGGTCATGCTGGATACATCCTAACATGATGGGTTTATATCAGGACAAACATGCTACAAATAACTGTGTAAAGCTATCTTCTTGCTTCCTCCCAGAATTGCACAACAAATTCAACAAAGTCTGGCCAAGTTGGGTTTGGTACTTAGTCCTGATCTTTTAACAACAGCCATACTTGGGCTTCTGTGGCTTTTTGACCCTGTGACCTTTAATTAAATGGGATTTAAAATTTATTTATTTTATTTTTTTTAAGATAAACAGCTTCTTAGACACATCTGGTATGTTATCACTATCCCCAAAGAGTTGTTCCTTGCAAGGTACCCAGCTGTTTCAAGCATTCTTGGACAGACAGCACACGTGCTGCCACCTGCACTCCCTCCTTGTGTTTTTGTCACATCAAACCAGCCCCATAGGAACAAATGGCACAAAATCTGCCCCAGAGCACCTGGAGTATCATCAGGCTGAGGAGAAGGAGGAAGAGAAGGCAATAAATGCAGAAGCTTAAGCATGTTGTGACCAAGGGCAAACCAACAGCACACAACTGACCAGGTAGCTTCATCTGCTGAAGCTCAAGGCTGGATTTGGAAGACAACATGATTTTCCTAGCAGTAAATGATTGCCTCAATTGACAGATTGATTTCTAAGCAAAAACATTTGTCGTATTGAACCCTAAGTGGTTTTCATTATTTGTGCTCAGCCATCAGCAAATTACATGGAGACTTCACCTGAGAAACAGAATTAGTTTAATTATCTGGAGACACATCTTGAAAGCACAGCACTGATAACGACCTGGGTTTAGTGCTGCCTCTCAAAAACCCCACCTTTGCTCTTGAATAAGACGGCTGGGGGGGCTGTGTTTAGACAAACTCTTCCTGCTCGTAGAAGCCGTTTCCGAATTGCTTGTCAAGCTCCATGTGAGCCCAGGCAGCTTCACCTTGGTGGGTGACTTCTCCCCACTACTCAGTCCTTATCTCAAAGCCTAACCTGAACCCTGCTCCTTCTCTAGCTTCAGACCGTTGTTCCTCACACACCACCTCTGAGAACAGAGCAACAGTCTTCATTCATTTCTGCTGGTGCCTGTCACTAAAGCTGTTCCTAACCTGTCCCTGCTCACTTCTTCCCTTAGTAACCCCAGAAGTCAACTGCACAGGTCACAGAACCACAGAATCATTAAGGCTGGAAAATACCTTCAAGATCATGAAGTCCAACTGGCTGCCCCATGCCTCTATGACCACTAAACCATTTCCCAAAGCACCACGTCCACCCATTTTTTTAACACCTCCAGGGATGGTGCCTCCACCACCTCCCTGGGCAGCCTGTTCCGAGGCCTCAGCACTTTCTGTGAAGAAATGTTTCTTAATATCCAATGTGAACCTCCCCTGGCACAACTTGACACCAATTCCTCTTGTCCTATCACTGGTCACTAGGGAGAAGGGGCCAACACTCACCTCACTACAATCTCCTCTCAGGTAGTTGCAGAGAGCAATGAGGTCTCCCCTCAGCCTCCTCTTCTTCAAGCTGAACAGCCCCAGCTCTCCTCTTAAGACCAGTTCTCCAGACCCCTAATCAGCCTAGCTGCCCTTCTCCACACCTTCTCCAGCACCTCAATGTCCTTTCTATATTGTGGTGCCCAAACTGTACACAGTGCTCAAGGCCAAGTATAAGGGCAGGATCACCTCCCTGGTCCTGCTGGTCACACTGTTCCTGATGCAGACCAGGATGCTGTTGGCCTTCTTGGCCACCTGGGCACACTGCTGGCTCTTATTAATCCAGCTGTCAATCAGCACCCCCAGGTCCCTCTCTCCCTCTCCAGCCATTCCTCCCCAAGCCTGTAGTGCTGCTGGGGGTTGTTATGGCCAAAGTGCAGGACCCAACATTTGGCCTTATTAAACCTCGAGGGCCACTGGCCTTGGCCCATTGATCCAACCTGTCCAGGTCCCTCTGTGGAGCCTCCCTGCCCTCAAGCAGATCAACACTCCCACCCAGCTTAGTGTCATGTGCAAACTTACTGAGGGTTCACACTATCCCCTCATCCAAGTCATCAATGAAGATGTTAAACAGGAGCAGCCCCAGCACTGACCCCTGGGGAACACCACTCGTGATCAACCATCAACTGGATTTAACTCCATGCAGCACAACTCTTTGCACCTGGCCGTCCAACCAGCTTTTTATCCAGCAAAGTGTGTGCACATCCAAGCCATGAGCAGCCAGCTTCTCCAGGAGAATGCTACAAGAAACCATGTCAAAGGCCTTGCTGAAGTCAAGGTAGACAACATACACAGCCCGGTCTGTATCTTTTATGTGTTAGAGCTGGGTTCTGTATGCCTTTCCTAAATACCAAAGGTCAGAAAGACAAACTGCATCTCAGGTTGGCCTCTACAGCTTCATTAACCTCACAGCTTTTACCCATAAACCTTTTTTCCTACAGGACCAGACATTGTTTCACTTCCCAATGTTTTACTCCCCAAGGCTGTGGCATTTCACCTAACATTTGCCTTGCTGGTAACTGCTCCCCATTTCATCTCCAGGGTCTTTGCAGGGGCTGGGGTTCACAGCTCCAGGGTCTCACCCAGGGGTTGGCAGCGTTGCCTTTCTGCCACGCGTGACTGGCAGCCTCCTCAGATGGAGACTCCTGACAGGCTGTGTCACATCTGAAAGGGCATCTTCTCAATAGCTACTGTGTTTCCTAGACAGAGCAAGGTCTGGTAGCTCTTGAGTGTGAGGATGCAGTGTCATTCCTCCCCTTCTTCTTCATTAATTTGCTTCTGCAGGCAGTAGAAGCCATGCAGGGTGGGCACTGCTCAGCTGCGGCTCCCCGGTAGCCAGAGCTTCAGAGGGGTTGAGAGACCAGACAGCACCTCATGGTGATGGTGTGAATAGACCAGAGGTCTCCCTCCTCTGAGGCATCCTGACATGCAGCATCCATCCCTGAGCACCAGCCCAGGCTGTGTTTCATGTCAGAATGAGAGAAACATGTCCCACCCAGAGGTAACATAACGTAGGTCTGGAGGAGGTGTTTCCTCCCTCCCACTGGTGAAGGAAGTGGGGCCACCTGCACTCCAGCAAATTGTTAAATATCTGTGACTAAATCCTGTATATCTCACTCAGGATTCGATTAGGGTTTGCAAAGTGCCTGGGAGTGAAAGGTGTGCTGTGGATGCACAATGTCAATGCTGCTGGAGACGTCCCCATCAAGGCACAGTGGTGGGACTCTGGCACACCATTCCTTGATCTGCAGCTGGTTGACCCAGTGACCTTTCTCTTACCATATATATATTTATTTTTTTTTTTGCTGATTCATCTGTTGTAGCAAGGGAGGGATTGATAGGTCTTGCAGCATGTTCTGAATGACAGTGGAGAGCTTCCTTCATCTAGATGCTTGCAGAAGGTGCAGCCCGTTTGGGCGCTGCAGGAGGCAGACCCAGCAGCCAGTGCTTCTCGCAGCTTCTTCCTGCTTCACCCTGAGTGAGTCGGGCACAGAGCTGGTGCAATTACCTTTGCCTGATCCTCAGGGGACATTTCCCCTTCCAACTCCATCCACATCCCTGCCATGTGTCTCTGAAAGGATCTGAAATCTGGTACTGGCTACAGGCCCACATGCAGAGGTGGCTCAGCATCCCTCAATGTGCCCTCCCTGCCTCGGCCCGTCTCGCTCCCTTTCTCTGCTTTATTTCCTGTGACAAATTTGCCATGCTGGGTCTCTGGAAAGCAGCTGGAAGGGTTTTATGCCTGCAGTGTTTTTCTACTTCTCCATCCCCCTCAGCAGGCTTGGATCTATTCAAATCTCCTTCCCCAATCCCCCCCCCCCCCTTTTTTTTTTTCCTTTTTCATCTTTTCAGAGCAGCTTCCTACAGTTTCAGCTTTTTGGCTGATGCAGGGCTTGAAATCTGTCTTTCCTCTTCCCCAGTGTTTCCTCCTCCAGTAACCCCTGGTGTGCCATGGACTCGCTTTCCACAAGCACACAGAGGTGTGTCATGAAGAACAGGGTGGAAAGCTGCTGTCCTCAGTGGAAGGGCTGCCACCACTCCCAAATTACCCCCTTAAACTCCTGGGGCTGGCGGGGACATTGGCAGCTTCACCCTGCAGACGCAGATGCCGTGCCCCCAGCATCTATGCAGCTCCTCACCCTCCCATTGGCTTTTCCAGGAAAAAGCAGTTGCAGTCTCTGTGTCAGACCCTCCGGGACATGGGGTTTGCCCCCCCACTCCAGCTCTCCTCATTTTTTTAGGATTTGTCATGAAGTGACAAGCATCTGCTCTGTGTGATGATGGATATAATGGTGAAGAAATCAGCCTGATGCCCCAGCTGAACATTGTTCCCCTTTCAATGCCCTGCTGTCCCCCTCCTTTCTCTCTCTGACTTTTTCCTAATCTTCTTCCTTGAGGACCCACTGAGGGAACTGGGCTTGTTTAGTCTGGAGAAAAGGAGGTTGAAGGGAGACCTTACCAATCTCTACAACTACCTGAGAAAGGAAGTTGTAGCCACATGAAGGGTGGCTCTCTTATCACAAGTATTAAGGAATAGGACAAGAGGAAATGGCCTCAAGTTGTGCCAGGAGAGGTTTAGATTGGACATTGGGGAAAATTCCTTCACCAAAAGCATTGCCAAGCATTGGAACAGGCTGCCCAGAGAAGTGGTGGAATCACCATCCCTGGAGGTGGTGCTTAAGGACAGGGTTGAGTGGTGGACTTGGCAGTGCTTGGGTTAAAGATTGGAGCTGATGATCTTAGAGGTCTTTTCCAATGCAAATGATTCTATGAATATTATAGGCAATACCAAACAAAGCTGCATATAAGGAATACCATGGTGAGATGTTTTCGGGGCTCACTGCCAGCTGTGCCAGCTCCAACCTACAGACCAATAAGGTGGGTAGGTGCCCAACATCTTGGCATGCAGGAGGACTGCAGGATCAGGCCCTTAGGGACAGCTGGGGAGCACAGCCATTCCCTGATCTTGATAGAGCAGCTGCGTCTCAGGTTTGGACACCCTCAGTTTTGATGGCATAAATGCAAATGCATTTCTGGCCATCTCGTGTCTTGTGGAGACTTGCCGCAGTCTGCTCCAGGAGGCCAGCAGCCAGCTGCTCTCCCATTTGGCAGATGCCTGTGCAGCCAGAAGCCTGTACCAGTACAATGCCCCACCACTGCCAGCCCCTCCACCAGCAGCTGCCCACACACATCCAGTGCCTGTGGGACACAGGAACCCCTCAACTCAGCTGTTGCTGTATCAGCAGTGATGGTTTCATGTTATCAAATAACAATAAAAATAGGGCTGGATGAGTTATTCCAAGGGAGTGGGAACCCTCACTGGGCTTTTACAGACCTACCTAAGGGCAAGGACCTACAAAAGAAATGGACATTTTTGCTTTTCTGTTGATTTTAACTATATTAGTCAAATGGCCCAGAGCTGGTCTGTTGACTTCCCTCCACTCTTCCTAGGGTGTATTTGTGTGATGACTACCTGTAGGTCTGTTTCTGGAGGCTGTATACTGTGTACACCACCATATGATTCTATTTGAGGCTGGAACTTGAAAAATAATACTATTATTACCCAAAAATGCTTACACACACCTGTGTGATGTTGGCACCCACTTTCCAAATAACCAGTGCCTGATGGTTTGAGTCAGACATAGTGCTCAGTAAGTTGATTCCTGGCATAGATCCCCAGGTACCACATTTAATAATCTTGAGTTTTCACTCATAAACACCAGACCAGGCAGCTCTTTTGGGATTCAGTTTTGTTTAAGAAATGTATTCACCAAAAATATTCTCTTGCTCATCTGGAATTTTATTTTTTTTTACATTAAACAAGCCAACAGCAACAAAGCAAGAATGATCCCTGTTGGACTGGTCAACCTCATCCCTCTTTTCAAACAAGTTAGGCATTCCCAGCTCACAAAGCCCTGCCAGCTCCATGCCCCCAGCCCAGCAGCAGAGTTCAGGACAGGCTTAGCACCTGGAAACCCAGCCTGGTCAAAAGCCAATGGCAAAGGAAAGACTCCCACCAAAAAAAAACACCTCACTTTCTAGAAATGCTCTTCCTACTTGTTCTTCACTTTTTCTGTGTGTTGCTGTTGTTGTTTTTTAAATATCATTTAATGGTATTTCATTAGTGTTGGATATTATATAAGAATATCTTACTATTTTTTTATTGTTTCATTTAAAAACTATTAAAACCATCTGCCACTTAGTAAACACTAACATATTTTCTTCTCTAGATCAAAGTGTCTCCTGTCTGTGTTGTAATGGAAGTTTGACATTATTTTTTTTACAAGACAGGCAGGAGACACTTTGATCAGGTGCCAAACTGTTTCACTACAACAAACAGGCAACACTCTGAGCTAGAAATGATAAGATGTTATTATGCGCCGTGACGATTTCACGGCATGTCAGACGTGATGTTAAAAAAACCACCCTACATAATGTGTAGCATTCAAAATACCAGTGTGATCTTCCAGAATATTTTTTTTAATGAACAATTTATGAATTGAAAGCATTCCCTTTTTATTTTTCTCTACCGATCCACGGCCTTTTTGTAGCATGTTCTGAATTTATTTATTTTTTTGCAATCCTTTTCATCTCAGCAAATCGGTATCTTATGTCAAATACACTCCATTGAAAAAATTCTGATGGAGTCGACTTGAAAAGCTTTTCTTGAAAGCCTTTTTTGTATACAAAAGGTTATTGTCCCTGCCAGAGAACAAAAGAATCACCTGCTGGATTTGTTGTCATCCCTAAATAAATTAATTGCTCCAGGACTATTTCATCCATGATTCTCAAACACGCCGCCCCCACCAGCTCCGCATACACGTTTGCCTTTTATCCTGGGATGCAGGATTCCTCCACAGAGAGCCCTTGACTGGCCAATAACACAAATACTGCAGCTGCACACTCGGAGGAAAGAAAAAAAGAAACAGCAAACATGCATGTTGTAATTTCTGTCTTAATTTGTATGCTGAAGAAGAGAAGGGCTCTTGCACAGTCATCTGCACCAAGCACCCAGGCACCAAAGAGGGGCTGGGCATAAGCGTGGACATGTGGTCACTGAACACAGGAGCTTCAGATGGAGCAGGTAAAGGCAACCACCTCCTCTTCTTCCCCCTAAAAGCAGGTCTATTCCTGTTTTGTCAAGAAAAGCTACTCTAGCTTTCCAGGTGGACAGCCACAGCTGAGAAAGAGTTAGTTGCCTCCAAGGAGCATGGCAGCTGGAGAGAGTGTCCACAGCCCTGAAGAACTGGCAGTAGAAGGGTAGCAGTATACATGAGGGGAGCCTGACCCACCAGTGCAAAAACATGGGTTCTGCTCATTCACAACTTGTAATGTATCTCACCCTAAAGAGGTGAGAAACTTCAGGGGCCCAAAATCTGAGTCTCTACAGTCATTGTAAAGGAATCAGGGATGATTCTGCTGTAGAAACAAGAAAAACGTTGCCTCAAAGAAAATTCTGATTGTGTATTAGGGTAAAAAACATTTTGAGACCTGGAATAGGTTGCCTAGAGGGCCTGTGGGATTTTCGTCCTTGGAGGTTTCGAAAACTCAGCTGGACAGGGCCCAGACTGACCTGCTCTGATGCCAAAATTAGTCTGCTTTGAGTGGCCAGTTGGATCAGATGACCTTCACAGCTCCTTTAAATGTTCAGCCATTCTACCATCCATGTCACAACATCCCTACACATCTATGGGATGAATCCCAGCTCAGTGACAACAAGTCTCAGGTTTGCCTGAAGCTGGTCTCTTGTCCTTATCCACAGCCCATTGAATCAATGATGTTTGCTGCATCAGTGTCATTTGCTGTGTTGGTGGTGGTGAGTCTTGCTGTCTTCCAGACCCATGATGTGCCATTTCAGGCACTGCACTCAAATCTTCCAAGAGAAAGTCCTCAGCTTCCCAGATAGCTTCATTTCAAAACATGCATTTGAACCACTCTGGGGTTGAAAGACCCGTATCACACCACCTGAGGTCAGGAGGAGACCTCAGGCAGTGCTGGTCTGTGGGCATTTTGACACTGGGGTGTTTGTAGCAACAGAACCACATGACAGTGCAGCGTCAACTCATGGAGCACATTCAAGCGCAGCTCAGGCTGCTGCTCACTGGGTTTTGTGTCAGGATACACAGCACAAACAGATAGCAATAGCAGGCCACTTCACTTCAAGGTCTGTTTTCCACCCCTGATGCCTTGGGTCAGCCAGTGCCACCGCCCTGAGAATGTTCCAGCATCCGTGGAGCAAACACTGCTCAAGAAGTGATTGAGTCTTAGCTCATCTTCTCCCCTTTTACACACAGGATGTTTAGAAACAAAAGCTGTAGGATTGTGTACACCTCTCATTTCAACCCAGCAGTAAGTATTTTAACATACACTGAATCATGGAGAGAAAAGGTCAAAGGCTAGAGGGGTGGGCTGGGGGTTACAAACCAAAATACAAGAAATTCTTTAGTGTGAGGGTGGTGAGACACTGGCACAGGTTGCCCAGGGAAGCTGTGGATTCCCCTTCCCTGGAAGTGCTCAAAGTCAGGTGGGATGGGGCTCTGATTAACCTGGTCTAGTAGGAGGTGTCCCTGCCTATGGCAGGGGGGGTGGAACTAGATGATCTTTAAAGGCCTCTTCCAATTCAAATCATTCTATGATTCTATGAATACGAGTTTCACTCCCCAGGGCTCTCCCAAAATTCATAGCTTTTGTGCTTTGCTTCCTGAAAAACCTGTACAGTGTGTGTCAGCACAAGGCAAAGTCAGTTTATCCTGGAAAGCTGATAATTTGTTGTTTTGTCCCCTATAAGAAAATCTGCTTTCCACAGGTTGTTTATTGCTTATTATTACTGTTAGTGTTTATTATTATTGTCTCTTAGCATCTCTTCCCCTTTCTCATCCTCTCCAGGCAAAAAAATCAAAGCCTTCCTACCACCTGCAATGCTTTAGTACCCCACAGGGTTAGTAATCAGCTGGTGCCATTTCTCCACACCACATGTTGTGGACAAACTAGCCGACCACATGGCCCAGCATGCCTGAGGGTTTCCTTCCTCACCAAGAGAGGGAAACCAACAGGAAGCAACAACCACAACTCCCAAGGAGCCCATCTCTTTCCAAATGAAAATATTTTTGAGCTGTGGCCTAAATAAAACAGTTGTTTGCCAACAAGTCAGAAACATCCACAAAAACCTCCACTCTGGTCCAGTGTGAGGACTTCCTGGTGCCCAGCAGCAGATTAATGCCCCATGGCATCATAAGCTGTCCTGCCCCAGGAGGCTCCATCCACCACGCCCCTTCATCTCTGGGAAGAAGGACTTTGATTTGGGCTAGTAAATGGGTAGGGCTGATGCACATCAGCATGTTGAAGCAAGTCCAGAGAAGGGCCACGAAGATGACCAGAGGGCTGGAGCACTTCTGCTATGAAGACAGGCTGAGAGAGTTGGGGCTGTTCAGCCTGGAGGAAAAAAGGCTCTGGGGAGACCTTATAGCACCTTCCAGTACCTGAAGGGGCTACAGAAAAGCTGGAGAGGGGCTTCTTACATGGGCCTGCAGTGATAGAACAAGGGGAAACTGTTTCAAACTGAAAGAGGGCAGATTTAGATTAGATATTAGGGAGAAATTCTTTACTGTGAGGGTGATGAGACAGTGGCACAGACTGCCTAGAGAAGCTGTGGATGGCTCCTCTCTCAAAGTGCTCAAGGTCAGCTTCAATGTGACCAACCTGGTCTAGTGGGAGGTGTTCCTGCCCATGCAGAGGGCTGGAACTAGATGATCTTTAAGGCCCCTTCCAACCCAAACCATTCTGTGATTCTATGATTCTGTAGAGTTCCTAGGCCACAGCAGAGACTCTTGGAGAAGCACAGCCTTCAAGCACAGTGTTTTACAGCTGACTTGGCTGTGCTTGTCAGCTCCAGTTGTGAAGGTACTGCCTGTACAGCAGGCAGCAAATACCCCACCCTTTGCCAGCAGGCAAGATTTGGAGATTGCCAGGGTACCACACTGAGATGCACTATGCACGAGTCATCCAGGTCCTAAACATGTGATTGAAACTCTCATTTGTAAGATATTCACACCTCTCCCAGCACCAAAGACATCTCCAGAAGAGCTGACCTCTCAGCCTGCTGCCCTCCTTTGAAGTGCCCTGCATCCCAGTAAGCAAACAGTGCAGGAAACCCTTCCTGGATACCCGCTTCAGCAAAGCCCTTTGGTTTAACCCTGTCAGGAGGCATCTGCCACAGAGGGGACATACTGTGTGTTCTGTCTCCCCGCTTGCAGGGGCTGAGGGAACAAGCTGCCTACCCAGCCATCTTCCAGATGGAGAGGTCCCATCCACACCCAGGCCTTTGTTAGCAGCTGCCAGACAGGCGAGGTACGTGAGAAATGCCTCACATGTAATTATGGGGCTGTGGTGTTTTGCTTAATTGTTTGGCTGATGGTAGAGCACAGCTGTCGAAGGGATTGCCCCCTCAGAAACCTCCCTCTTCACACATTTTACGATGCTCAGGATAAACTAAATCTCCTAGCAGGCTCAGGATAGACAGATACAGTTTCATAGGGGCGGGGAGAGAAAAAGGTCCAACTTCTAATTTGTCAAAGAACAGCTCTCGTCTCCTTTGCTATGCTCCTGATCTAGCGCTGCAAAGATGACAGCACACGTTGGAGGCTGGAGATGGGGTTGTTACTGCAGCTGGTTATTTTTGTTGGAAAAGGCCTTTGCTATTTTTCAGTCTGGTTGATTTAGCCAGTGGTTTCTGGAGAACAAAAGAGTCAGGGCTTTCATTTGACCCTTCATTGTAAAATGCAGCCTGAGCTTTAGGAAACTTGTCATTGGAGGGTTCCTGTTCCTTGGACCTGCCCTCACTGTTGGGTCCACTGTGAGAAAACACCAAAGGCTGCAGAGTCATCATCCCACCGGGCACTGACAGACACTAGCCCTGGTTGCCTGGGCATGGTCTCTGAGGGCCCCTTCTGCAAGGAAGCCATCAACTACAGAGCTGTCGGTGCTGAATGGCACCCAGATTGCAGATGCTACAATAAAATCACTCCAGAACATTTCTGGGGGTGAAGGAAGCAACACTATTGCTTCTGAAGAAAAAGCAAAGTCTAATTTTGAGAGGCTCAGCACAGCTGCAGCATTGGTGTGACTCCAAAGTGGATGTGGCTTCTCCTCACCTGTTTGCACAGCTGAAAGTGAGCAGCTTTTTGCCTTCTTCACTTTCGTGAAGAAGGTTGCAACCCTCATTCCTGTGTTAAGGAAGAGATTGAATTGCCTTTGATGATCAAGAACAATATCATAATTGATTCTCTCTCCAAAAGCAATTAGTATTTCAGCTTGATCATTTGCACATGAGTCACTGGACTTAATACTGTGGGTACAAAAATGCTCCCTAATAAAGAAATTGATAAAAGGTATTTAAGATTAAAAATCCAACATATACTTAAATATCATAAAGTTGTCACATATCAAGGAAAAAATTGCAGCCACGCTTCATGAGCTGAGAAGACTGATCCTCGTGTTACTTTTAAAGCCCAAACTCTTAACTAATACATTGCAGGGTCAGGGTACCATAACACCAAAGACAGCTTGTGCTACTGTCAGAGCACAAGAACAAGGCACAGCAACATTACTGAGTTCTCAAAGCATCTCAAAACCTCCTAAGTCAGGCTGGAATTTGTCAATTAATCTTAAGAAATAATTATGGATTATTTTTTTTCTCTTATTTTTTTCTGATTCTTGACTTGATGTATTGCAGCTCATTGATATTTTCAGCTCTTTTCCTCAGAAACTGCAGGCTAGAAGCTGACTCATTCTTAATAGAAAGCACAAGTCTCAGAGGTGCAGCATGATTTCAGGAGCTCAGACTTTAATGGGAACATCAACTCTATCTGGCATTCCAATAAGGTAATCAGAAATTAGTAATACTGAAAGCAAATCCTGTGTGTGCTTCTAATATATCATAGCGGACAAATATACATATATATATACATACACACTCATACATACATCAGTACTGATGCTGTCAAGCAGCCTCACTAACAAACTTTGGAGGTAAGTATAGGTAGAAATGGACTTCTGTGAAACTGTAGACCAAAAGTAGAGGTTGTTTTTCTTTTCCCTCATTTTAAAAAGAAAAAGGAACATTATGTCTGAGTTTTCATATGCAACATCTCAAAAGGGTGGCACAACTTTTATTTAAAACTTCCCTTAGCTGGGCTGGCCTCAACCCTGCCAGGGTAACATCCTCGTCAGGGAATGTGAAAGTGAAAGCTTGCACAGGAATGAAAGTGCAACAGTTAATAATGTCTTCTCTAACAAATTCCCCACAAAAGCAAATAGAATCAATGCTATCAAGGTCCTCTCCTTTTCTGAAGGCAGATACTTTAAGTGTCTGAGTGAGCAGATCAGGGTGGTGAAGGTGAGGAGACAAGGTCTGCAGAGAACACTACTTTAGCTGTGCAAGCCTACCTGGAACTTCAAGGATGAGGACTTGCAGAGGAGCTTGTGACTCTGAGTGCCAGGCAACACATCCAGAGCTGAAAACTCCATGTCTGCAGTGATACCCATAGGCTAACAGCACAGATTTGGGCCACTGTCAGGCTCCAGGTGTGCTGCTGCATTAAGGGACAAGCACAAGCACTGAGGAGCCTGGGGAGACAGACTGTAAAGGGACAATTAGGGAACAACTGTTCTTGAAAAGCGAGCAAAAGAACGGAAATTAACTCAAACAGGTGCCCGGAGCATGCATCCAAAGGCAACTCTAAAATGTGGATGTCCAGCTGCAGTATCTGGTTTGGGAAGTCCCTAAGCTGCTGGCTGCTTAAAGGTCACGTTATTTTGGGTGGTACCTTGGCAATTGCTTTTAAGTGATGAGTTGGTAGGCAGGATTCCAGCACCAAGGTGCAGTGTTTCTACGACAGGCACTAAGTGCTATGTTTTCCACTCACATCCCAGATACTACAGCAGGCACTTGGTAAGGCAGGAGCTGGAAAGGTAATGAACTACCAGGCTGTGCTGGAAGGACACTATCTTCCCCCTGGGATGGAGTGGAGTGAGATTTTAATGGAAAAAAAGCCACCAAAAAATCTACCATATGCAGAATTTTCCTCACCTTCTGAGGGGTGTTTTTTGTTTAAGTAGTTCGGGGGTTCTTTTGAATTGCTCATTCTTCTTAATTCAGATGCCCACTTTAAATTTGTCTTGAGAGAAGTCACAGGATCCAACTGTCCTGTAAATAACAGATTGTAGATGTGAGAGTTTTTTCCTCTGTAAAAACCTAATAACTGATATTTGTAGTTTCACATCCCAAAAAGGAAACTTCTAAAGAAAGGGAAGTTTGCCACAGAAGCAGCATGGTGAAATGCAGAGCTGTGGCACAGGTTTATTTTACCTCCAGGCAGACTGCAATCAGCCACACTGAAATGAAAACAAGAGAATTTTCCCCTAGGCTACATGGTGTAGCCCTCTCCTTGCCCAGGGCATTAACCCTCATGAGGGAGCACTGCAGCTCCTCAAGGGAAGTGTGGGTGGGCAATGGCCAGCTGGAAGCCCCACTCTTATGTCACTTGGTTTTGCTCCACCTCCTGATCCAACTGGCTCAGCATGGATAGCCTGAGGAGTCTGGCCACTTACATCTGTTCTGCTAAAACCCAGACCATACAGGAGAAAGTTTAAGCACTGCAGGCATTGAGGTTGCTGTAGTAGAAAAACAGCCCCCAGCCTCCTCCACTAGCAACCCTTTAAAACAGATAGGGACCCATGCTACCCTTCCCTTCTCCTGTTAGACTTCATTCTTTTATTAAAAAATATATTAAGAATACATAAATATTGGAGAGAGGAAGAAAAAACAAACAAAACCAAAAAACAATCAAACAAAAAAACCCCCAAACAAACAAAAAAAACCCCAAACAAACAAAAAAAACCCCAAACAAACAAAAAAAACCCCAAACAAACAAAAAAAACCCCAAACAAACAAAAAAAACCCCAAACAAACAAAAAAAACCCCAAACAAACAAAAAAAACCCCAAACAAACAAAAAAAACCCCAAACAAACAAAAAAAACCCCAAACAAACAAAAAAAACCCCAAACAAACAAAAAAAACCCCAAACAAACAAAAAAAACCCCAAACAAACAAAAAAAACCCCAAACAAACAAAAAAAACCCCAAACAAACAAAAAAAACCCCAAACAAACAAAAAAAACCCCAAACAAACAAAAAAAACCCCAAACAAACAAAAAAAACCCCAAACAAACAAAAAAAACCCCAAACAAACAAAAAAAACCCCACAAGGGCTCTCCAAGTCTTTTCCAGTTTCCTCTGGAGGGGAGGGTTGGAGGTCATCATGGCAGCTTGGCCCTGGCATCTGTTCCTAGACCTTGCTGCCTAACAAGGCCACAAAAGCAGCCCAGGGCTGGAATAAAATCACTGCCCAGCTCTGACATTTCCAATACTAATACTGGTATCCAACAGGTCACATGAGAATATGGCCTCTCCCATCATCTTCCTCTTATCTCTACCTGGGCACCCCTAGCCCTGACTTGTGTCCTGTTGCTTGTTGGAGCTGCTTCAGTTTTCTCCACAGCCCTGGAAACACAGCTACTGCCATTCCTTAGAAAGCCAAAGTGCATTTATGGCACTTAAGTAGTAAATAGGAGTAATTGCCTTCTGAGCAAACAGGCTGTTCTGGCTCAGATCCTCTACATGAACCCATTAAATGGGGAGCTGCTGTTCATTAAGAGCATGATTGAACTTGATCCACCATCACTGCTCACTGGATTTAAAGCCAATGCAGAGGGCAAGGGGATTTTTTCCTGCACCACCTATGACTACTTACACTTCCATCCTCTTCTCACCTCACCCTGGCAGACCTGAAATGCTTTTGTCACTGTCGGGGTGGATCCCTTGTGAACTGCAAACGTAGCTGCGCACTTACCAAGGCTCTGCTAAATCTTACACTCAGGTGTGCAGGCAGGCACAACACCCTGATCCGTCAGGGCTATACACAGCTGCATTGCCCTCACCCCTATTTGTTTTTCTCCCATCCCAGGTAAGCACTAAATCTGCCTCTCCACCAGCTGAGAGCCGCTGCTCCCTGAAGGCAGGAAAGCTTGCAGTGAGCTGCGTGCCAGGTCCACTCCCCAGCTCACCCTTGCTTTTCACTTCTCTTCAGGTTTGGGGTTTTTGTCAACTGCATCTGTTCCACAAAGAAGCCCACAACAACCTCCCTTCTGACTGCTTTCACTTGTGATTTTGCAAGCACTTACAATCCATTCATAGAAATGCTTTAAGCAAGACCACCAAAGCACACTGGAACATCCTTCTGGAGCATTTTTAAACAAGTTTGTGGTAGGTGTCACGGATCAGCCTGACATCACTCGGAGGTCACCTTTACCTCTAGAGGCATGAAAATATTTCTAAAGAGCTGTTCCTTCCAAAGGCTTAGTGGTCTGGTATGGCCTGCCCAGGAAATATTTAGACCTTGCCTCCATCACCTCACAGGGTCACTGCAAGCAAGAACAGTGGCCCTGGAGCAGCTACACCAGGGGATATGCATTTACAGCACTGGAGACTGAAGTAAGTCTGTGAAAATAAAGAAGTCTGACTTCTTTAGGTATGGACATTTCAATCAGTTCATCATGCTTTCGTGCCCACGCAAAAGGTGCAACAATTTGCTCCTGAAGAACCTTTGGAGCTTCATAATCCTACCTCTGGAGGCAGAAAGACACTACCCTGCAGCAACCACTTTCAGGATGTTATAAAGCAGATTTTGTGGCTCCTGACTGGTGCCAAGTTTCTAGCTTCTCTCCTGCTTTGGAGAGAAGAAAAAGGAAGAAGAATTAAACTCCTAGCAGTCTCCCACACATTTCAAGCATCTGTAAGCTGTTGCTGTGCCACTGCAGGGCCAGCAGGGCAGGGGCAGAGCCCTGCAGCCTTGGCAAGCCCATGGCATGGAGGGCACTGTGTTCTGGCAGAGGGCAGTTTCACAGAGATCAGGAGTTTAAGCACATATCTAATTGAATTGCAGATGTCTTTTCTGATGGCTATCTGGTAGCAAAGCTTTGATTAAGGCAGCAGCAGAGAAGCAGAGCAGGCTGGTTCTCAGTAATAAAACTAATGGAAGGAAGAATGACCATTTATTGCAGCCTCCGTGGGGAACATAATGCAGGCAGATACTTTAAACAAGATTTTAGGGGGAGATCTGAGAGCTCAGCACAGATACCCAGCTTCCAGAGATCCTGAATGCATGTTGGACTGGAAAGCAGCTGACAGTAATTTAAATAATCCACAAACAAGCTCATCTCCCTCCCTTGCTGTACTCCCTGATGAACAACAGATCTACTTTCCTTTCAGAAGGCCCTACAGGTTTGTGCTGCTTGACTTTGCTTTTTAAAGGCTGACAAATTTTATTTTCTCCCCTTTCAGTACTTCCAAGATTCAGGTGGATTTACTCCGAGCTTGTAGTTGCCAGATCTCAACCTGTCGATGTTTTACAGTTCCTTAAAAGCTCCAAAGAGTGGGAACTGAGTTCTCAGCCCACCCAAACTAGAAGACTGTAAATAGGAGTGCTATGACCTTTTCCTTTTTCTTTGCCTGTAGCCACTTGCTCATGATGACTTGAACAGCGTCCAATATGTATTACCACATACACATCACTAAAGAGACACCCCCACCCAACACAGCTGAAGAATCAAAGTTAAGCTTCAAGATGACCTAAGAACCTGGCTTAGATCACAAACAAGGTTTTTGAGGACGATTTTCCCTCTCCTCAGCTGGCTGGTACCCTGTACCCCCCAATTCCTGTCATGCTACATTTTGGGGACCTCTTGGCCACATTCTACACAAACTCTTGCTTCTTGACCCAGCACAACTTACCGGGAGCAGCTCAATGAACAAGCACCACCTGGGACTCAGTTTCAAGGAAAGTCATGACAGTTCTGCTTGTTTTCCCTTTTGAACCACTGCCCTTTTCCGACGTATTTACAATATAAGGAAGTTAGTTTATTAATGGTTTGGCTTTTAACTTCAGTGTTGAGCTTGGCTTTGCTCCTGTTGGAAACTGGACCTCGATTCAGGAGGGCAGTTGCCAGTGTCTGCTGCAAACTCCTTGCCATGGGACTTTCAAGCTTGTTGCTTGTTGGCCTCGTTCAGCATATACTAAACAGTCAGGACAGTCTGCTTACTCATCACAGGAAAAGGTCCTGGCCAGTGGCAGGTGTTTTTCAGAGTATCCTCAAACAAGCATTTCAAACACCAAAGCTCCTTCCAGACTTCCCAGGAGCTCTCTCCAGCAAATCATTCTCCATTTAACTTTTATACATCTGAAGCTGCACTGACCAGAAATGGCTGGAATTGGGTTAGTTTCCAGCTTAGGTGAAGCCTTGGATTTTTAACATTCAAGGATCACCCCAAGAGAAAACTCTCCAGAAAGTTAAAATGCATAATCCCAAAGAGAGAGGAGAAAAGCAAGAAATATATAACGACTGTAAGATGTGAACCCTTAGTAAAGTACTTGCTTAATGAGAGGCTTTGCAATGTCATCCATTAAGCTAAACAAGCATGCCTTCAGTCAGAGAGCTCCAGTACTGCTATTTCACCCTGCAAGGAATAAATAATAATTAAAGTTCTTTGTATTGAGATTAATACATTCACTGTAGCTTCAGAAATCAAGGGTGGTAATTCCCAAATAGCCTCACTGGGTTCTTTCTCCAGTTGAAAGACAGGAAGCTGCCCCCGAGGCATTGATTTATTCCATAAGAATTAGGGAGAGGCATCTCTAAGGCACTCCATTTACTACTCCACTGCTGCTGGGAGGTTTTGTCTGGGTGCTCTCCGGACAGTTTTCAGGCATGTTACTGAAGCATATTTCTTTTCTCTAATTATTTTAAAGAGTCCACAGAATTTGGCCAATCTGGACTTGCCTCAGAATTATTGCCAAAAATTACTGGCTTAAAAAAAAAAAAAAGCCATGGGAGGGAAAAAAAAACAACACCCCCCCCCCCCTCAAAACAACTTGGCCTCCCTAATTATTCACTTAGATCAGTTTTATCATTTTGCTGTTTAAAATAAAGTAAACAATAAATGTCAATGCTGTTTAAAATAAATGTCAACAATAAGTTATATGACAAACAATTTGAATATAGCCTGAAGAATTACTGACTTGGAGATATGCAGAGAATAAAAAGCTTGACATATAAAAGACAGACTACATGAATTCTCACTGTGGGTGAAAACCTGAGCATCTTTGGGTCTGTACAAAGAAAAATTCCGGTGGAAAAAAGACAATACTCTTGACAACATTTGATTTAATGTTCTCTGAAAAATGAATTGTTCTAGAACAAAAGCAAAAATCAAAACAATTCATTCCAGAAGTATTACAGCACAACTGACTGAAACGTCTACTCTTTGTTTGGATCTCGAGTGCAATTTCAGTCAATTTGAATCTGCTTCACGGAGAGAGGCAGCAGTTTTGACAGAGCTACTGCTAAAATCATCTCAGCAACAAAATGCTGCTCTGCCTAACTCGACGACTTAAAAAAAAAAAAAAAGCCGGGGAGGGAAAAAAAAACAACCCCCCCCCCCCCCTCAAAACAACTTGGTCTCTCTAATTATTCACTTAGATCAGTTTTATCATTTTGCTGTTTAAAATAAAGTAAACAATAAATGTCAATGCTGTTTAAAATAAATGTCAACAATAAGTTATATGACAAACAATTTGAATATAGCCTGAAGAATTACTGACTTGGAGATATGCAGAGAATAAAAAGCTTGACATATAAAAGACAGACTACATGAATTCTCACTGTGGGTGAAAACCTGAGCATCTTTGGGTCTGTACAAAGAAAAATTCCGGTGGAAAAAAGACAATACTCTTGACAACATTTGATTTAATGTTCTCTGAAAAATGAATTGTTCTAGAACAAAAGCAAAAATCAAAACAATTCATTCCAGAAGTATTACAGCACAACTGACTGAAACGTCTACTCTTTGTTTGGATCTCGAGTGCAATTTCAGTCAATTTGAATCTGCTTCACGGAGAGAGGCAGCAGTTTTGACAGAGCTACTGCTAAAATCATCTCAGCAACAAAATGCTGCTCTGCCTAACTCGACCAATTAATAAACAGCTCCAAAAACCGACTAGGTAGTTTCAGAAATATTCAGGACCTAAGAAAGCATCAGATTTGCCAATGCTGAAGCACAGTGTACTAAAATTATCAATGTATTACCTAACTGAAAATCTTCAGACTTCCAGATATTGTACTAAAGAACAGTTAAAAAAATAATCCTGGATTTAGAATATGCTCAGGCTGTTCTGTAAACAAAGTAAGTGAAATAAACCCAGAGGTCAATTTCTGTTTTAAACAACAAGTAATTCTTTGCAAATTTTGGTCAGTGAAGTGGGTGAAAAAGCCTATCTGCATGTTAAGATGGACTTTTTTATATACTCAGTGTTATGGCCTGGAAGTGCTGAAGAGAGACATTCAGCATATAAAGGCAACTGGAGACAATTAAGCCATTTAAAAAGCACCAAAATTAGCATTCCTTTTGTCAGATCCAGATAATTCAAGTGCTGTTCTACCACAAAAGTTATCATCAATTTGTAATTTTAGCTTAATCCATCAAAAAAAGCATCTCACAGTTCTCTCTGGCATTTCCCTCATTAAGATCACTCTTAAATTACATACTGAAATCTCAAGAACATAAACTACAAATTAAAGTTCACACTCCCACAAAGAGACACACTCATGTGTGCCCTCTCATACACTAATCCCAATAAAGGCAATCTAACTGCTTGTGCTGAGATGCAGCTAAGCAGTGCCTGAATCGCTACACGGCGAGTACCCAAAGGCAGGAATTTAACTAAAAATCACACAAAAAGGTGATCTGCCCTGCCTTTGAACCCCCAGCCTTCTCATTGCCTCTGCTACACCTGACTATTCACAGTAACATGAAGTTGCATACAAACAATACCTCCTGATTTTCATCATAGAGAGCAAGCAGTCATGTAAGGCCATAAAATCTTTATAATTAAGTCTTACATCTTAAGGCAGATTAACTCAGTGTACTCAAATCTTAGGATACAGCTTTTACAGTCAAAATACTGTCCTACTACTTCTCAAAAGGACTGACCATTTTATCCCATTGTGAATGATGCAAGTATCCAAGATTCACATCTGTAATACCAGAGAACAGAATCCACTGCGAAACTGCAAGTTCCTCCATGCCTCCACTGCAGACTATCACACTCTCTCCATAGCCTGTCATCTAGAAATCTGTAGGTTTAGATTGGGTTCTGGTTTAATTATCATGACTACAGAAGTGACTAAAGAAGAAAAAAGTATTTTTTCAACCTGAAGGGAAACGGCTCTATCTTCGCAGGGGACTGGAAATTCCCCTCAACACTTTAACAAGGCAGAATTAATACAAGTTCACACAATTTCAACTCACAAAAGATAGATTATGAAATGATCAAGGCAAGAGCTGTGGAGATCAAAGAGAGAAAACCTCAGACACTGAGATTTCAGTCTGGTCTCAGCACTACAAGTTTTTGAGAGAAGATGGTGCTAAGGCTGCCCTGCTGGGAAAGCTGTAATGCCCGCTGCCTTTGCCACATCAAATTAACTGTTGGAGCTGCTGCCAGCATGGGATGACCCCGTGTTAGGCAAGGGCTGTTCCCTGCTAGGCAGCAACCGTTTCACAAGATTTAAACAGAACTCTGTGCTCCTGTTTATATACTACTCAATGTACAGAAGCAACCCAACAGTCCTGACTGCACAGGACTGGGCTGTAATATGGAGCTTTGCTCTTAGTCAAGCCCTCTACTCCTCCCTCCTTCATTTGACTTCACACTCACTGCATTTCTAAGGAACTGCAGGAAGCAGGAGCTGCTTTTCACCTGAAACTCTCAAGAAAGCTCTGAAGCCAACAGACAGGCTCTCGCACCCAGACCTATGCCTCCTGACGTCACTACTGATGTAGAACTGCACTGTAACATGCTGAAAGTGTCTGCAGTTAACATTAGTACCATATACAAACAGTGATTTATCAACATTGTATGCTTTATTGAAAGTTGACAAGTGCAACACTTAAATACAACGACGTGTTACAACTGTTTAGAGAACATGCACAAAAACATATGCATACTACTATACAGATCATATGCAAAAAATCCAAACTGGGAAATCCAATTTTTTTTTTTTTTTTTACTCTTTTTTTTTTTTTTAATTCTTTGCTAGCAGGGTTTGATAATTTTTGGAGTGGTTTTTCCTGTCTTGAACCAAACTACAATGAACAAAGATTTACTTCGAGATAATCAGCAGCCAGGGAACTTCAGAAGTTACACAAACAGCATAAATCTGCCAAATTCTGAACAGTTGCGTAGGTGCATTCTTATTTATGTAGCATTAAAAAAAAACAACTTCCCAAACTTCTTCAGATCAGCCAATCAAACAACTAAACTTCAATCTGTACAACCTAAATAGTTACAGTTTTCTATTTTACAAAGTAATTACACTAAATACACAATATACAGTAGGCAAATAACCTTCATTGTAATTATCCTATGACCCAACCGTACGTCACCTACCTGCTTTCTATATACAATACAACTTTATGCACCTGTCCAATGCTTCAGAAAACGGTGCAAATATTTGCACTTAAGGTTTCAGGTGACAGTTAAGTGTTAAACACTGAATTTACCTTTCTCCCTCTTCCTCTTAGATCCTATGCACCAGTCCTCACTTTGGAACCCCAGTGCACTTTGGGGGACCGAGCCATCACTTTTTACTCCAGTCTATTTCTTCATATTTCCATGCTCGAAAAGCACTTGTATCAGTTGCATCACTGGATGAACGGAAGATTTAAAAACAAACCAAAGAACTTCAGGCATGCAGCTTCGTTTCTCAGCCATGTGCAGAAGCTGCTTGAGTCCCCAGTGTTCTTGTGCTAATTCTCTGGAAGAAGTTTACTCTACTCAACCAACCTAAGAACAAAGACTCCTTCAAGCCAAGGAAGGAAGGGAGGAAAGAGGGAGTCAAGATGAGCGTGTAATTCAGGGCAAGAGAAGCCCCTGCTGACGCGTGCAGGGCACGGAGTCCTCAGTCTGGGCTGCAGTGTGCACTGAAATGGATGAAGGGTGGCTGCGGCGGGTTCCCGCTAGTCCTTCCTGCCCTGGGCAGTCCAGAGGCCGGCGATCACGATGGCAGTAACATCTTGGAACTACGCTGAAGGCCCTGACCCCTGTGACGCCGGCTGAGAAGGCTGCTGTGTTGTCCCTTGTGACTGGGAAGAGGAAGGTGGGGAACCAGTCTGCAGCTGTGCTTGGAACTGGGCAAGCTGCTCCGGACTGGCGAGTGTTTTTAGCAGGGTGTTTTCTTGCTCCAGCTGGGAGTTCTTCTCTATCAGCTCTTTGATTTGCTCTTTGAGGACCTCCACTTCCTCCCTCACCGCATACATCAAGTGACTCTTCACCAGATCCTGAAACACAGCACAGAGCCCGTTTGTGAGAGCAGCTCCCCAGCGCCAGCTCAGCTGGAGACGCAGCACATCCACCCTCACCCACAGCCGCCGCAAACCCATCCCTGCCGGGGCACAGACCACCA
>NW_009953761.1:1123829-1124197 GCF_000747805.2 Chaetura pelagica | reverse complement strand
GACAAAGGCGATGCCGTCATTGCCTCCCCGGCACCGGGAGAAACGTGCGCGCTCGTCCCCGCAGGAACCCTCCGATCAATAAACACCCAAAAACCCCAACAAGCCCCCCAGGCCCAGCCCCCGCGCAGGGGTGAACACGCATCGCCCGCCGCATCCCCGTCTTGTTTACCGCTTTACACACCACCCGGGCTCTACCCATCGGTACCTACCATCGCTTGCTCGATCTTGTTATCGATGGCTACCACGCTTGCACCAGAGGAGCTGTAAGACAGAAAGGGAGGGAGAGAGAGAGGAAAACACAACATTAGCAGCGGCTGAATTATTTAAGAGACGCGAGAGGCGGGCACGGGCAGCCGCCCGGCCAGGAG
>NW_009953761.1:1098932-1122802 GCF_000747805.2 Chaetura pelagica | reverse complement strand
CGCGCCGACACCGCCACCTCTCGGCGCACGGCGGCACCGCCCGCCCCGCGCCGGGCTGGGGGGGGACCCCGGGAACAGCTCAGCCCTAAGAAGGAAACCCATACGCGGTAGCTCTGCCCGCTGCGCCTGTGAAAGGCAGTGGAAGCGGGATGCGCACACACGGAGATGGACACTACAGATAAAACTGTTCCCGGCTCCTACAGATCTGCTAGACCAGCACCGTTCCCTCTTCATCCCCTACACAGGCCTTATTAGCCCGAAGAACCATTTATGAAACAAACATTCGGCCATCAGATCACTCACAGAAACCCGCGGATTTCCAGCAAGCCAGCTGATATTCCTCTACAGCAACAGGGAAAAAGCCTGCTCACTCCTTCTAACATGGTACCTTACAGCACTTACGGTCTTAAAAGCTGCAGCACATGCATTAATAATTTAGGAAAAACTCTTCTCCCACCTAAGTGTGGTGTATTTCTCAATAAACGTTACACTCTTCCGTTATGGAACACAGTCACTACAGTCACAGTCGGTCCAAGTGATCTTCTCTACCAGTAACAGCTCAGAATGAGACCCACAAAGCACTGCCACAAGAAACAGCCAGCCCCTAAAGCCACCATTGTATAGGCCTGCACTTTAATCAGGCATCACGTGATTTTAAGGCACAGAGATAAAGTCAAAACCCTCTTCAATTCTCTACAGCAATCTTCTCCAGGAACTAGTGTCACATACACGTTACAGGTGTTGCTCCCAGAAAAGCAGGAAAGCCAGGAGCCATGGCATAATCATCTTAAACCTAAATTTAGCATTTGCGTATCTGCATCATCCTTCTTAGTTTATTTATGTTGTCCTAGTCTACTATTCCTTCATTCAGTAATGCCAGCAGAGTAGTACAAACTAATCCTATTCATGGGAGAGGTCACATTTAATAAGAGTTCCTCACAGCTGCTTCCCCAGTACGGTGCAGGATGTACACCCTGTAAGGGCACAGCTCTCACTTTGCCCTTCAGGTACCTGGGGAAGTTGCACAGAACAGCACCTAACAGGCTGAAAATTAAGGGAAGATTTTAAAAAACAACCCTTGCCTGTATTGACTTGCAAATTTAATAGCAAGTAAATTAGAAGCAACACATTAAAACATATGCAGCAGCAGGCTCTAGCTTCCCACCTCCGGAGACGGACAGACAGCAGTAACCACACGTAGCACATACACCTCAACTAACCACTTTCTTCACAGAGGTTACTTACTACACACGATGGTACTCATCGTATTCAGTCATCAAGGGAGACATTTCATAAACAGCCCCAAAAGCACATCAGCTGTACTGGAATCTGTATCAAGTCCTGTCCTAGACTTATCTAAATTAATGTTTTATGAAGGGTTGGGCTTGAAAATCAGTAATGTCTCAAATGACTCCTCGACGTGGCAGTTAAGCAGGACATTAGAATTAACAAAACTGCAGCTGGACACAAGCTCAGGGGCAGCCTCATTCCTCCAAAGCTCTTTATCGAAAAAGGCCTGAGTAGGCATAAAACCAGAGAAGTTCTATGTCTGCTAATTAGATCCTTGTAATAACTCACTGGGAGACAGCAAACTCAGATGTCTAAACAGAAATACACTTGAAATGCTGTCTTTGCTGTTGCAGGACAGGCACCAGACATTTACATCTATTTTCATTTATGTATGTGAAAATAAAGTCATGGAGGCATCCCAAGATGATTGTTGGTGCTGCTGTAATGATCGATAATAATTAAACACCATAATTCACATATGACAAAAAAATTATATGATTCTAAGACAGAATTAAAATAAGTAACATTGCCCGCTTTAATCTATTTTAATATATCTTCATGAAGAAGAAATATATACAATCCTAAATCCAATTCCCACTAAACTCATTAACCATCTTCCATTAACTTCATTGGGCTTTTTTAGCAAATGCCTTCATTTATTTTTAGATGCCTACAAGCTGAGTTGTGATCCAACAGAAAGCTGTCAGCTGCCTAAGTAGGACCGATATTAATATGCATGTTCTGCTTTGCCCACCCTGTAAAAAAAAGCCAACCGTTAAGTGCCCATTTATGGCTAAGAAAGCTCTTGAGCTCTCAGATCATTTAGGACATAAAAAACCCTAACATGTACTACTTTCATCCCCAAATCTGGGGGAGGGGGAAGGTGGGAGGAGAAGAAGAGCACCACTAATCTCCGATGTTCTCACCTCAACACCCAATCGCCTGCCTGACAACAAAGGAGACTGAACTCCATAGCTGAAGGTCGGGGTTTTGCTGTTTTTTTAACATGCTTTTTAAAACATGTCTCTTTTATGAAATGAAACCATCTACGTGAAGATCCAAGGAAAATAACCCTCCAAACTCCCTTTCCCCTGCTTCTTCTCCCTTCCTGTCTCCTCAACCACAGCATTCCACGTGCACTTCACTCAGATCATGTTGTTCTCCCTCTCACAGCACTAGAAGAAAATCAAGATGACTACTGTGTTACTCAAAACCTTCTATAGCCACCACTTTTAACACCTCATTAACAGATACTACACTATATTAGACTCCTGCAAAAGGTTACAATTTTACATTCCTGGGAGAAGAGCTGAGAAAAGGCTGCAAAATTCCTCATTTCTGCGAAGCTACTCTGGATCTGCGCTGGGATGGATCAATTCATGCCCCTGCTAGCCCTGGATGCGCGGGGAGGAGCAGTTATTGAAAGCCCCCTCACACTCAGAATCACAGGCTTTGGAAGCCTGCCATGTCTAAGGAGCACCCCAGGTGTTCAAAGACTGCATAATGTAAGAGAAAAAGACGAGATGGGTCACTGAGAAACGCGCAGGGCAGAATACAATGTACCACTAAACAAGCAGATCACCAGCATCTTTGATCTTCCGATAAGTTAACTGCTTATGTTGAAACACATACGGTAGCCAAACACTTTTTATCATGCTTCACCTCTTGCAGTGTTTCAGTTCTTAAACAGTTTCTCCCAGTAAATAATTTCCTCTTGTCTCAATTTAATCAAGCTAAGCACTTGAAATAAGTGCCTTTCATCTTAAGCACATAATGAAGTAAGCTGCAGCAGAATCTTTTTGCCTCTGAGTCTGCGAGTTCAAAAATTATTTCACTTACAATTTTTCTCTTTCAAGTACCTTCTCAATGCATGGTCACTTTAGATGCTAACATTAAAGGCAGTAGACAGATATATCCTGAATTTGGGAAAAAAAATAATAAATATATATATATATAAAATCTTGATTTTTACTAGATTGCAAAGAGACCACACCAGAAACTGCAATAGAAAACAGCTATTTCTGTCACAGCACACTTCCATCTTAAACTACAGACTCAGATCCCAGGGACTTCAACTACAGTTCAGGCTGAAAAAAAAGAGGTTAAAACAAAACAAAACCAAACCTGTTAATTACTGAATAAAAGACGACAGTAATTAGATTCTACATTACTTCTCTACATTTCAATTGGTACCTAAAAATGGCAAAGTACTATTTCTGCCTTAAAATTACTACATTCTTAACTACGTCTATTGACAACAAACCCCTCCCCAGTATCAAACTTATGCAAAATTGCTCCAAGCTAATAACCTGAAGATCAAATTCTGGCAGTGGATGACATCAAGGACTAAATTAATATTTATTTTAGTAGGCCATTTTTTTCTTCATCTCACTAAAGGCACAAGACAGGCTCAAGAAGCTGTCCAATGTTTTTTTTTCACCACAGTAAGTCAATTACTTCTTTTTAACATAATAAAGGCAAAAAAAAAAAAAAAAGAGTTGACATTCAGATAGTCTAAATAAAGATCACAGGATCTTAGCCAACTTCCTTTTCCAGCCTTTGATTTAAAGAAACCAACCCACTGAGAACTTTCTGCTCAGCTCCGAAGGCTAACAAATATTTCTCGTTTGAATTCTGCCGATTTCAATTAGGTACCTGCTACAATGAAGAATCTCTTGCTACCAGATACAACTCAATCAGTTTTGCTATCTATGTGCTTCCCCCTCCATAGTAGTTATTTGCATCTATAATTTGGCTTGCTAGGACATGTGCTTTAGTTCCATGAAAAACAGATAAAACGGAAAGCTATACAAGATGCTAGTGAAATTATGTACTGTACTTCTAATTTGTTTATTTTTTTTCTCCCCCAGATGTGCAAGCAAAGCTAAGTATTCAGTGGAAAGAATACATACACCCTGCTGAGGCTCTCGAAATAACCTGACAGTTATAGTTAATCGCAATGCATACACAGAGGTATCACGCTGTGTGCACTGCACAGGGGACAGAAGGCTGCATTTAAAAGCAAGAAGATAATTATATAAGATCAAAACACAAGGAGCAGTCCTCACTGGCTCCTCTGAGGATACCCTCTCTCTTTTACAGGCAACTGATTGCTAAATCAACCCCAGTTGTTTTTAATGAGAACTATAATGATTCTACCAATTTTTATGCTGACAAAATAAAATATAAGGCCTATATCAAGTACCTGGATATAAACAAACAGATAATCCACTCTTTACTGGTCAGAGAACTCTGCAAGGAAATCAGAGCCATCTTAAAGCAATTTTGATGCTTGGAGAGGGACATGTGGCATCCCCTTACCTGAGATCATCCACAGATGACCACCTAGTAATGCAGCTGGGATGAAGGATCCTGTTCTGTGCACATCCTTTGAGTTCCAAAGTCTGCTCACAGAGTGAGTGAGGTCAATTGTAACTCAAAACCTGAAATTGCATCCACATGCTACACCACCTGTATTTGTTGTTGGACTCTATGATCTTAAAGATCTTTTCCAACCAGAACATTTACAGTAACACCTAGTCTGGGAATCACAGACTTCCTCAACTTTATATTCAAGTTTAACATGAGTATGTGTAAAATACTAAACATCACTGAAATTGAAAGCCCTCCTCTGTATCCCATAAACTGCCCTTGACCAAGGACTGCAAGTGGAAAGAGACCCACCAACCATGTTAGCATCCTAAAAGTTTTAAGTGTGACATCTGAGCCAGGAATTGATTTTCTTTCCTCCAGAAAGCTGCACACAACATCACTCTGCATGCTGTCGCTGTCCCCAGGATGGAAGTGGAGAAAAAATGTTTAGTGCCATAAAGCATATATAGCAAAGTGATAAAATGTGACAATCTAGAGTTTCACTATCTGAAGCATGGAACTGAAATTAACTTTTTCTTTCTGTGAAATCTGGGTTAAATAATTTTAGATTTAACTCATAAAAAGAGCATTCAGTTCCCTAGTCTTTATATATAGCTTTCAAACGCAATGCTTTTCTCAAAGCCAAGAACACCATCTTGGAGTAAAAAACACACTAGCATTTAATCCCACTTGTTCTAACTGCACAACAGATTTTTCAGCCATGTACTCCAAAATTAAATCAAGAGAGGAGGAAAAGAGAGTCACTGGAGAATTTAAAGTTACACCTAACATAAGAAAAGAACACAGGTATAGGAAGCAGTTTGGCACAGTGACATGACAAGCATCTGGGAAGTTGAAACTCTCATTATCATACAGCATCTCTGACACAAAGGGGCAGGAGCCCAGGAAGGACCGTGGCTGACACCCACCCACCCCACCCTGATAGCACACAGCAGGATTTAGTCATCAAATTAAAAACCAGCCAATTTAACCTGTAATTGAGAAGGGTCACAGGTCACCTCTTATTTTTTAAACCCTTAATACCTTCTTTTTTTTAAGGCTGCAGAAGTCATGAAATGGGAATACTCAGTCTTACTGACTGGTGCTAATTGTGGAAGGAGGGATGAAGGATTTAAGTTCCTCCATTTCCACTGTCCCCAGCCCTCTGTAAAGCCTACACCTGTTATACCTTTTTTTAACTACTTAATCCCTTCCTTCCTCTTTTCCCACTTCCTCCCTTTTTTCTAATTGTTCCCTTTGAAAAGATAGTGAAAATCTTGGATCAGCTAATACTTTACTCATGCTTATGAAGAAATTATTTCTATGGCATAACAGCTGGCCTACATTTCTCACTGAATATTGTTCTCCTTTTGAGGGAGACTCTGATTTAACACTTGAAATTAAGCCTGCATTTCCCACAGAAGTTTATCACGCTAGAAGCTAGTGTGGTAAAATTGCTACAAACAAAACCACTGCAATTAACCAGTGATGTCCTATGGTCTTCAGTAAGTCTGGATAGATGTTCCCTACTCCAACTTCTACTGAAATTATTTTAAAAGTCAATGACGATCAAATGAGAAAAGTACAAAAACAAAAGGTAAGGCAAGACCCCCGTTATGCAGGATGATTTTTAAGTCCATTCTTTTGAAATAAGAATAAACCCCCAAAACAGCACCACTCAGTTACAAGTTTAACAACAAGGTGAGAATTCAATGCCACCCTTTCTCAGCAAATAGACAAAGATCACAGACTATCCAATTGTCTGTTTACACTCCTATAATTTCAGTCTCTCTGCAATCACTGGCAAATGCCTTCAAAGGTATTAGCAATACCAACAAACAAGTAGGTGAACAGTTTTCAGATTAACTCCCTTGGCTCTAATGCGTGTACATTACACAAATTTGTAATACCAGACCTCCTGATTCAAAACACCCTACTTCAGTTGTGCCTGAATCCACAGTTTATCATCTTTTGCTGACTTTCTAAAAAAATTAGAGGAAATTCAAGACCTGATGTTCCAGTCAAACAGAAGTGCACTTTAACAGGTTGAATTAGCTCTAATATATTTTAAGGTATTATTATACGTGAATGGGAACGTTCACATATAGAAATCAAGCCCCATGTACCTCCACCCATTCAGGAAGCATGTGTGGGAATTTCCAGAAACATGTAAGAATGTGACCTGATTTACCAGGTTTACTGCACAGTGCAGTGTATCCTGAAGTCTTGCTTCTCTTTATCAACCACCAAAACAGGCACTTGCTGGACCATTTTCTGCACAGACTGTGCCTCCCACCCCCCTCCAGAGGAAACAAGGATATGAGAGGAATCTAATGTATGCCTGTGCTTCAACTCAGCAAAGTACTGAGAAACAGGTACAGCTAGACTCTGGAGTGGGAAAGTACTCCCAAGCGCCTTAATCCAGGCATAGCTTCAGTGATTTAGGAGACACAAATCCTGCTGACTCATGACTGCAGAAATCCCAACACAGTATCTCCACATGAAAAATATTTACGCTCTCCTTGCTGCAGGAAGTGGTAAAGCAATACTGATTTGAAATAGTATGCAAAATACCCAGGAAGTACATAAAACTATGCAATTAGGTGTGCTTAAAAATTATTTTAAAAAAATACCTAAAGGCAGATAAATAGATTTTAATCTGACCTGACTCTGCTTTATGGCTTTAGAAAAGTATTACCCACTTTAGTACAACACTTCCTGTAATCCTACCATGCTGCAAACCAAAGAGAACAGCCAGAACACAGATGTGATGGCTCAGCATATTTTGAAGAGATCCCTGGAACACCTTCTAGGCAAGAGACTGCAAAGGGCTGGCATAGGTCCATGTCATCTGCAGAAGGCCCATATATCCTGAAATCCTGGTTCTCCTTCAGGTGGGATGCAGCCTTCCTCAGTACCCTACTGGTCCTCTAAAGGAACCCTGAGCACTAGAAAGCCCTCATTCCTCACAGGACTGCATCTTCTCGCTTATCAACAGCAAGCACCTCCAGACTGCTGGATCTGTGGTGGCCACGTAGGGCAGACACAACTGACATTTAGCCACCCTTGAGCCAGACATTCTGTAAACAGCAGAAGATAGACTCTTAATCTTTTAATCCACAATTTGCGAAGGAAAGATTACAGCGTATCATTTCATACCTATTCAATATCTGGGTAATCGTCTTTATGCAGAGTTGGCTAAATTTGAGTGCCATCCAGTTTACAAAGCATTCCTTTCCACTCTCTAATGCTGCAGATGCCTGTTTTCTGGTGGATATCTAAGCAAAATAGGTTTTGTTAGCTGTTCTTATATATTAGTCCTTTGTACAAAACAAGGTCTGAGCTTGTGTATACACTGCTAGGCACCTAACCCTTCTTGAAAAAGATTACCTCATCTTCCAGAAACCAATGTCATTCAGATGACACCCTGAACTTTTGCAGCTTTAAAAAAAACAAACCTCAAAACACAACCAACTCCAGTATTAGAAGTCTGAGAGGAGTAACTTACTTAGTAACACATGAGAGTCCAGAGCAGCTCCGAGGTATATTTGCTCGTTCTCCCATGGGGTGTCAGCCCAGAGGCCACTCCTATAGCATGAACACACTGACCTGCCACAGGGCTCCTGAGTTGTAGGAAGGAAAGAAACCCCTGCTGTGACACAGGATTTAAAGCTCCCCTTCCAGCTTCACTGGTAGAGCCATGGAACAACTGCTGCAGTGTCCCACACCGAGCACAGAGGACAAGTCACTTCTTACAAAAACAACCCTCGGCAGCCTCCCATCTGAGGAGGCACTCTGATCCCACACAAGGTACAGCACGGGGAATTCCTCTCTGACTTCCCAGCCACTACTAATTGCTAGAGGCCCTGGGCATGTAGAAGGTAACATCAATCAGCAGTTCAAGTACAAGCAATCATGACAGCTATAAACAAAAATATTTGTAAGTGAATGTTTGAGTCACAGGGTAGCACTGGTAGCAACTGAGATAAGCTCCTACCTTGAATTAGTTTCCCCAAACCTGTTTCTCAGCCCCATTTCTGAAGAACTCAGCATTGTAAAAGACACTGTTGATTAACTAAAACAGGCAGAAAAGAACCACTGAACCAATTCATAGATTGAGGTTGGGAGAACTTACTTATGATAGACTGAAAGATGTCATGGTACTTGAAAGGATCTTTGAAATCCATGGAAAGACCCAGACCTGATTAAACTAGAGTTACCCTTAAATAGAGACAATACTAGGTTTCAGAGGCAGACAGATTTCTTGTTTTAATTTTTCATATTTATCTAATGACTCATTAAATCCTGCCTTTTAAACAGTAATGACTATTTCCTAACTATAGTGGGCTATCTCTTGATACCATCAGATAGTGACTAGATCCCTGTCACTAAGGTATGTCTTAAACAAACTAAGTTACTGAAGTTCAGATAGGGATGACCTAAACACAATCATGCAAAATAGAAGTTTCCATTCCTGCCTTCAGTATTGGTTTTGTATTTTAACCAGCTGCAGCCCATCTTAACCATCCCAAGAGTTAGCAGGTGCACCCAGCATTCCCTTCTTCAGCTTGATGCAATAACCAGAGCCTGAAGCATCTTCAGAATTGCTTTTCCCCCCAGGCTCACATCATCTGCATTTTACAACCAAGCTTCGAAAAGAAATACAGAGGATGCCACAACACAATTTGTTCAGTATGAATGAGAGGTGCTGGTACACACCAGATCTCAAGCAGACACAGCCACCTGTCTGCAGTCTGCACTGCAAGAGAAGTAGCAGCTCCTGCACACCCATACAATCGTCATTTCCATCTGCCCAGTGCTAGACAGCTCCCCAGCAGCACACAGACATTAGGCATCCCTTTTCCAAAGCACCTTGGCACAGCTCCAGTGCCTGAACTCTAGATCTTGGACTTGATTCTGGCAGCTAAACTTAAAATGAAAACATATGAAGCATTTAATTTTATCAAGAGTAGAAGCCCTTCTCAGTATGCTGTAAACTGCCCTTAACCAAGGAGTGCAAGTGGGGAAAGATTCACCATATCTCAGGATACTGCAAGTTTTAAATGAGATGCCTGACCCAGGAATTGCTTCTCTTCCCTCCAGAAAGCTGTACACAACTTCACTGTCTCTCAAAAGAGATTCTGTGTCTAACCTGGAGAAAGCCAAAGTCTTCTTTACATTTGTCCCATTCATTCAGTAGGGTAAGTTTCAGAAAGAAAATACAGACTTATGCAATATCAGCCAAGAACAGCTGCAAGAGAGGTTGAAGTTTCTCCTTCATTTGCAATGTAGAGTGACATGTCAGTCAGCCAGCCTTAATTCACAGAAAAACAACTAGATGAAAAACAGCATTTCTGCAGGAGAAACTAGAGGAAACAAAAGCAAATGAGAAATAGAGGAAGTAGCTTGCTGAGTAATGGACAAATAACACAGGAGAAATAATTCAAATTCCCTGTATATCAACAGATGCAGATTTTGGTTTATGACTAGAGGTGCTATATCATGCTCCTGTGTTTATCAGAAATCAGTTATAGCAAAACCTCTTAATAATGCAGAAAGGTTAAAGAAAGGTTAAAGAAAAACTCATACTCCATCACACTTCTTAAATTATACATTTCGTGGAACAGATGGGCTCATGGTAGGAAAAAATCTTGACAATACCTTACTTTTTCAGTAATATGTAATGACACAGGTCATTGCTGTATACACATATTGCTCAAGCACATACTTCTATGTTGGCATTATATTTCAATTGTTATTATGAAATATTTCCATTACACTGGCTCCTTAAGCATTAAGATGAATTAATTTAGTATCATTTCTAACATTCAATTAAGAGCTCAAGCATGTTTTCAGAAACTGTAAATTGCTGAGAGAAATTAAAAATAAGTTTTAGAAAACGTTTTCCCATGTATAAACTTCTATTCTTTAAATATGTACCATTTACAGAGGAATGCTGTTCTCCGCAGGCAATACTACAAGCATAAAATGACAAGAATATCAAGTGAAATGTATTAAACATTATTTGTCAAAACATTTATAAGAACAAGGTATTTGGATTTGAAGGGTGTGGTACAACAAAAGTACCAGTTCAGAGATCAGAAGTTATGCAGCACACATTCTGTGCTTCCTCCCACAGAAAAGTATTTGCCTTCTGTACACAGAACAACTCTGTGACATGAAGAGTCAGGGCATTCCCCCCCCGCCCCCCCACTATCATATATTTTGAACTCAGTAAAATAATTATTTCCATTTGTCAAGTTATTTGGTACTTTTAAACACTAGAAAGGAACCAGAACAAAAACATGCACTTCATATTTCACTGTTTATATGGAAAAGATTAATACATTTAACTTGCAGATTACTAAGCTGTATTTTAATGCCTCTCCAAACACTTGCAAATATTAACCGAACTTTTCTTTAAGAATGCAACAAGACAGAAGATAGTATATATTATAAATGAAAAATACCTGAATGAGTATGCACTTGTTTGATAGCATATTTCAAATAGTGTTAAAAACCTCATTTTTTGTTTAACATTATGTAACTTAGATTTAGAATTAGTGGAGTAACATTTTTTTTGAAAAGAGGAAAAAAGTACGGCAATGGTACATATTTTATAATATGGATTATTTTAAATATTGCAGTAAAGATATTTCAAGACGTAGATTTTCAGTGAATTAAGTGTGTGACACAGTACTCTCAACCAGTATGATAGTTCTAGCTTGAAATATTTTGGAATAGTTTTAGTAAGTGCCAAGCACCTTGGTTCAAAAGAAGCTTTTTCAAGTACTTGCTCAAACAGTTTTAAAAAATAATTTAAAAAAGAGGAAGATAAATAAATCAAGCATCTAAAAATTCAAAACTTTACAAATACCTCTTTAAATGCTGTTCCAACTCCAAGAAAAACATTTTCATGGTTATTTGGTCAGAGCCTTGTTTCTGGACAAGTGTCACTTTCATTGATGTATCTATTTAGTTTCCCCCAGATGGAGAGTCGGAAGAAATACCTCTCGGTTCTTGGCAGCCACAAGATTAGCATTAGCATTCCACTATTAACCACGGGTCCTGAACTCAGCAGCACTTTCAAGAATCACAAAGCCTCGCCCGTTAAAGATTATCCACTTGCTTCTATTCAAAGTTCGCTGAGTTTAATAGTGGTTGGTCACGATCAACAAAAACAAGAAGGGCAAACAGTGACGACACTACAGATCCTGAGACCACATGGTGTTTTGTTACATAAAGCATCAAGAGAGATGAAAATCTTCACAATCAGGTTTTCAAATCTCAAACAAATGCATCTTCTTTCAGCAGTGCTGAATTCACCAACTCTCAAGCTGATTCAGCCAGCTCCCGATTTTTGTAAAGCACATGTTAATCACTACGAGTAGCTAATTCTGCTTAGAGGAAGGCAGCTGAGTTGTACTGCTTCTCAAATCAAAATTCTAGTGCTTAATGGCAACTGTAATTAGACACAGAATTGACAGTACCCAGTTTGCCAAAAAAATTCTTACACAGGCAAAACCTATCCCTGAATGTTATTATAATGAGACATGGCTCATTTGAGCATTCTGTCACTCACACCACAAAGCCACAAAGGTGGGACTACTCAAATGGTGGAGCAGTTGTACTCCATAATCTTGGCCCTTGGAGAAGAGGCAGCCCAGGTATAACAGCCCTGTGAGAGAGATGCTCACTCTGAAAATAGAGCTACTCTTGAAAGCTTCAAGTGGAGACTAACATGGTAGAACTACACAAACTATTAAGATGAGAATGTTAGACCCAGTATTACTAAGTAACTTCAATATCAAAGATGAAATATTACTTAAAACAAGGAGTCTTGCTTATTTTAAAGAGCTGAAGCATCAAGCTGACTAGAGAAATGCTCAAAAACAATTCTAGAAAGCTGAAGCATGACAAATTATCATTTGAGTGGCATCCTTACATATCCTTTCATAGTCAGAGACTCAGTAAATAACAATCCCAAATGAATCCTACTGATAGCATTATCTTCAATATCACGTATCCTACAACGTATGTCCTCCCTTGGCCATTCTATAAACTACACAGCTGACACGTGGCAGTGTGGCTCAGCTGAATCTGTATCTCACAGAACTGCATCAAAAGAGCTGATGGCTTTGAATTTTAAGCTACCCTTCTCCTTACCCTCTTTAACATCCTTCTTGTCATCCTGGTTCCCAGTATTCCCTTCTGTAAAGCCGGATGGTTGACATCCAGCTAGGGAAACAGTCTCTCATAAATGTTGTGCATAGAGTACATGCACAGGTCACAGGTCTTTTCTAGGATGCCTAAAACAATGAATACACAGCAAAGTATTTTGGGAGTGGGAACGGGATGAAAGCAGTGATATTAGCCTTTCCCATGAACAATGTTCACTGTCTCCTTTCCTACTCCAAGACTCACTTCAAACAAACTCTACCACACTAAAGGCTGGGTCCAGACAGTTAGAAACAAGATCCAGTAAGTTGTGCACACCCGATCAATACATTGCTCAGCTCCAACACTGCTCTGAGTCAAATATGGGTTTCCTTTATAGCCAGAAGAATCATTAAGTGTTAAGGTTACATGGGGGAAAAAAATAATCTTCTTAAGAAATACAAATCTAAGCACTAAATATAATTTATGAAAGATAAATAACTGTACCATTAACTCATGCCCACACACAAATAAAAAGATACTGTAAAAGCAGTTACCTTTCCAGCATCTCCTCATAAGCTTATGCTAAAATACTTGTAATTTGGTCTGCTTATTAAAAGAAGTCATGTCAGAGTGAGTTTGAAAGTGAAAGGCAAATATATATATATATATGTATAAACATGCATCTATATACATTCAGCTGTTTCATTCTGCAGAGAAGCAAGTGCACTGCTGGGCCCACAAAGAGAAGCCATATTAGGTAGCTCCATCTATGGTAACACTAAGTCATCTTTTCTTATGCTTCAGCCCAAATTCTTGTGATGATTTTACAATAGGGCAACACTGAGAGGCTTCATTTGATGCTAATTCTCCAGTAATATCAAGTAAAATTGCTTCTATACCACTGATCTAAAAGCACATAATTCAAACTTACTATCTTTTTATTTGGGGTTTTTGTGCCCCAGGAGTCTTAACAGTTCCATTTATCACCTTCATGAACAACAGTAAAGGATTTGCTTTGTCAGTTACTGGACTGAAATTAAATGTTAAAACAAACATTGCAGGAGCAGGTGTTCCAATAACCACTTGATTTTTCTCTTAAGAATTCCCGTAAGTTTGCCAATTCTGGTTACAATGCAGTCAAACTAGAACTATTGCTCAGTTATACACAGGCAACAACTTACAGCTAATAGAAACCAGAAAATGAAATGTAAGTCAACTGATTACCTAAGCGATGGAACATTTTTACTGCTTTGAAAAACAGCCTCTCGCTGCAACTGAAAAATCCCTGAAGTACAAGGATCTTCTTTCTTCTCCTGTCACATTCAAGAATTCAGCACCAAGCTATGCTTTCCTTCCTTTGTCCTGAACCATTCTAGCTGTTATATAAAGTGACAGACTGCACACAGATGAATTATCACTGTGCATGCACTAGAATGTCAGATACGGGTAACTTTTACCATAAAAAAAAACCCAAAACACCAAAACCCCACAAGATTTTATGCATGGTAACATCAAGGTACTTAGGTTTCACCCCCAGGCCACCCCACCTCCCCGCTCCTCTGCCCATGACGTATGTACAAAGGAGGGGAGGGTCTTCCAACATACTTCACCTGCAGTACTCCTTACAGTTTGCTTTTTTAAAAAAAAAATAAAAATGCATTAGCCCAACTTTAGATTTAACCTAGCGAATTCATCTGGCATTTAGCCAACAGAATTTACTGTTTATGTCAGTCTAAATGAAATGCAGCACTTGAGCATGAATTCCTAAGCATGCCACACGCGACTGAATTAGCTGCCATACCTTAACACAGTAAACATTTAGCAGGTTCATTTTCCACATACTATAGAGGACTTCAGAGACAGCTTGAATAATCCAGTCTTTACCACAGGAAAAAGCAGAAATTAAAGCACAAGCCAACTTTTAGACTACAGATGCAAAAAGCCCTATGGTAACCATGTCAATTTTGATCTGATGCAACAAACTAAGAATAAATTTAAAATTCTGACATGCATACAAGTGCTCAATAAAGCAGAAAATGTATCAAATACTCATGCTCTTCTGGAAGCTTTAAAGTTACAACCACGCAATCCTTAACTGTTAAAAACTTACTAAAACAGTGATCTGAGATTTATGTAAGCCACCAGTACTCAGGATTTCCAAAGTTTGTTTTGTGATTACAGCACAGTCTCAAAAACTACTACTTTAGGGCTTCAAAAACAGTGAACAAACATCTATATGAAGTTTAAGTGCTTCTTGTTACACAAGATGCCCCATATACCATTCACATCATAACTTAGGGATTTTTTAATGCTTTCTCCCACCTTAAATCAATCTTTACAGAGTCCTTTGGCACAAAGTGTTTTGCAAGGCTGCTAGTCAGTGACAGCAGTACACAAAACCCCAGTCTGACTCTAGAAAATACTCATTAAATCTCACAAGTGAAGAAAAGCATACTTGATTACCAAAGGAAATACAATAGACGAGAAACAGCAAAAAGCACAAAACGCTGTACTAGACACCTGCACCGTAATGAAAACGAAAGCACTGAAGTAAAACACAAGTGCCAAGTTAGGCCAAGTTACTGCCAAGTTAGGAAGTATCTCATTTCCCAACACTAGCAGCAGAAATCACTGCTGTACTTCTGCTATCCTCACATTTTTAACAGATGTACTGAAGTGGTTAGAAAAGATAGCTTTAATCAGTCCATTATTAAGCAACTAAAAAAACCCAGTATCTTCAGCTATTAAAATTCTACTTGAGCACCTGAGAAATATTCTTTTACATCCTTCCTAATCATCACTGAGCAATATAAATGTAAGGCTTTCAAGTTACACAAGGATATGCATCACAATTGCACGAGTTTACCCTGTTGTTTTACATTTAGTTTTTATTTTCATTTCGGTATCACTATATATATAGCCAAAGAGAAGATCCTCCCTGGGTGAAAGGTGAAGAAACATTCAAGGAAGAGCTTACCTGGTCTGAAACACCCACCTAAACCACAAGCCACCACTAGGCATGGCCAAAGACAGAACACTGCAGAGTAACTCAAAAAGGCAGGCAAGTCATTCTCCTACAGTATTCTCCCACCTGTCAGCAACCAGCAGCTTGAGGAGTTCCCACACAAGAAGGAATAACTTAGTGTTTAATAACTCAAGAGAATTTTCTTCCAAGAACTGGTCTAGTTGTTTTCTTTTAATGAAATTAGTCACATCACACATTTCTGAGACTTTGTAAAACTCTGGTTGGTTAATTCTGAGTTAAATACCCAGGGAAGAGACAGTTTTCAAACTACCAAGTATGAAGCATCAACCATCCTGGCTGCTAAAGAAATATGAGTTTGAATCTCTAGAGCAGACCTAAGAACACGTTAGGAACACCTGGAAGCCACCATAAGCATGAAGAAGCAGCTACAGGAAATTAGTCTTCTCCAAGAACCACAATGAACCACCTACAGGTGAGTACTTTATATTCCACTAACTGGAATTCAGAACTTCGAGCATTTAATGATAAAGAAGAACAAATGTCCTTAAAGCATATTCAAGCTGTGGAACTCTGTTAGTATTGGGACAAAGAAGCATTTTTTATAACTGAATAAATTATCTTGGGGGAGGAAGAAGTAATTATGAACATTGGTACTGAATATATATTGCAATTTTTATTGTGGATATCAGTAAAATCAGATGAAGCCTACGGGAGACAAGCCTGGTATCTCTTCTATAGGTAAGGCAACTCTTTACCCTGGTTATGCTATGTAATCCTAGTCTAAAGCAAGTGCTCATTTGCTGTAGCACCTGTGAAACCAAACCAGCAGAATGCCTGATTAATGAGGAGCCTGATTAACATGGACTGACACAGCACAATAGCAGCAGCTCAGCATTTTTGCTGCAAGGGACTGTCAATTTATTTTGCATGTTATATCAGCTGAATACAAAATTAATAATGAAGGGTTTGCAGACTTTCAGCTGGATTGGACAGGAAGGAACCCTCCTTCCACACACACCTGTGTTCTTGTGTTGGGGGTTTTTTAACCTATGTATGCAAGGGAAGACTTCAGAGTACTATGAAGTTGCCAGTCATATAATCCACGAAAGGGAGTCTCACAGTTAAGGGTAAATTCCTGTCAATAGACAAATGCAGCATGAAGCCTTCCTGTTAAGAAAGGCCATCCAAAACCTTCAGAGGACAATTCCAAAACAAACCTGCATCCTGCCCAAACCTCCAAACTGACATTCATCACTAGGCATGGGCTAACAGTTACAGCTATTCTTGTGCACTAGAAACTCCTCAGTAATACAGGAACTTTATGAGACTAAACTACAGCTGACATTCCTTGGGCATTTGGTGGCATCCATATTAAAGAAGTTAAAGATATACAACAATGTAATTCTAACCATTACCAAGATAGTGTTTTTAATTTTAGAGCCCTCTTTCCTCATATTTTTCCATTTGTTCAGATTCTAGAGGGCAGCCTGCAATCAAGCAGCAGTTCACGCCTCAAAAGCACTGGACTCTGTGAGGCCAGTGTCTTATTTTTAAGAAGTCTGATACTTTATAGCAAGCTCCAGAGGGACAGGGTTTCTCTGCCATGCCCCAGTATTTGCCCAAGGAGGCAGCAACACTTTGCCATCCTGATTCTCTTCTTCAATTATGCCAGACACTCTGCAAGGCCAGATCCAGCCTAAAAGCGATTCTCTGATGTTTGAACCAGAATAAAGCTCTCCGGGAACCCACTGCTACCAACAGGAAGGCCACTCCACCAGGCCCAAATATTTAGATCACCAGGGCTGGAGATACTGCAGCAGGACCTCTCACAAGCAGCCTACTGTAGGCACTGCAATGCAGAAGGAAAAAGGGTGTAGCTTGCTGCTGAAACTGAAACTTCAGGGTCTGACAAGTTTTCTGTGCATCATCTGTTCTCATAAAAACAACTTGCTTGGTGCTGTGAAACCTACCCAAATAGGCTGGTTTCTGTGAACATACACAAATGCTTGAATAAGTTTGAGAGGCAAAGAGCAGCAACAAAACAACACCATGGAAAGCCAACTACTTTGCCATTTTGAGCTACTGATACTATGAGGTTCTTTCCTGTAATTAATTCTGTGAGTTGTTCAAGAATTAACAATACACTAACATTAAGCATTAGTTTGTTTAGCAGGCATTGAGGACAGCACTAATCCTATATGTGATTATTTTTACTGTGAACATTTAACTCTTACACAGCTCTTACCCTCTCTGAATTTTGGTATTCTGCTGAATTGTGTTCAGCAATGTTTATTTCAGAAAAGACAAAGTCACAACCTTCAGTTTTCTTATCTGGCCACGTAACAACAGCAAGCAATTCTGAAATTAGTTGCTTGTGACAAAGCATTTTCTTCACAGACCTTTGTCGTTTCTTCCCCTATCAGTAAGGAGCACGGAATGTGACAATATTGCAGATGTGCTAAAATGCTCCTCTTTTAAACCAGAAATTGGAACTTCACTTCCATAACCAGTAATTATCAATAATTTTCTTGAAATTGATTGCTATAATTGGGTAAGTAAAAGCTATGGGTGTTATTTGGGAGACCAAAACAGAGGTTTAGAAGAGTATTATTGAATCTCATAGAAGATATTATTTTAATATATGCTATAATTAATGAGATCAATAAATGTATCATGAAATTAAATATAACAGAATCACAGGAAAACCATCTAACTACAGACTTGAAAACTAGAAAAGCACAGTAGTGAACTAAGTAAAGCTTCAACAATGAAGAAGAGAACAGAAATATAGGCAAGTGGAAGCAGGGAATAAACAGGGAAAAAAGTAATTAGAGAAAATAGCAAAGAGAGACAGGCATTAAAGAGAGGAGGGTCAGAAACCACATGAGGGAATGAAGAGGATAAAGGAATTATGGGCTAAAAATACCCAAAAGGAAGGATACAGCAGATGCTTTTTTTTTTTGTACATTTAATACAGTATCTGAAAAACTGAAAGATAATTTCTGGAAATGTCAGATTTTTCTGGAAAAAGAGAAGCATAAGAAGGCAAGGATTAAGAAATCAAATCTATAGCCAGCAGCTGCCAGAGCCCTGCAATTTCCCTTGGCAGACCAGCCCTCTGATTCTTAACCCAATGCCATTACATCACCATCATGATGACAGCTTCTGGAAACGAGGAAAAACAAAAAAAAAAATCAGAAGCTTCAGACTTGCAATCTGTCTTCCCTGCGTACGTGAGCAAAACCATCCAGCCTATGATGGCTCCCTCCCTAGTTCATGCTCCAAATACAATGTACTACAGAAATACTTCAACCTACGGTACCAGAGGTAAAACAGTTATGTTAATCAGGACCTCTATGTGTCTCAGCTCTCCCCACTGGAAAGGGCTGAGGGCAAAAGGACTGACACAGCTGCTGTCCTACATTTTGTAGCCATGCGCACAGCCTCTCTCCACCATGCCCTCTCCTGCCAGGAGAGCAGTTCAGCAGCCCTTGGTTTATCTGCTACAGCAGCTGCCCTTCAGTGAACATGGGTGAAATGGTGCAGCTGATTAAAAGCAAAAAACAGCCTACACCCACAGTCACAACTGATTCAGCCACCGCAACCATCAGGATTTTTTAAGAGAGCAGCCCTCTGAGCTCCAAACAATTCAGTACTATTTTTGCTCCTCCTTCAGAGCACAGGGAGGAAGAGTGAGCAGGTGTTTTGAGTGGGGAAGACAGACAGAGGGACACAAAGCTAGTTTACTGACCTATTTGCATTTCAGCTGTAGTTAATAATGGTTAACACTTCATATTGTTCACTGAAAAATGCACCAGAAGCAGTAAGGATTGAGGGTTCTAAGTGTATTCCAGAAAGACTCTCTACTTCCGGACTCTAAATATCAATTTATCAAGTTACAAGAACTAAGAGGTCTTGTTTCCAAGGTGCCTGAGAAAAACCACAGTTTATTACTTTCTCCTTCAGTGAACAGTTCAATATCCCATTAAACATTTGCCATTTTTCCTGTTCATACATACATACTGATCTAAGTCCAAAGACATAAGTAATCTGCTCAGGCATTCATGGCAACAGGCTTTCCATTCACAAAGGCTGAACCTTCCATGTTTTAATAAGGCACGAACACAGCTAACAAGTTAAATAACATTCTTTTCCTCTCACTCCATTACACATATTCCACTATTGTATTTCACAACGGGCTCCCATTAATTGCCATGAAAGGTTCTCCTACTTCATCCTGCCCACATGTTCTTGCCTTCTCCTTTGAATTGGATCTGATGGAAAACCAAAAAATTATCTGCTACACCATGTGAACAGGATAAAAAACTAAGGGCAGAAATAAGTGACTGGCAGAGGAGGAAGAGCGAGAATATATAAATATTTTTCATTCTAAGCTGCTTTCCCCTTCCTTACACAAACACACGCCAACTCCACTATCAGGTCTTCCAGCGAACACCAGACAGGAAGTGCTATCTCCAAAAAGCAAACGTGACTTTCATTTTTCGTTGTTATTGTTTCGTTGTTTTTAAAGGGTAGGGGAAACAAGTAAGAAAAGCAGATAAGGAGGAAAATATCCATGTCATTCTCTCAGCTATTCATCTTTTCTAATGATACTTATGACAGTGGGATTTCCCTTTCCCAGTCTACAACTGTGTGGCATGTCTGATTAGACACTCATTGCACACAGCTAAGCAGAGGGCATTGCTCAGTAAATAAGAGATATAAACAGACTGGATTTTACTTGTGTCAGAAGTTTATCAGAATAGTTGAAGAACCACATTCCAAAGAAGATAAGCAGGCAAAGGACAGCAGAAAAGAGAAGAAAACCTAAATTATAATCAAAGCTGTCATATTAAGATACACAACAGGAAGCACAATTAACATTAAACCTGTTATTTCAAGGTTATTTGAGAAGAAATGGAATCATTTGTGTCTAACAGTAAAGAGGTATTGACACTGATATAGCATTAGCCAATTATTCAAAGAAAGACAGTTAACTCATGGATTTGTCACCTGTGAGTGTCTGCTCCATTCAAAGGAACTCCTCAAGATAAGCACATGGTTAAAAAGAAAAAAATCTGCTTGCAATCTTACTGAAAGGAATGCACATATTGGATATAAAGAGGTGTTTCTCAAAGTTCCCTTTAGCATAGATAAGGTTAGATAGCTAGAGGACAGTGCCCAGCCTTTAAAGCCCACTATCTCTGTCTTTCTCTCCACTAATCTCAGAAGCAGCCCAACACAATCAATCTCCTCACTAAGGTTACCCTTTAAAAATGTCCTGCCCTCTTGCAAAACTGTTTTTGCAGTGGCCAGCATAAGCCAAACTTTAAAATGAAAGCTCATAAAACAGACAAAAAAACCACACACACAAATTTAATTTAGTGGTCTCAAGAGAATTCTGGTAGCTAAAAGCCATTCTGCACAGCACCTAATGGCACTCTGACTTCACAAGGTTACTCAAGGTGAAGTCCTTACTGCAAAGGAGCTTAGTAGCACCTTTCCTGTTCCTGTGTTTCACTCTCTTGGCTTCTAAGTCATCCTCTCCTCCATCCCCACTTCCCTCGCATTCTTTTTTTTTTTCCACTCTCCTTTCTTGTCTCTTCCCTTTGATTCAGGGGAATGCACACAGTAAACCTTTCAGATGTTCTTTTCCCTAGTACGCCCAGAAGACATCTGACGATCAAGTTCCAAGCATTAGGGAAGCGTAAGGAGATGGGTAGAGGGTGAGTGCGTATCAAGCATGCATAATCCATCTGATCTACATCTGCCTCTCTAAAGAATGGAGTAAAATGGTCTGTTCTAACCCACCACACTGTAAGGAACACAAAGATCAACAGGACACACAAAAAAAGATCATTCTGGTACCTTTAAAGCCAAAGGTAACAGAAAAGAAAAAAAACAACCAAGAAAAAACAACCCAAAACACCAAAACCAAAAACCACATTATATATTATCCTAAATCATACAGACTAACCCTGAACCATCTTAGGGTTCAGGTATATGTACATGAAGCTCAACAGCTCCATAGAAGTGGTCAAAATCTAGCAGCTCTCATTGCTCTCAAGAAAAATAGCTGAATTATGATTTTTAAAGAACTGAACCTTCATTCAATTGCACAGAAGAAACTGGAACGTTGTAGCCTTAATTCTCTTTTATAATTTGTCTCAATTATTTTCTCGCCAATCTGAATTAAGAGAAAAGTAACGTTTTCAGTCTCAAATTGCTGCTAATGCACAAAATAAGGTTTTCACTAGAACTAAAAGGTTTTCATGTAGTGCATTTTGTTTTTTAAAGCAAACAGTTATTCATACTGACGTGAAACTCCCTTCACTCTCCAGTTAAGTGGCTGGTTTTTTTCTTCTTCAAGGTTCCCATTATATAATAGCTCAGCTGCCTACAAAACACTCATACATCTTCATACAACAAAAGACAAGTTATCCATTTTTGCTACAAACTCCTCTAATTGCAAAAACCCACAACTTTTCCTGTTTTTCTTATTCTTTACTTCTGCACCAACTGAATTCTACAGCAGGATGCAACTGCCACTGACCACCACTAGAAATAGGCACCTAAATAGCAATGCAGCTTTTTTTTAAAACAACAAACAAAACAGCAACCTGTTCTTTAACCACATACATCATGTCTGAGGAAAACCAAAGCAGTCATGTGTAAGCTTCCCATACAGCACACTGCACATAAAAATAGAAATCAGAAGTGCACAATGCTTGTGTAACCAGAAAGTCCCCAATCTTGCTACAGAAAGGCTCAACATTATCCACACCAACCCTGTTCATGGAGGGCTCCTTCTATGTGCAATTAACTTTTACAGTCAGGCTATGAATGAAAAGGCTCCCTCTGTTTACAACTGGGAACTTTAACAAGATAGATAAAAAGTGTAAGTACAGGTATAGACTATTCACTGTTTTTCACCTAAGCATCATAAATGTTGGGAGTTATTAGAGCACAACAATAATTAAGGATGCCTTGTGAGTACCATCCCTGAGCAAACTACATACATGTTACTGGCACTGCAGCCTCAAACCAAACATAACCCAGCCCAGGCAGCTTTGAAGCTTTTTCTGCCTTTCCTTCCTTTGATGCTTCTGTTGAGGTCTGTGGACTTGGAGAGGCAGCCACTCCTCATGTCAGAGATACACAGCTGGCTTGCAGAGGTCAGGCAAGCCCTTTGTGACAACTTCTCCAAAAAAGTCTAGCTCTAAACACATTCTAAGTTAAAAGCTGAAGAGAAACCAAACTTAAATAGGAAACCCCAAACCAGGGCTCTGCAAAATCAATCTTTACAAAGGTGAAATGATCACCAAGATACACAAATGCAACATAGCCAGATTTTGTGTTGGAAAAAGCAACCTTCATGCTATTAGCTATGTCCATCAAACCCCCCTACCCCATAGAGGCTTATATATAGGGTCAATGGAAAGCTCTGCCTATCTTTGAGTACCATTTCATGACTGTCACACGTCAGCAGAATCTGCATCCTTGTAGAACATGAGGCATCACCATTCCTTCCCCTGACCCACTCCCCACTAACCCTACTTTTAGCTTGGTTAGACGTGGGTCCTGCTGTGTTTCCAATTACAAGTACACGCAGACATGAGTTATTCTTGACCAAAGCAGTTCTGTTCTTTACAGGCTATCAGTGAACTGAATCCTGCTTCTAGCAAAACAAGCTACTTAAGAGTAAAACCCAAACCAGTAATTCAGAATACTGACATGAGGGAAAACAGAGACCCGAACTGTGCAAATCCCTCACATCCTGCCCACTTCCTTCGCTCCGCACTGCAACACCGAACTGAATCGCTGTTTCTAAAGGAAACGAGGGCTTCACCTTCTCCCCTGACGCAGCTTCTGCTTGTAGCTGCGCTCCCGAGATTAACCTTCCACTGAGAAAAAACCTCAAGTTCCAGCCAGCTTCTCGAGTTCCCGAGGACGCTACATCCACAGACAGCGCTGCTGCTGCTTCTAGAGGGGAGCACCCACCCCGCTCCCGTCCACCTCGGGAGGCGCGGGGCTGTGACCGCGCCGAGCGCTGACCCGACCC
>NW_009953761.1:1035993-1097270 GCF_000747805.2 Chaetura pelagica | reverse complement strand
GGGGGCAGAAACCCCCGCAGGGCCCGCGGCACCGCGCCCCGCCGCGGCCGCCAGGGGGAGCTGTGAGCCCGCCCCGCCGCACCGGGATGGGGAGGGGGGCACGGCCACACATCCATCACCCTCACCGCGAGGAGGTTCTTCCCAATACCCAACATAAATATTCCAGTTTTAAGCCATCACACCCCTTATTCCAACACTACCCGCCCTCGTGTAAGGATGCAGCGTGCTGAGGTCGCCTTCATCCCTGCAGAAAACTGTTTTATGTCCCTGAAAATGAAGTCACAACAGGCTGATCTGGCCTGAATTCACACAGGTAATGGGTAAAAGGGAAAGGTGCAGAAGAATCTGTGTCAAACACAGAGGCTGGGCACATCAGGAAGAGTATCAGACCCCAGCAACAGCACTCGGAGGTGCTGCAGGCAAAACCAGGCTGACAGCAAAAAGCAGGTCCTTAGACAACATTGGAGCACACTCCCCAGGTGGGAAACTGGGACCTGCCAGGCACATCTGTCTCCAGCTGCTGTGCATCCTCCAAGCCTGGGCCACACGTCTCCTGTTTTTTATATCCTCCCCCAGTCATTTTCTGTCCTTTGGAGTTGACGCATGAAGAATATGCCAAGGGGAAACTCGAAGAGACGGAATCCTAAAGAAAACCTCAGGAAATAAATCTTTGCCCTGGGCCAATTTCCCATCAGCATCCCCTCTTACAGACTGGCCTGAGCAAGGGGGTGCCCCTCTGGGTACCAAATGCACCAGCCAACCTCTTCCCCCAGGGCATTCATCCCAGTCACTCACTATGCTTTCAGGTCTAAGAAGAGATCAGGGCCAAAGCCTGTGTTGCTTTTCCCTCTAAGTAAATATTTAAGGCTGTGTGTGTGCAGGAGAAGCCCAGATCAATCTCCCCCGCACTCCAGGTACAGGAAGCCACTGCAGCTTTGATTGCTGGAGCCTGGCCTGTGAATGGGGGCAGAAACAGACAGTGACCTGAATCACCATGTTTTTCTTGGGAGAGTTAACCTCCGAAACGTCACAGCAGATTGGCTGCAGGACACCACACTTGCCAACTAAAGTCAAGCTAAAGCAACAAGTAATCCTTGTATTAATTGGATTACTAGATTCCCTCTCGTGTCTTCCTGAAAATTCCCCTAAATTTACTGCTTTCCACTGCTAGGAGGTCATTGGCTTACCCAAAACAAATACGCCCATGGCACTGCAGCTTTATTGAGAAATGACCCTTATGCTTTGTGCCAGCCTCGCAGCATAAAAGAGGAAAAAAAAAAATATCCTAAGAGTTGTTTTAACTGAAGGGTTTAAGCCAAAGGGTCATTGCACTCTCCCCCAAAAGCCAATCTGACTTTGCTTGCTGGCAAAAGCCTTCGAGCAAATGCTAAAGCAGCAAGATACTGTGGACTCGAATTCTGCTGCTATTACCAGGCAAACTGCAAGGAAAAAGCAAGTCCTTACTGAACCTGTCTTAAGAAAACACACACTAGTGTATGTGTTTGATACAGGCACTCCAGTGAGCTTGGTATGTCAGAACACACAGATTTTACACAGTCTTAATTTTCAAGACTTTTTAACTGCTAGAATATACTTCAAAAACCTCAGGTTTTTTTATTATTTTTTTTTCCCTGTGTTTCTTTATGAAAAATGGGAAGCTTAAAAAAAGAGAGTACTCCACCATGGAATCATCTTCAGTGTTGATGAATATGTAATTCAATGTTTTTCCCTTTTTATGAACATCCAAATACTTGAAGGTATTGTTTTGGTTTTTTTTCCTTCCTTGTGTTTTGGGTTTTTTTTCCTGTTTGTTTGTTTTAACAGAGCATCAGCCAACATGGCAAAGACTTGTTCTTCAACTGCCAAAAGCATCACTAGTATAAAAGTGATGTCAGCACTGTTTTGTTAGTAAAGTTGGCCTTCCCTCTGAAAAGGCAGAACACAGACATTGCCAGGTCAAGCATTAATGGAAACTATTGTTACTTGACTTAGTCCAGCAGCGTGAAAGCTTGTAAGGCAAGACAAGACCATCAAAAAAAGATGAGGGATCACCTCAAACTGAATCACTTCAACTCACTTCTGAAGATACATGGGCTCAGAAATCCAAACAACTGAAAATAAAGCAGAGGTAGTCACAAAAAAGGGATTAAGCCTTGACTTTTTTTTTATACTCTCCCACCTGCTCCCCTGCTGACTTACCTACACATGCACAGGACCACATATTTTTGTAAAAAAAAAAAAAAGTGCCTGCAGGATTGTGAACTCAACAAAAACCAGGCATTTCATGCAGTCTACCCTTCCAAATTTAGTAATGAATCAACTGTCATAACAGGATTTGACACAAGACTCTGAATCTTTTGTTACTGTGCCAAGCTGGAGTTTTGTCTACTCCTGTAGTTTCAATACTGCACGTAGACTCTATTAGTTATCTGATCAAAACCATATTTATACTTTTAATTATCAAAGCAGTATTTTATCCTATTATTTTAGCAAATAGCCTTCATTTTCCTTGTTGCATTCTCAAGTAGCCGAGCTCATATTACTGTCTATTTAATTTGAATTACAAGAAAACTCTTAAAAATCATCAACCTCGAGGTGGATACACAAAAAGAAACACTGAAGGGCAAATATTCTTTAATTGACTAGATGTCTTTTGCTATAGGTTCTACAAGTTAGATAACTGAAATTTATACCTTCAAGCTATGGGAGTAAGTAATGACACTGCAGGTTCAATTAAGAAAAAAAAAAGGCAATCAAGAAAAGTAGCTAAAATGGAAGCCTCAGAAACCACTTTGTGAATTCTACCAACCACTGAAAAACAAAACAAAAAAAAAACGTCATTGGAAGGGTTCTTCAGAGTTCATCTTGACCAGCCTCCTGCTCATAGGAGGGCTAACTTCAAAATCACGCCAAGTTGATTTCTGAAGAAATTGAACAAGAATAGACAGATCTCAAAGTTCATGAGCACTAGATCCAGACAGACCACCACAAGCTGGAAGGCACAGTCTGAAAGACACAGCTGTAGTAATGCTAAAAAGCCATAAACAGAAATGGTGCAGACTTCATATGGACTTTGCAATTCAGATCAGCAAAGGCTATGTGCTTGTGATCCCCCAACTAAAACAGCATGAGTTATTTTCTGAAACAGCAGAGAGGAGAAGACCAGAGCACTGGAAGAACTAGCAATCAGTTCCTAAACTATTACAGTTCCAGGATATGAGAATGAAGAGAAACTCTTTGAAAGTACAGCAGGAAACTCTTCAGAACATACCTTACATTAAAAAAATCACTTGAGCAATTTGGTTTCTGCACTTCTGGTTGGAGGCCAAACCAGAATCTCAGCTTTCCAACAGCAGCCTTTAGTATATTGTACACATTTTCTTGCAACAGTTTAAGCTAAGAGATCATACTAGCCTGAAAAATAAGGAGTATGAATAACTCTCTTCCTTCCCAGATGTTTTTATGAAGAAAAGTCACATTCTCTCAGTCTTCCACTAGTGTGGGTAATGCAGCAGCTGAAGAGAACAAGAAACAGTACAGGAAACCTCTTCAAATTGAATTTTATCTCTGGAGGCAGGGGGAATGTCAAAGTGAAAAGTTACAGTGAAATGAGGACCAAATACATCAGTCACACAAACACAAGTAGTTTTATAGTAGTGTCCCAGATGAAACCCTGTGCTCATATGCCTTGTAAATGTAAATACAACTAGGTTCTATCTCTGAGCTGCCCAGAAACCTCAAGAACTCAATGTAAGACCAGATCATGCTATTAAGATTCACTTATGTACTTAAAAACAATGGTCACAAACAATTATGTTGTAATTAGGTATGATGTCATGATTCGGGGTGCAGACAGCACTGAAAGAAGGCTATCTCCAAACTAGCAAGAGATCCTACCTAAAAACTCCAAAAGACTGATCCAAAACCTTTATGCTCTGAAGAGTGCAGACTTAAGACTACGTAGAATCCATTTTTAAAAAGCCAAGTCTGTTTAATAGGCACCTATAGGTAATAATATTAAAGACAGGCAAAAATTATAATACCTTGGTCTTAACTTCATGTTAAAAAACTGCCTATACATTTGCATTAGTTCTATACATTTGATGCTGTTCTGTAACACTCAATGACTTACAAAGTTGAACACCTGCATATCTTGGGACTATTTCCCTCATAACATACCACTCAATGAACCACTGTTTCAGTTTGAATGTTTAAATGAAGGCTGTCTGAGACAAACCACCAGCAACAGTTTGTTAAAGTGCAGAGAAGTATATTTAATGAGTAACTCAGTGGGTACTGGTCTCTACAGCCACTTCTGGAACTCAAAGGGAAAATAAAACTGGAAAGCAGAACAGAAACATTTAAGACATGCAGAAATCAATTTAAGAGATGTATAAAAGAATGTTGCCAATGTCTATAGTTCAAAGAAAAAAACAAAGAAAGCAGTCTGTGAAGTGTTAAGACTATACAACCCGAGACGTATTTTCACCTTCTGTCATCCCATTCACTATTACTCTCAAAACGTGTGTGTTGCACAACCATAATTGTAAGTATTTTTGAAGTCTATTAACAGCCAGTTACTCTTGGAATCCCAAGCACTCTTGCCTGCACTGACTGCCAATATTAACCTTACAATTAACTATTCTTCTATAGCTTCTATGAGTTGAAGACTGACATTTCTACTGTTTCAATAACTTGATGCTCACAGTTAAAACAGAATTTTCCGGGTTTTACGCTGTAAGTTGTACTACAGACTGAGCTCTAACAACAAGGTTAGAGACATGCTAGAAATGTTTGCAATACATGTTTGCTGAGGTTAAGAATAGCCCAAAAGATAAGCAGTTGCCTAAACTTGGCAGTTATGAACTGGGACTCCACACAGGCACAAAACATTCTTCTGATGCTCAGACTCATTTGTTCTCAAACGCTGACTGTCCCGGCTCCAAAGCCATACAAAAGTTTAATGAGGTGACAATCCTCTGCTGTCACAAAGTTTTGAGAAATTCAGGTCACAGAAAAAAAAAAAAAAACCATCCATGGGTAATTTTGACACAACAGGAATTCACTAAACAGACTTAGTTAATCAGTGCTGGAAACCTGGGGTTTTCCCATCATCAAGATAAAAATCCTATTATTTTTTCCCCAACATTACAAAAGAATGATCATACGTGGTACCAGAAAATGTGTATATATGAGATTCTTGAGTCTTGGGAAATACTTAAAGAAAACCTCTGATAAACCCATTCTTTTCAGTCAAGTCACCATTCACAAGTCATTTCTTTCCCAAAGCTCTCAGAAGCTTGAAACATCTTTATGTTTACATCATAACACCGTGCCTAGTGATTGAGTAAGTCTGGTTTTCAGCAGCAGGAGTGGCATATTTAATCTGTCTTCATTAACATCATAGAATTTCCCACAGCATTTGTTGGAAATATCAGTTTTGCAAATTTAGCATTATTTCAGCTCCCATGCCATCTACACAATTTCTCCTGAAGCCACAAAAATCCTACAGATACTAAAGTCATGGCAGCAATAAAAAAATCCCTCAGCCCATAAAACACATCCATTTTGTTTACAGTGCAACACCTAATTTTACATTTCACTTTCAAAAATAAAGTATACCTTGTATGTACCTGAAGAGCCCATCAGCCTCATTAATTCAATTTAAAACTTGATATAAGAACATTCTGAATACAGACACACTAACAGTAACTTAAGTAAGAGAAACTGTACCTGCCTACTCAGCATTAATTTTATTTAGCACCAGTTAGCATAACATGTACAGGTCCACTAAGCTGAAATGCATCCATATTAGAAAGCTGTAACTGAATAATTTTTCAACTATAATTAAACAGAACTCTTAAATTGGTGATCAGTTTCTAGAAGCAGATCATGCACAAGAGGACAGATTGTTCACCTAAACTAGCCAGACATTAATTGGTTTTTTTTTTCAACTTCTTACCTTTTTTTCATACATTCTTACTAGAAAGTACCCAGGTTTCAATTGATTTTAAAAGCAAAACCAGAAACAATAGCATTAAGGTCTCTGAAAATACAAGACTGTTCCGTTTTTAGTAAAACAGCACTGCTTCACATCAATATGCAAGACCTCTGCACTGTCATGACATTCCACAGTCATCAAGAAAATGGAGCTTCCAGATCAACAAAGGGCAGACACAACAATCTGGCTATTTCCTCGTCACATATAATGTACAAAAATTAAATGACCACAATTTTAAACTGAAGCTTTACCTCAAGAAACTGTCTCCCTGTCTGCATACAGAAGAAACTGAAGACTTTGCTCTTCTCAAAAATAGCTGCATCTCAGAATTAGCTTTCAATGGTGAGTGATTAGCTAGTGATAGATACTACCACTATAAATTGTTACTGAAAATGAAGTGTTGAATGAGTAGTTAAGCCAAAAAGAATACTTGTTTTCTTCCTCAGATTCTTCTCAAACACACCAGACATAATCCACAGCACAATCCTCAAACATTAGCTAATAAAAAAGCCAACAGAAAACATGAGAATTAAGAAAACATTAGCAGAATCAGTGAGGCAGACCTATAAATATTCAACATATGCCATAACACAGGGAAGTGATTATATAATCAACACAAAATAGTCAAAATTACATATGCAGCATAAAGAACCTCTAAGATTTTTATTCTTTCTTGCCCTAAAGTGCACAGAAAAGAGTGAGAATGTCATTCAGCTTCTCTCTTGCCATATCATAGGATACAAATTAAATGGTTTTGTCTAGGTAATTACTACCTTTGTCTTTTGTCAATTACAGTGTCATCCATTTCCAACTGAAACCAATGCATTTATTAACTTAAGTAAAAAGGATTTGGGCTGCAAGTCATTAAGTATTTCAGAAATATAGGTTAGCCTATTTATAATTAGCATTCCTGATGATTTAAACATGGCTTGATGATTACTAAATTCATCATCTTTAAATAAACACTTCTGACTCAGCATCAGCAGAATAGAGGTATTTTCATCAACTAATTTACCTTAAGACTTCTTGGCAAGCAAGAATAGAAAAGAACCAATAGCTTGTATAAGATAAGTGAAGGCAGGAATAGGCATGTAAGCATGTAAAAGAGAAAACATTATCATGAAACTCAATGCAGAATCATTGCAGACAGTTGTTCCCATACTCTGATGTCTTGCATTTTACAGTGAGTAATCAGAAAGCAGACACTACATAGACAAAAAAAACCCTCCTTATCTAAGTATTCAGGTAAGGGACCTGTCTTTTATTATTATTATTAAATACTAACATGCTTTCGAAGTCAAGTTGTATCTTGTAGAAGCTATGCAATAATATAAAATGGAAAACATTTATTTCAGTACTTAGTGGTCAAAGAGGATGAACCTAATGACTTCTGAATCAAAGATTTAATCCTAAAATGGAGCCACAGTGTTCAATTGCCAACAATAAGCAGGACTCATCACAGCAAGTCACATGCTAAGCAAGCCAGGAAACAATATAAGAAAGTGTTGTGTATCCACAGTGCAAAAATGTACAAAGACTGAAAGGACATATGACTAGTAAGATCTTCAGCAAACAAACCAAAAAAACAACCCAAATCAAGTACCAAACTTATTTCATCAGTTCACTATTGCCCAGAATTAAAACCTTCCCACAGCTCTCCAAGATCTGACCCATATTCCAAGGCCAGATGCAGAACTTTACAGGTCACCTGAACTACAAAATCTTGTTTCCAATACATTGGTGTCACACAGGACTGCCAATCTTGCTAAACACTCACAAAAAGATCTTTTTAAAGACTCATATAATCCTTTACAGTAGTTTATCGATAACACATATACACCCAAAGAACTGCAGCAGAGCACAAGTCATTTTGCATATCAAGCCTTAAAGTCTGTTTTGTCTACAGACTCCCTGGAAACTTGGTTTGCATAACACATTCTTTCCAAAAGACTCCTCTGCTGAAATTAATATATGCTTCTTTTTGTTTTTCTTTTAATAAAGATGAGGCAGCTCTCATCTAGCTTCAAAAATACTTTTTATTTTTTTTTTAATCTTAAATTCAACAAAGAACTCTTCCCTCCATGTTCATTAGGCAGGCAAGGGCAGCTGCCCACCCTATGGATTCCAATTTTCACCGTTTTTTTCCAGATTCAGTAACCCCTTCAACTTTTATATATTGCACTAATTTATTTATTCCACATTGCACATTAAGATATTAGAGACCTTTAACTCTCTTTTCTAATGTGTTACATCAGTCTTCAGCTACTAGGCTGCATACCATTCCTCAAATAGCACAAGCCATTCAGTTTTTTTAGCAGTACATACACATGAAGCCAACCATTCCCCATTCTTCCCCTACATCAGTTGCTTTAAAATAGAGGAGACCTTAGAATGATGCTGAGTGTCTAATGTGACCTTCTCCAGAGGTCTGGGGACATTTTAAAAATAAAAAAGCGACAACTGTATCTACTGGGTACAAGAACATAGCTGAATACAATAGCAACCTCTTTACATAGTGCCTGTGACATTTTGAAAGAGTCTTCCAGTAAAATTTCTGAGGCTCCATAGGGCACAACCGTGTCAAACATTTATCCACATGCTTGCTGAAAAAGTACCTTTCCACCTTCCCTGGTTTGTTTTTTTGGGGGGTTTTTTTGGTTAGTTGTTTTTCGTGGGGTTGTTTTTGGTGGTGTTTTGGGGTTTTTTTGGTCTGGTGGATATTTCCACCAGTGAAATCAGGGGCTGAGAGAATTCACCAAAGTATTTTTTAAAAGCTATCAACTTACATAAGATTAGACAATATTACTAAAGAATAGTCTTAAGTATCTAGAAGGTTTTATGAATAATGGCTTTTGTTCAGATTAAGTTTTTTACGTCATTACAGAGAAACTTATTACAGGTTTAAATATGATTTGCAACCTCCACTAAATCAAAATAGAGGACTATCCCAGGAACTGGAGACACTTAATTACATGCTGCTTGTCTGGACTTTTCTTTAGATGAGGCATGTTGGGAGAAGGCTTCAAGGTCAGTTTAGGATCCTGAATTTCACCTAAGTAATCTAAAACCAAAGTGTAACAATAATAAATAAATTACAATATGCTACCAAAAATATCTCCTTAGCAGTGTGAAAAAACACTGAGTAAAGGCCCAGCAAGGGACACAATGCTGTCAAACACAGTATGCCCACTTTAAGTTGTATTTTAAATATGCTGGAGGAGCATGTTTAAAAGACAACCGCATCACTTTATTACCAGCAGCCCAACAGCGGTAACGCAGCCCCAACGTAGGCTGGACTTGATGATCTTAGAGGTCTTTTCCAGCTTTGGTGATTCTGTGAACTCCCTGCACCAGAGTCAAGCCCAGCAGTGAGGCTGAGAACGTTCCCTGTAGGTGCACACAGGAACACGTGCACAGCACATATGTGCACAGCTGGCCACACAGGGCAACAGGAGCTCAGCACTTGGGTAAACACAAGCAGCACCAATGGCCTCCTCCTGCTCCTCTGTGGTCAGGGTGAAAGTCCATTAGGAGAATATGTACATAGGTGTGCACACACACACACACACACAGGGATACCCCTGTAACTAGCCTTGGGGGCTCATTCTCCATTTCCCTAACAGCTGTCCCCCAGACCCTTGGTCACCCCAGCTTCCAGCACATGGAGCCCCCATGGCCCCACTCCAGCTGCTGGTACTCAGACCCTCTCAAAAGCACTCAATACAAATCTCTCTAAAACCTGGCCTTGGACTCTTTGTCAACTTATCAGCTGGCCCCCAGAGCCTGTTCCCTCCAGTTATTTGATGCAAAGATACACATAAAAACCAGGGGTCTCAGCCAGACCCTCCAGTCTCCCAGGCAGCTGGCCTGGACCCCCAGTTCCTCCAGTACCCAGCTCCTCCAGCTGTCTCATGCAGATGCAAACATGTTTTACCCAGACTTCACAAACGCTCCCAAGTCTCTTCTTCTCCCTGGCTAGTCCTGTTTCACAATCCATAGCAACAACACACCAACACATGCACCCTCACTCACCCCAGCCACACAGGCCCTGCCACTCATGGTCTGACTCTAGCTGCTATCACCGAGACCCCCACAGGCACACACAGCAGGTAGCCCCATTACCGAAGAAAACCTAGAGTTTAAAGAGGACAGGCCAAACTGCACTGATGAGGACAGGGCATGGCCAGACATAGTTTATATCTATTGCCTCCACGGTTGTTTCTTCCCTCAAAAATCCCTCCTCCTTTCCCCAGCCTCAGACCCTCCCCTAAGTATCCCATGCTGAGTTGTGTACAATCCCAAAATGTTCTTCCCTGCATCCCATAATAATCCCCACAGTTATCTCCCCTTCCAAATTGGCAAGTTGACCCCACAGAGACTCTCCACTTATTCATCATGTGCTTGCTACCCAAGTCCCCAGGGCTGTTGATCCCAGGTGACAGCCTGAGCAGGACCCAGGTCAGGGGGCTCCTTTCTCTGATGAGGTTCCCAGGGTTTCCCCGCCTGCTGCTGTGCCACAGGGTTTCTCCGTGCTAATGGAGACAAGCCTTTTAATCACATAACCTATCACCCTTAATATTTCCAAACTGAACATCCAAAGCCATTCCAAGGATATTTATCAAAGCCATGAAAATAACGTTTCAAAGTTCAAAGTTTGTATGTTTGGAAAATCATCATGTTCACCACTTGGTTTAAGTTGTGGGCTTTTAGATTAAAAAACACAAGCACATCATTTATCAGATTTACTTACTCAAGTTGTTGCTCTTAAGTGTCAGGTGCTTGCTCATGTGTAATCCTAATAAACGTTTTCCAACAGTTATCAGGACACTTAAGTAATACAAAAAGCACCACATACCTTGTTGACCATATCATATTATATTTGCTTTATAAACACTCATGACTGTTAATGTTATTGCTAAGCAACTGGACTATCTACCATACAGTATTTGCACAGCACAGTCTATCAGCAAACAAATGATTTTGAACTCTTAGTTCACAATTCACAGAATTACACACGTAACTAACACTGAACAGATTGTTTTTAACTTCTGATAAATTATCTGAATCACCAGATGACAAAAAAATCCTGATTCAACACTAGGATTTAAAAGATTGGAACTGTAAAGACATTAAAAAGTATGGAAGGTTTGGCTGCACAGGAGATGACAAGGAAGCTGAAATTTTAATTATACAACAGCTCTGCAAAGTAGATGAAACAAAAATAAAGACTTTATCTGGAATATACCAAGTACTATTTTATGCCTAGAAGCTGAGGGAACTCAAGTCTCCTTATTAGCTGTTACAGCAGCCACAAAGATGCAAATCCTTTCATGGGCAGAAGAAAAAAATTTAGTCAGAAAACGCAAGAGGAACAGACAAAGAGGAACCAGGGTTGTGTTTATGCTACAAAAGAAAAAACTGCTCTATTCCATTGCCTCCCAAATTTTACCTTTGCCAGTGACCCTAATTCTGTCCTTCTCTACCAATACGTGGTGTGATAGCTCTTGCAAATTCCTCTTCATTTCTATTTCTCTGAAAAGCAGAAGCTTATTTTTATTTTAATGAAAACCTCAGCATTTCCAAATTTGATCCCAACGACGTAATTTACAATCTGGCAATCACAGCTATGATTCCTGAATTGCACTCTTAACACCCCCTCCACAAGTCTCACAGATTTTAAATGGTGTATTCCCTTGTGCAAGAAATCATACCACCATTCATACTCCAAGAGAGTAATGAACTTGGCCAGACAAGTTGAATGAGGGTGCATGGCTGGGCAACCTCACTGAGGGTAACCAAACCAGGTTCCTGTAGGCTTTATACAGGGAATGACATTTTAACAGCAGAATTTCAGCAAGGAGCTCTGACCAGCAACCTAACAAATTTGTGCGTTCTCATCATCATAATGACGAACTGAAAACCTCTAGGTCATTGCTATGGAAAGGTAAAACACACAGTAAGAGTGAGCATGGCATTTATAATGTCCCATTCTTCCACTGCAGAAACATCATCTCTGTTGAATGGTGTAAGCAGCCTTACAGCAGCTGAACAGCAGCAGGATGAGCTCACGTTTTGCTGTTGCTCTCAGGTCAAAACAGTGGGTAATTTTAGAACTACTCCACGAGACACATATTTAAAATAGACAGATGAATGATATGGAGTGGCGGGTGAGACTACAAAAATTCTGGTGAGACTACAAAAATTACCAAGCATGTGGAATTGAATGTTCCACTAGAGATTAACCCAGATATTAGTGAGGCAGGTTTTCTAAGCACAGAGCTTCAGAAAGTCTATAGCCACCCACACAACCATATGTTTAGGTTATACCAGATATTCCCAACATAAAACACCTTATTTTTTTGATTCATGCCTTATCATTATTGATTTATCACCTGTACTATTACTGGGGAAGCTGTGGCATCACAGTTAGCAGCCTGCAGCTCAACACGGACATGATGGCAAAGAACCACACAAAGACATGCAACAAAGATTACTCCAGAGAATATTCAATGGATTTAAGCCACTTTTGCACAAAACCTGACCTATTAGCACTGTTTTGAAGTTTCTATGACACACAACATATTTTCTGTATTGAACATGAGAGAGGAAGCTTCCATTTGCTTGTCAAGTCTAAAGTACAATGGCTGAGGTAGAGGGAGGAAGTGGCAAGAAGGATGTCATGCCCACCAAGTGGAAGTGGGTAGCCAAAACAGAATATTGCTAATTTTCTAAAAAGGAAAAACAAAACACACCAAAAAACTTCCAAGATGACACCCCTAACATTTTAAAGCATATGGCTAAGAGCAAAAATTAGAAATAGAGTAAAGCTAAGGAGAAAGGACAACGCCATACCTCTCCAGCCCTACAATGTCTACTTAACACGCACTGCATTACTAAAAGCACATTCCCAGTAGAACAATCAATTTAAATAGTTGCTTCCTCAGGTTAAGTAATTTTATGAAACTATACACATATGAAACTATACACTTAGACAATGACAGGACCTGGCATCATATGGGCCTGAAGTCTTTGTAGTTAATGGACTACACATCAACTTTGTCTCCATGTTAAAATATAAGGTATTCTGGGGACTACAGGGAGACTTGGGGAATACAGGAAGAAGTGGTACAAGACAACTCAGACCAACAGTTACAGGTTTTAAAATCGTATCAGAAAACCACATTATTTTTCAATATAACAATAAAAGAGAAGGGAAACAAAGCATGCACCATCAGTGTTGATGGAGAACTATAATTATTTTAGTATCAGAATGCAATAGTGTTGAATTTACTGATTTACTTCCATTACCACAGTAACAAATTGGACCAAATTTAACAGCAAGTCCTAGCACATCCAGTTATATTAGAAGTTGGCTATGACAGCAATAACAACATGAAGACATGAGAAAAGGCCTTTCAAGAAGTTATCTTTAGAGACACTTAAACAGATACATATGGCCTGAAACTCTAAGAAGGAAGTAGCACAGAAAAAAAAAATAATAATTTCATCAATTTCTATGTTGTTGGCCAGAGGAACATAATTTTAAAAATCACTAGTCAAACTGTTACAGTTTCACCACTCAGGTTGCAGAAGAAATTACTAACTTTACATCACCAAGTATCTGCTATAATTATATCAACATTATTTTAACTGTTCTTTGTACATATTCTCCTTCCATGCAAAAACCATGACTGCAGTACTCAGATTCAAAGTATATGTGTGACGGAAGGAAAACACAGTCTTTATAGTTCAGCAAACACCATTTCCTATTCTCACTTCCACTTTCAGTCCTATTTTAAAAGGCAGTGAACAAGACTTCAGTAAATTACTTCAGTAAATTGTGGTTCCTTTATTGTAACAACTAATCTGCTAAGAGCAACTTTTATTTGGTCTATGTAACATCAAAATAAGCTCTAGAAAAAGGATTGGTAGAAAACAGTAACTCCAGCTTCAGATTTGTGTTAGCACAAGTAAAAAGTTAAAGAACATATTGCACAGCTTAGCTTTAAGTAATTTATCTGAACAAGCAGAAAACACATTTTTGCAGGTGAAGCACTATCTGCAAGCGGTAAACTTCTCTATCTTATTCTGGCCTTCAGGAACATGAATAATGGCCTTTCACACAAAAAATACACAGCTGGGGGGGTGCCAAGATAAATGTGAAGTACTTGTGTTTACTGTACCAAGTACTACACAATCCTTAAGAGTTCCCAGGAACAGCCTCTCCTTGAAGCCCGTGTCTCCTTCTTTCCACACATGCCTGAAACTACACCACCTATTCCAACCTGCTCTAACAAATAAACTGGTAATATGCCCCAGAAAGCGAGGAGGCAAGCCCCCAGATCTCAGAATCACAAAATTGTCATGGTTGGAAAGGACCTTCAACACACACACACAAAAAAAAACAAAACCAAAAAAACCCCAAAAACAACCACAACCAACCACACTCCACCAAAAAAAAGCCACAGAAAAACCTTACAACTTCAGCCACTAGAGCATGACCTGAAGTGCCACATCTACACATTTCTTAAATACATCCAAGGATGGTGACTCAACCATCTCCCTGGGCAGCCCATTCCAATGCCTCACTGCTCTTTCAGTACAGAAATTCTGTAAATACAACACAAAAGTAGAAGAGGATTTAACTAATTTTATTTTTTCCGCTCTCGTGGCACCTTTGGTCTTGGTCTTATATACTGATATGGTTGTGACTGAGAAATCTTAAGTCCACCATATCTGAAATTTTTAAAGCATCAAAAATTAAGTTATAGGTCATGTTATTTTATTACCATTTCTAGCAGACATTATTCCACCTTTCTCAAGTCCTAGTCCAAATTATTCCAAGTTTCACTGAGCTAGCTCACTTAGGTACAAAGCCACAGGAGTGGTAAAGTCACCTATTGATAAGCAAATCTAGTGTTGCTTTGTAACACAAGGAAATCCCTTCTAAAAAAACACACTTAGAAAAAATACTTGTTCTGAACCAGGCCTGCCCACTCTTCATACTCATTTACAACCTTCAATTTTAAACAAGTTAGTAATGTATCTGTTCTTCATCACTGCAATAGCTACCACGAGCAAGCAGATTCAGTAGTTTCTTCAAACTTCACAACGTAAGGATCAAGAACTAAAACCACCAAACACCACAAAAATTATTACAAATCCATGCTGCTTACATAAGCCATCCCTTTTACTGCAAATCAGTGATCACAAGGACCATGTTAATACTTTATTTAAAGATGAATTAGTTCACTGACTTAATGCCTTGTTAATCAGTTTGTGTTCAGTATTTAAACCTCACTGCCCTTACAGGGCAGGGCCATTCAGGTCAAGTCAAAAAAGCATTACATCGGAATAACAGATGGCAAAAAAGGCTTCCTACAGCCCTATCTAGTGCAAGAGGAGCACCACCACTGCAGTGACTAATCACCACTCCTTGTGGGGACAAAACCATTCAATTACACATTAGCGTAGCATCATCAATAAACACATAAATGTAGTATAAGAACATTGTTTTGAAAGGCTGGGAAGAAGTCATTTTAAAGCCCTTACCTATTTAATGATTAGCTGCTGGGCTTCATGGATTTTAAAAAGGAAGAAATTAAAGTTCTGAGTTGTTAGACAAAGCTGTTTACAAAAGTGCTATTTTGCACCAACACACTGTATCTATCTACAGGAGGAGATGTATCTATATATCTGCTTTTATATAGACAGATGTATCTCACTTGCACAGAAAAATAGAACTATATTCCAACACGCTTTTACAGGCTGCAGGAGCTTGAAGTTGATATAAATTCATGCTTTTAATTTACTGAGTACTTAAAAAGATACAAAGAGCAATGGTTTTGAAGCTGTAGAAAACAATATCCTCTCTCACTGCATGTCCTCACCTCAAAAATAGTCATCTGCGTCCTTAACCCAACCTTCTTATAATCAAAGGAATAACTTCCCCTGGAATCCTCACAGAACTCGTTATTTTAGTCTATGTTTTCTGCAGGCAATAATGTTGCTTTAGTTTGAGCTTATTTTGGTTTTAGCTTTCATTTTAAAGGTCAGTATGAACATCTAGTGCTGTGAAGAAGCTCTTCAAATAAGTTTGAGACATCAGAATGTAATTTACCACTCTTCCTTCACCCCTCAATATAAATGTCACACAACATACAGTACCATCTCCAAAGCTCACCATATAGTGTAAAACATACCATATAGTTACTCAATCACAGTTCCCTTGTAACCTGATAGATACATATTTGTGTATAAGTCTGCACACCCCCCCACAGGTAATATTTACGGGTTGGGAAAGATACTATTTTGATTTCTTCTATGTACAAGAACATACAATTTTATATAAAACACTAAAAATGTGTTTAGTTCCCTTATCTGTAAGAATGCTTTAATTTAGGAAAGGCTAACAAAACAGCAAAAGCTGTCACTAACAGCAGAGAAAAAATTAAACTTTTAAAGGTTTAACTAAAAATCTTTCTACTCCTTTCAGAGGAGGAAGACACTACAACAAACAGAGTCAAGAAAATAAGGTCAGTGTGCTAAATAAAACAGGAACTAGCCAACAAGGGCAGAGAGCTTTTTAAATTGAGAAGATCTTCACTAGCAAAGCCTCCCTTTTGTGGGGAAAAAAAAAGGACAGTATCCCAGTCTTTGATGATTTTTCTGGCATGTTAAAAAGAAAAGGAAACACTGTAGCATAGCTTATATTGTACTTTATACTAGAGGTCTCAAACTCCATCTTCATGGAATTGTCTTAATGAAATCCCTATATCACAGCCTACACAGCCTGTCAGAATTTTGAGGGAACAATTTGGCTGCATATAAGGAAATTCAGGTTCATTTGGAGTCTAGATAAAAAAACCTTGCCTTATAAACAAAATTCATGTTTGTACTGAAATACCATCCATGGGTCTCATTTAATGAGGAAAGTCTCATTCTTGATATCAAGAGGAAAATGGGAAAAGTTATATCCAGAATTATTTTATACAGACTACATTGAAGTTTAGACTTGAGAGGAGAGCTGGAAACAGCAGTCATAGCATGATACAGTCACTATAATTTTAGGCTAAAAGGTAAATTCCTGTATTTTGATGGTGGTTGAGGCTTTTATTTTTCAAGTACAGAGACAAGTGTATTTAATTAAGTTATGGATCATATTGAAAACAACAAATTTTCCAGGTTTACCTAACCTATAAGGATAGTCTGATGGGTGGGGGGAGTTTGCTAAGTAAATTAAATTATATCATTGTGCCAGACATCAACAAGGAAACACAGGAGCAAAGAAGGGGGAAAGAAATATGGTAATCTGGCAGGTTTACTTTATTTGCTTTTAGCAAGAGCAGAAAAAAACTCCTTCAGGCAATAAGAACACCCACCTTGTAAAAAGACGGTCACTATGTGATTTACTCCAGTGCAGCCCACAAAAGTGTTCCAAGGAGAATCTTGAGAATACCTATCACATGCCAATCAAACTGGTGAGACTATTCACTGAACAAAGGACTCACACAATGTATTTCCAAGTATTTCTCAAGTATTTCCAATCTAAAATTCTGCACTGTGCAAAGAAGCAAATACAAACAACTAGTCAAGTCGTAACATCCTGCATACACTTCAGTATTTATGTAAAGGCAGAAAGGAGAGTTTCTTTATAAAGTACACTGAATCACACAGCAAGCCAGATTTTGAGGCAGCAGATGCTTCAAGAGGGACACAAAACAGATGGTAGTTCAGGGTGACAATATGTGGCAATATAAACCATTCACTGCTGCAGTACAGAGGCAAGCAAACATCCCAGATTTATCTCATCCATTCATATGTGGGATTAAAGAACTTAGAAAAATGTTTAACGTGTGAAGTCATAAGGAATGGACAAGGAGCATAGCCCTTTGTATCATTATTATTTTGCCACCAAGATTACAATTTTAAAGTCTTTGAAGGAAGCTGAAAATTAAGCTGAAAATTTAAATTCAACTACAAGCAGGAATTTGGGTGCAGAGATTACCTGGCAAGACAAGCAAAATGCCCTGCAGCTGAAGCACTGCCACACTGGAATCACTGGTTTGACTGCTGGCCACAGGAGATACAGTCTCCCAGGTAATATGTACTTTTGGAGAACAATGTAAGGACTGATACAGGAACAAAAGTTTCCTTGACTTTTCCTAAACATTTATTTTCTGAACAAAGTAGTAATACTGTTAATCTTTCACATTTGTAAAACTGCTTTATGAAAAAACTCGGTTCTGAGCTAGCTAAAAAAGAAGTATTATGGTGACCTGACTACTGGACTGTACTCTTTCAACAGGGATAGATGTGAAAAGTCCCCAAAGCAGATGCAAGAATAAGGAAGAATAGCCAAGAAAAAAAATCTGTAGGTTTTCACATTTATATAAGGAAACAGATACTTGAAAGATATCACCCACAGAAGTATAAAGAAACAAATATGTCAGTGCAGGAATCACTTCTTAGAATACTTCTCAGCATTACTGCTCCCCAGTATATTAAAGGAAAACAATTTTCTTCAAGTGCTTTCTAAATACTGTGGTAAAAACTTCTGAGATTAATTAAGAAACATGAAAAATACTAGTTGCATTCTAGGGTACTATTAGAGGTAAAACTAAGAGGAGAGTAACACGTGAAAAGCTACAAAGTTTTTATAGCACATTCTTATTTTTAGTTCCTAATAAAGAGTAATTACAAGTTCTCTGTGAAGGCCCCTATTCTTATGTCCCTCTCAGTTTTTTTTAACCTGTCTCTAATTTCAATCACATCCATCAGAGGGTTAAGCAGCTTCCAAAGATACACCAGCTCTTAAAAAGTTACATAAAAGATAAATGGACAAGTCCAAGACCCCTTTTAACTTGTCCCTACTTACCCCTTCAAAAAAACAGCTGCAGTATTCACTCAACTGTTTTAGACAGCATTATGTGATAAACACTACGAGAACTCAAGGCATAATAAAGCTTCAAAACACTAATTATACTTTACTAGACATTAGAGAACCTAATCACACAAGCAACAAATCTATGGAAGTTCAGACTTTACTAGTTTCATTGCTTACAGGGGGCAAGGTGGGAAAGCTTAGCTGCTGCAAGTCATTTGCTGTAAACTCCATTGCGTGTTGAAGGACAGTTACTACATTTTGTTTGTTACGCCTATTACTGTGCTGACCCAGTATCAGACTTGGCCTCAAGTTCTCCACAGTCCTGAAGTCACCCAGGAACACACAGCAACTGTGCTAAATTCAGCTGTTCTGCATTTACTCTTATGTGCTTCAGTCTGATTTCATCTCTCCATCATTTATGCATGGACTCAAAAATGACTTTGCAAATTATTTTTTCATGTTTTCTCATCTAATGCACAGTACTACCACAGATCAGGAAGACATCTTAAAAGGTATTTCAAATGTTAGTATTCTGGAAAGTTCTAAATACATGCCAGCTGCAGGTGTGTGAAAATCCCCCCGAAACACCTGAACATAAAAGGATGCTTTCCTGAGTCACAGCTTACATGTGTTCATTGCAATTTCCACTATCTGTCAAATTGACATGCTACTTCACTTATACTCCACACTAAAGAGTATTTCCTAACCTTCCATAATACACTCCCTCACTGGTAAAAGCCAGGATATACAGCTGTGGGACAATGCAACAGATGAGAAAAGAATTGAACTTCTATCCTAAGGAGCTAAGATTTCATGACTTAAGCCTTCCCCAAGCCATAAGGAACCAAGCTTTCAAAAAAACTGGTAGAAATCTGCTTTGTCAGCAATTTCTGCAAAATGACATGTCCCAATAGTCTTTGCATTATTTCTGTAGCCCCACCTAAGGAGTACAGAACAGTGTATTTTACCTTCTCTTTTTAACAAAGGTTTCCTACCAACAAAGAGCAGTTTGCCAGCTCATGCTGCCTAGACAGTTAAAACAGTTTCTATCAAGGTAACGTCCTGAAAAAAAGTGCATAAGCTGCAGAGAATTCCATCCTATTTTTACTAGTAGTAATACTATGGAAATACATTGATAAACTGTTTAACCTACAATGGCTTTACAGCATTTCTTGACAAATCCTTCCATTTTTCACCAAAAAAAGCTAAAACCAAAGACAGTTAATTTCCGTATAAGCCATGCCAATAATTCTAAAGATTATTTAAAGTGGTATCAATTTCTAATGAGTCCTTACCCTGAATAGCAGTAGACATTTGCTGGCAATCTTTCTGCATTAAAATTATTGCAACTTTAACGTGGGCTCTAAAAGAGAGAATTCCATCTAATGAACAAACCTCAGTTCAAGTCTGTACAAAGCGGTATTTTGGGGAAAGCTATTACCTAAATCAAATTTAAACCTTCAGAAATCAGTTAAGATCACATTAAATACATATCTAATCAAAGTTGCATTATTTGCTCAAAAGCTATTTAGTGCAGAATTACAGTTGATATCTTTATCTGAATTTGGCAAGAGGGGGTCAGATAACGGTAAGGTTGAAATTGTTGAAGTAGTTACTAAAAAGAAAACCACCCCAAGCCATATTGCCTCTCAGTTTATGCAGTCTCCTACTCAAGTCCAACATGAAAAATAAAATTATCTTGCCCTCAAAAACATGATACCCATTTGTGCAAGATAGGTATGTTCACTTACTCTTACTGTTCTGTAAGAGAAGGCTAAAACCCACATATTTTCCTAACCTCCGCTTGATTGGTATATAGCAAAAGCAAGAAACATCAGTTTCTACCAGGGAGAGAGAAAAGGAAAGCCACCCATGTGTGAGAATGGATCCAGGAAATAAAACAATATAGGACAGTTTATTGGAACAGTCATTTTATATTCTTAAAAAAAATGAGAAAGTGATCAGGGAAGCATCACTATCATCAGTAAAAGAATGTGAACTTAATATGGTCTTCAAAACCATTAAAAAAAATTATTTAATTCATAATTCCTTCCGTGTCATTTAGACAACCCACCTTCTTAGGTAGCAAAACCTAAAAATTCCTACAACAACCCAACTCACCTCATGTTGCTGATACCAACTTATGGACTTGGCTTAGGAGTTGTGTAGCTGCCAATTCTTCAAGGCGTCCATGTAAGAAAACAGAACTGGAAGGGTTCAACCATTTGTTACCTTTGCTTTCAGAGAATGCCTTTTTCCAGTTTTCAATTAAAAACACTTTTCTAAACTAATCCCTAAATTCCATTCATTCTTTCAGGGACTGGTAACAGCAGTCTGGCAAACCAATGTTATCAACTCACTCTCCTCAATTAAAAAAAAAAAAAAAAGTTTGTCACTGCTACCCACTCAAATCCCAATGCCCTGCAAGCAGGATTGGAAAAATGAACTGCAACTAACAGCACAGCACTACTGATGGAACCTGTCTGGTTTTCAAAAGTTCACAGTAAACTGCTGATGTTTTGTTGCCCGTCTCTCTCACTGCTAAGCAAGGGAACATAAACATCCCAGAACCTGTGCTCTTTTATCCTCATTTTCTTCTTCATAAAATCAACAGCACTTTCTGACTTATAAAAGGAAGAATTTTTTTTACACAACTCCTTTCCTTAAAATAATCTCAACTGACAAAGTATCTCACATTAATGGCAGGTTTAGCTGTGGTTAAAGTAGCAAAATTTTCCCCTTAATTTCCTGATCTTTACAGAAGGCTTCCTCACTCTCAAAAACATTCCAGAGTAGAGGAGGAATTGCAACATTAAGTCACAGAGGGTGGATAGAAGGTGGAGGGAAGAAAGCAAATCTTTCAGGTTAAACAAGATAGCTCATCTGGGACAGGAAAAAGGAGATGTCAACAGCCAGGATTTTATTGACGGGCTGTGAAACAATTAGGAGGAGCTGGCATCTGGTCAAGAAGATGTAAAGGATTACGTAAAGTGAGTTAGGTAGATCAAATGCTCAAAGAATCTTAAAAGGCACAGAAAGAGGAAAAATAGGAACACTACAAGTCTACCTTGTGAAATTATGTTAGTATTGTGGATTAAAACCCTCTAAAAACATACAGCATTTCTCCATCTTTTCCTGGCATTCTGGAGTCAGAAGAGTCACTCGATAGTCATAAATTATGTTAAGTACAATATAAACCAGAAGAAAATGGTTTTAGACATCTTTATTATTTAATAACACAAAGGCAGGAGGTTATTACTCTGAATATGTAACAAGAATCGAGGATTCCACCTGCAAAACTCAGAGCATGATAGTAATATGCTAACACAACACTCATCAACAAGAGGCATCAAAATACTGGCTGTAGAAAAGCAACCTTTTTTTGTTTGCAACTTTTTTTTTCCTAATTGTGACTATAAGCAGGGAGTCAAGTCAGTTGCTAAAATAGCAACTGAGACAATAATATCAGAAAGAATTCTCGGTGCCCCTTACTAGAAGAATTTAGTATTCAGAAGTATTTGATGGTCTTAAATTTACCTTATCCTAGAGAACATATAATCACATCATAAAATCTTTTGAGTTGGAAGGGTCCATAATGATCATACAGTTCCAACTCCCTGGGATGATGGGCAGGGATACCTCCAACTAGACCAGGTTGCTTAGAGCCACATCCAATCTGGCCTTCAACACTCCCAAGGATAGGGCTTCCACAACTTCCCTGGGCAAAATGACCAAAACTTGTGGCTGAGGCAAACATACCTTTTTTAAGGAAGGCACACACAAAATGTATCAAACTTGAAAAGGTCTGGAGTTAGAAAAACAGGTATCTTCAACTAAAAGCACTGCTGGGACAGATCTCTAGCCACAGATGTTAGCATTTACCTCCGAGACTCACAGATCAGCTTATCACTCAGAAATTACTCCTACTCAGCACACAATTCATGTCTGTACCTGTTACGACGACGCAATTTTAAGGTCATCACATACACATTTCCATATGTTAAAAACAAAGTAATGAATTTCATACACTGAATAAACTTATCTTTAAACTTCAAATTTCACAAGTGCTACTGTGGTTGCATAGTTTAACACATGCGTCTATCACTTTTCTAAAAATACCAGGTTATAAATTTAGCATTTTACTCAAAAAATATAAAAGCAGCAAGACAAAGAAGTCTGATATTCACAAGGGGAAACAAAAAAAAGGGTATTAAAAAGCCATCCAGAGAGCCAAATTTGAGAAAGTCCAGTGAAAGCGGCTCACAAGATAAGTATGTACTTCAACAACATGATCTGAACAATTATTTTTAGAATGTACCAAGACTGCAACGCATTCCAGAATAGTAAGAAGTCATAACTGCCATGAAACAGTAGCCTCAGGGCTACATTTAGACAGTTCAACAATTTGAATACGGTGGTGAATTTACTGAAAGATCTAGGCATTAGTTAAAAAACAATGTTTTGTGGTAACTGATTTAAGAAATTAATGGGATCCAAGCACAAGCATCTGACTAGTTTACTTCAATTGCCAGACGCAGAAAACAGGAAAATAAAAATGCTCTGTGCCTACTGCCAGAGGGTCCAGTTCAGCCTCCCGCCACCCCTTTGCATACTCAGCTTCAGAACGAACTCAGCTTTGCCCTCTCCTAATCTGAACATTAAAAGTCCTATTCTTCAAAACTAACTTTCTATACCAAAAAGAACAAAAGTACATGGGCATGCACATGTGCTGTTCACCACTGCCTAACACAAGGTTTTTATTTGAGATCCTGAAAGACATTTAATTAAGTTTGACTGTAGAATCCCACAGGGAGAAAAAGAATGAAAGCTTTCTGCTTTCTAACAAATAACTTTTCACTCTTAAAGAAAAATCTAATGTTTTTCCACTTCATAGCTCTCAACACTTCCAACGTACCTTTTCTCAACACAAAATCACAGGAAGCCTCAAAAGATGCAATATTGCCATTGTGACATTTTGGGCTCAAATTGTTTTTAAGTAAACTTGGAGAGGTAGAAGCCTAATTAAATACCATTTTCACAAGAAGCTTTATTAATATTATTTCTAATCACTTAGATGGACTACAAGTAGAAAAGGCTTTACAAATTTAACAGTCTGAACCACAGCAGAACCCTGTTTCACAGAATCACAAGGCATCTCCTATGCAGGGGGCAGTAAGATCTGATCACATTATTAAACCTGTAAACTCTTAACCTTGGATTCATTGATTTGATCTTCAGATAGGAAGATGCCAGATTTAGGTTTTATAAGAGACATATTTTGACATTGTAATGAAAGGACCATAGGAGGCAAAAAAATATGCTTAAGAACGATGCGTAAGAAGTAATTTTATGCCTAGGCCTCCATTTCTAGGCTGGCTTTGTGTGATGGAAAAAAGAAGTCATTTCTTTCCCAATCCCATTTTTGTCAGAAGATCCTGCTTAAGGAGGGCCAAGATCCAAACCCAGTCATCTTCCAGCAACATAAATGGCTCTTCAAGATCTTCTGCTGAAGGCTTGTGATGCAGTATAAAGGTTAGAAGGTGTCCTGAAGCAATTTGGAGGGAATGAAGAGGGAGAGAAGAGTCACAAGATGCACCAAAGTAATAATGCATGTAACATAGATCCAAATGACTTCAACTCAGCATGAAAGAGGAACTGGTAAAATCTCCTTAGAATTTCACTGCCAGTTTTCAAGTGATTCCTTTTGCTCAAAATCAAAAAGAAATTTAGAATAAACTTCCAGTGCCAGCAACAACATAGCTGGAGAAAAAGAGGTCTGACCATGGGCTAGGGATGTTTGCAAGGAAGAGGCTGTTGCTCTGCACAGCGTGAAGTGAGGAAGGCAGAATTTACCTGAGCCAATTCTACTGATTACCCTTCTCTGGTCCTCAGGGATTGCTGATCATGTGGGTTACTAGCACAACCCCTTAATCAGGGCATCCCAGTCTATTTCCTTCACACGGTTAAAAAAACAGGACTTAAACCCAGAAGCCACAGGCTCCTCTGAAGGAAGGAAGTATTTGCACTTTTAGAACTGGAGAACTTTTTCAGTGCTGGGAATCAATTTCAAACCCACCTGGCAGCCTCACCTTACTGCACATTCAAAACTAGCACTGGTGTAAAGAGACAGGGAGGAGATAGAAATTGTGTGACTATGGGCCATATGCAATCACTGGCCTTAACTTTGCCCCAGCCACCAGTTTCTGCTCTTGACTTAGCTTCCTGTCTAGAAAAGGGTCAGACGAAGAATGTCATTAGTGCTTCAAAGAACAGAAGTACAAATACGACCCATGGACAGGAAGCTTACACAGAGGCATAGAAACATTATTTCCAAGTGCCCAAGACTTATTTTTTTTTCTCCTCTCTCTCTCTCCCACATTTTTTTCTTTCAACTGCTCATACTCTTTCCCTCTCTTGGACTAGAGAAGCTGAAGACAACATCAACAAAAAGCATAGAGAAACAAAGGCCATCCTTCACATCTGAGTGGATGGCAGTTCAACATGGCCCTACCTACCTGCAACCCTGTTGTTTGCTTCAAGAACTCTGTTTGCCCAAGGAAAAAGAGACGAGCAAATCCTGGAAGCAGATCCTTCCCCAAAGGAAGTTTCTTTCTGAGTCTGCAACCTGGAGCTTTTGCTTGAGACTCAGTCCTCTGAGTGGATTCTTTCTTCAAATTCTCACACTGGTTCTTTACTTTTGTGGGCAGCTGGAAAAAGAATGAAGCCGGAGGCTGAGGCAGGGACTCCATACTTCCAGGATAGGGAGGCAGAAAGACTGGAGGGGAAGGAAAAGTGCTAGTTGGTAACTTCTTGAATAATGAACTGCATTCCCTCATTTTCTGCCACACAGAGACATACACATAGTCACTGCAATAGGGGAGGATGACAAGAGATGAGTACTAGACATGCAGTTTTTTCATGCTCTGATGCCCCCCCAAAAAAAACCAAACAATCAAAACCCAAATGCTGAGCTGTGAACTTTCAAGACCTTAAGACATCTACCGACAGACAAGATCAATCATAAGATGTTTTGTCCAGAAAGTTCTCTCAATTTGTTACAAGTAGATGGGAGGGGAGGAACAAACCAAAACCGCTCAAAACATTAAAGTGCTTATTTCTTGGAAAAAAATTCTAGTTCTCTCCTCTGTTCACTTTCTCATAAGTGAATTAAAAATGGCATCTTTTGCAATGCAGTGAAAGTCTCCCCATAAGGTCTTTAAGAAGAAATGTTCATACTTACCTGAATGTTGCCCTCACCAACTACTTCCTAAGCCCACCCCCAACTCCTCTATAAAGGCCTTACTCTAAATCTCAAGTCTCCTATGGTACTCACAAAATCAGATCTATCAAACACCGACACTTGTGACAACCTGTGAGTTCACCTATGCACATTATGAATGCTGTGGAAGCTAAAAGCCTACCCAAGTTCCTGGATCTGGTTTCTGGATTTCTAGAATATTCCTCCTTTTTCCTGAAAACCTAGTTGCCTAGGAGTTAACTGTCACAACTAGAATAAGAAATATAATGCATAAAAGAGCTGAAATTTTCTCCTTCAGAAATCCTGAAAGCTGGTAAGACTTGTGTGACTTTTTTCAGTGGCATGAAGCCAATAGGCAACCTAACAGAAGTCACTGGACCTAAAACACAAATATATGCAGAGCTGCTTGTGGATGCATCTACTGGTTATGATCCACTGCAATACCTTTTGCATAACAGCAACAGTGTCACTATTTGCATCTATGGTAGCCATTGTGCTCAGAGGAGGCACAGTCATTTTACGGGCATTGCTCTCAAGACACCAGGTAAAGCATGATCCAACAGTTAACCTAGATGATATGCTACTCATTACATTTGATGCAATTTCACTGAATTCATTTTGAGGCAATTCTGGTGGTGTTTCTTCATCCTCTCCTTTAGAGCACTCACTCAAAGTAACTTTATGTAGTTTGGCATCTCATGTGTCTTTCAAGTACAAGCTTTCCCCTTCTCAAAGAAACTTATCTTCATTGTGCTCCAAGTAATACAAGGAGAAGCTGGAAAAAATAGGTTTTCTCATTAAAACCACAGTGATTAATGTTTTTTTTTAAGCACCTTTAGTTTTTGCAGTTAAAAGTAGCAGACAGGAAAAATTATCTTTTTTTTTAACAGGTGACAGATAAAACCATCAAGGACTGTGCCTGATATCCTACAGTAATTAAAAAAAAATAAAAATCAGCAAGCCTCTTCCAGAGAAATTGCTTGGGCATGCAGAAGGCTTTTCTGCTTCTTGGATCCTCTGAAGACATGAAACATGGTGATGGTATTGCAAACTAAGGTAAAAGGTTGTGCTCTAAACAGCAAGACTATTTAGTGGAAATAATAGGATTAAATTGTCTTTTAGTGGAATTTAATTACTTTTCAACAACATGAGACCAACATGTTTTTCTGTACCTTCAATTTGACAAAACATTGCTTTTTTTTTGTTGTTTCACATCAATTTTCAAAGGTTAGAATGAGGTTCAGCCTTTTCATCCCACACATGTTTCTCTGAATAAGGTCTTTCTGTTTGGAAAGAGTAACTAACCACACACATAAATAAATGTACTTGGCTGACACGTGTGTCCAGGATGGCATTTATACTCTCCTCTCTTCCAGTAAGGCAGAGGATACAAAATAAAAATAAAAGAAGGAAAAATATAACAAACAAAACATGTTAAATGCAAATTTATACTGCTTTGTCCTTGCTGGCTAAGTAACTATGATAAAGGACAGTATGACTAAAATCCCATTTCTTAAGGTTCCCTTGTAAATGGAAAGTTCCTTTTTTACCAGATAACTTGGAATACCTTAAATCCCAGGAACTTTTCAAGTGGGGAATACTTTTACTTACAATTCCTAACTACAATGCCACATACAGCATTATAGGTGTAATCTCAGGCAATACACTGGAAGCCTACAAACTAACTAACACGTTGAAGTCAATATTCTTTTCCAGCTCAAAGCAATAGAAGGTATCAGAGCAAATCAACCCAGATGAAGCAGCATGACCCAGCTTATTGCACATTCCTTTCAAATAGACATCTGCCTAGGGCCTCTGTAATATCAAGATAAGGCTGCCTTTTAGAAATCCTCTTTCACAAGGGAAAGATCTTTTTCACTGGAAAGACTCCAGATCACCTTCAATATATTGCACAGTATGAAATCACCTATTGAAGGCACAGGGGTGTAGAAGAGAGGATTACTTGGTCTTTTTCTACTCACATAGCAGCTCAATAGAGGATACGAAGAGCTAGTGTAAAATTTAAGAGGGAGGGAGTGTTTTTATTATGTCTTAGTGCATCGGTGTTTGCCTCATGGAAATAGCTGAAAAACAAAACAGTTTCTGGAATAATCTGAAACATGTCCTTAGGAATAACTTGTTTAAATTCCATTCCTTACATCAAGGTCATACTATCTCTACTTTTCCAAGAAAGGAGAACCCTTTACCTTCAATTTGCATCCTCTCATGCATCTTTCTTCCCTTGAACAGACTTGTCTTAAAGTCTAAATAATAAATGATGTTGGCAATTTTCATGTTCTAGTACAAAAAAAAACCCCATACTCGACTGATTGCTTCCTGTATACAGATATGTATTTCAGGTTGAAACAACTACACCTTCCTGAATTATGAGATGAGAAATGCTAATAAATACTCCTTTGCTCTTCTAAAGATTGAAAAGAATGGAAAAGAGGTCTAGAATAAACTATCCTAAGTACATGAATCCCTCTTACAGGAATTCTTAGAGAAGTTTTTTTGTTGCCTCACATCCATCATCAGAAGCAATTCACGCTACCAAGATGGGATGTAAAGCCAGCTTAAGGACCTGAATATACAAACAGCTCTTCTCAGTCACTGTACCATCAAGTTTGCTGGTTTACCTCAAGTGCAGGCTGTGGTGGGATCCTTCTAGTTGGAGCAGAAGAAATTTTGGCTGAGTTGACACAATAACAACATACATTTGTGATCTTCAGATACATATTAAATGAGGAAAGGTGCTGGTAGTTCTATTTGTGAGCATACAAGACAGTGAGGAATCCTATAAACAACATGCTTATGTCCTTTGGGCAAATAATGGAATCCCTGCAATGTCTTTCCACAGTGACCTGACTGTTGATAGATACTGTGGGAGGAAAACTCCCTTTAGTGCTTTCTTCCACCTTCCTCTACATGGCAGGTTTCACTGCCATTCAAGAGCCAATGAAGAGTGATCCCCATTTTTCTGCATCAGTAAGCAGAAGCTCAATAGCCAGTAAAGAAGAGTTTAAACAATTGTCAAGTCTACAGAATGTCACCTGCAAAATAAGCAAAAAAACTGCATTTGTAAGCAACAATACTTTTTTTCCAATACTGCAGCTCAAACAACTGCAGGATCCAAGTGAAAAACACTGAAACAAAATGCAAACTACCATGCCCAATTCAAGTTACCTGTAGTTAGATCAACTATTTCTCAACCTTCAAACTGAAGTTTAAAATCTAAAATAACTACACAATACTTTAAATTGAAACTAGCTAAATGGAGTACTTGCAGTTCCTAAAAGAAAACTTGTTCTAGGTTGTGTACTTGTTGCCCTGCTGCCGTTAGTCATGCCTCTAGAAAGATGTGCAGGCTGCACTAATTTCCCAAAACATCTTGGACTTTTGGGAGGGAAGGAGAGGACTTGACAGGAGACAAGGGAAGAAGTTATTATGCATTTCAATAGATATATCAGACAACGTTACCAAGTCCCAAGACAGAAAAAAGGCAGTAAAATCACTGATCAAAGTGCTGCTTTTAAAACATTACATGTCATGCACCCCATCATTAAAAGCTAAACTTGTAGACACATAGAAGGGTAGGCATTTTTACTTCAACTTGAATTTCTTTTAAAGCATTTGGACACTCTCCAGAAATGCTTTGTGTTCAACTTCTATAAAGGCCTACTAAAAACCAGAGAGGGACACAGCATTGTCTAGATTATCAGACAAGGCATCGGACAATACCTACTCAAAGACTGGATGAGGTACCAATCCCTAGAAGACCCTACCTATTGCCAGTTTAGGACTGGGAAAAAACTATCACTTCTCTGAACTCTGCATGACCGAGAATTCCAAAATTGTTTACACTTTGTGTGTAACAAACATTAGAGAAACAGCCAGTATTTTTTGGCTCATATATAACAGATGGAAAACACTAGGGATTTAAAATAGAATGATTGATTACAGAAAAGAATTACCAGTAAAAATAATTCTCATTCACAAAAGCATCCATTTTATACAATTAGAGAAACCGGTTTGTTTTTTTTTTAATCAATTTTATAATGATTTTTTCACTTCTAAGCCTGTTTACATTGCAAACATTTTTAAATGTCTTTATTAACATGCTTTTAGTTTCTTGTCAACTTTGCATGCCAAGTACAGTTGACAGCGAACTATTTTTTGGCCTAACTAAACCACATCTTAAATCAGATTAACAGACTTTACTGGCACTAATATACATTTCTGTCATAAAGACAGACCTTCATTCAGCCCTGAAGAAATTCTACGCTTCTGAGCACAGTGTATGAGCTGATATTAAAAAAACATTTTAAAAACATATTTTAAGTGTTTTTAAAACACCATATGATGCCACGTTGTTATTTTTTTCCTCCGTAAGAAAGCTAACTATAGCAACAAGGACTACAGTATTTATGTAGCCCTTGAACTTATCTGAAGAAATTATATCTGTAATTTCTTAATATTAATTGTCTTTGTACTTTCCTTTTTAGCTCTTAGTACATAGCTTGCTTGATTTGTTTCCCTTTTTTATATGCAATTCCCTTACATAAATTTCTTATGATTTTTTTATTTTTTTTTTAAAGCTTAATTTTTCTTACTGAATTCTCAATCTTCACATAATTCCTACACTTCTCTGGGTGAGTCTATCTGCAGAACCTGGAAGCTGAAATACTACACATAAGCAATGTAAAGAGAAATTATTCCAGTAACATTCAACAGTTACACCGCACTGGATGCCTGTGATTTTGGTGGTCTTGGGGGGGCTGGGGTGAGCTCCAAACTGAATTTTGAGGTGAGAATAGCTCAAGGCTTTTCTCTGTAGGTTTTGACCTTTGATTTTTTTTGACCCCTTCATGACTTTCCTCTGAAGTCTCGTATCTCTGGAGAAATCAAACACAGCAAAAATGTCCCTTCCGTACAATATTTACTCAAATATATATATTTAATAGATCAATGTTAGTAAAGGGCAACACTGATGCACTGGAAAAATAAATCTAAACAAATTAGTTGCTCTTTTAAAAGTCACCAATTTAAAGAAGTTCTACTTTAGAAAGGGCTCAAAAAATGCATTTCAGGTTTGAGCACTTATGTTACTTTCCATAACAAATACTAATTTTACATCCTTTATGTTAAAAGAACTTCCTGACTCTATTATCTCTTATAAATTCAGCATTCAGTCTGATCAACCAGTAAGAACAACAGTCAAAACCAGACTCTGTTTTCTAGTAGCTGTTACTGCTGAGACACAAACTGGTGTCAAATGCTATTGTAAACTGTGTTAGTTCTCCACCACTAAGAAATGTATGATGTAACTAAGGCTTACTTTTGTATAACACAAGCTGGTGACAGTGGAGACAGAAACCAATTTAGAGGCATGACCTGCAAATGATGTGCAAGAAACATATAGTCTGACTCTCAGGTTCAAGATTCAAGTTTTTAAAGTTTCATGTGCAGTCAGTTACATGCTAGATTAGAACAACTTGTTTTTTGAATTAACTTCAATTCCTGGACTTGTGCCTCAAATTCACTTATGTTTTTGTATCAAATTAAATTGTGTCATTCACTCAAATACAGCTAGGACTTAGACCATCACAAGTTTTACAATAAAAATGTTCAGCTGAGGTAAAGCCCATTTGAAATGTATCATTTGTCTCTGCCTAAGTACAACTGTTTGTATTGAGTTGTCCCTGTATCTTCTGTCCATGCAAGTACCTTCACACCTACCTGCTTTGATCAGCCAGAACTCCCAGCTTTTGCACTAGACACAATTAACTTTGGCAGTGCCTCTTCACAGGCATACCAGTGTGCAGTGTCTGACTGTCATTCTGTATCTGTTGAAATATTAGCACTTGGTTTAGGTTGCATGCAAGAAATAAAGAACAGTATCAAGTCATACATTAAAAAATACATAGGAGAACACAACTATTTCTAGCCTAGGCTTAACTGCTTTCACAGAATTTTTTAGAACAGGGAAAACGACAGACATCAAACAACCATACCAAAATAGAAACTTACCCACTGACTGATCTGGGTTGGAGAGTGTTTAACCATAAAGCGAATCTCACAGGACCCTCTTTCCTTCATTTAAATCAAGACTTCATTGACAAAAATAAACACAATCCAGGACAGTTAAAGAGAGCTTCCCACGCACTCAACCAAACACAAGACACTATGAACTCTCTTGAAAAAAAACACATCATTTGAAACATCACTGAACACTTCTGTATACAATTAATATCTACAACACTCACAGTTTATTTTAAAGCGAGTTTGACAAAAACAAACACCAGAGATACTCTTGACATGACTCTTTTAGCATGAAATTAGTTGCCTGATCTCCGATTTCTGTGGCAAAACGAAAAGGCCAGTGTTTCCTCAAAACAGTTGTTACATGTAATAAAATGCTTCCGCTCGTAAGTTCCTAAGATCAGATCTCCTATAAAAGACCAGCAAAGCTCCTTCCCTTCCATCACATTTTGTTTTGAAGGCAAGATTCTAACAGTTAGCAGCAAGAACAAGAGAGATTTGCATTACAGTTCTCAGATTTTAGCTATTTTATATGCAAACTACTGCATTTTCTACTTAATGACTTTCCAGAGAGAAAATAAAGTAAAAAAATCTCAAACATTCCATGCTGCTGTTACTTGACACGAAAGAATTAAGTCAAACTCCATCTTCTAGCTTACTAAAATGCACAAAAAGGAAAGCACGTGACCAAGCCTGACATAGCCAAGTTAAAGAAAACTGCAATACAGATGCCTAATAAAGTAAAAGCCCTTCACCGGTGGTATGTGTTCAAAATCAATTCCCTAGAGGCTGCAGAGTTAAGCATGACATTATATAGAATTTAACTGAGAATGAGGCTGTATATTTTAGGTGTAGTTATTCTTCCAAACAGCTATTTCCCCAAGTTTTAAATTACTCTTAATTCAAAGTTTAACACCTGCATAACTGAAATCCCCATAAACATTTTGCATACTAGGCCACTGTTTCATATTGTGTAACTGCTCTTTTGCCTCCCTCCTTTTTTTGCTGGACAAGCATTATATTGAGTATTACTTCATTTATATAATTATACATGGGAACATCAAGTAATTTTCTAGTCTTCATTTCTAAGCTATTTTTACTGTAGATTTCAGTCCAACAGAAAAATTCTTCAAACAGAACTGCCAACTTCATACTTCAAGACGCAACTCACTGTAACAGCCTGCTATTCCTAGCCCAGACAATCTTTTAATGTCCATTTTTCAAGTCATCAGGCAACTGCCATTTACTAATCAAGTTTTTTCATTCTGTTTCCTAAAATATAGTATGCACATTTAAGCACACTGTATGACAGTAGATTTGCATATGGTACCAAATACAATGCATTCTAATAGTACTTGCATATCCTCTCTTATACATTTAAAATACAGAGACAGAAAAATGGGGTGAAGTAGAAAATCCAAAAGTGCTAACAAAATATTGATAGTCTGTCACTACCACAATCAAGTAATAATTTGTTTTCATACCTATTTCAATTTGTTACAAAAATGTGCAATGAAACATATTCTGCATTCAACAACATGATCTGGAAGATGCTTCCCATCTCCACAGTGGGGACGCAGATCACGGGGGGAGGAAGAGCTCAAGGGGAAGGAGATACTCCACAACTCCAGTAGGATCACAGGAACACTTATGAGCAGCATATGCATGCATTGGCAGGCTGTTCTTGAACAGCTAATAATTTGACCATGATAAACTTTGTCTTTAAGAAAATAAATCATGAACAGATTTTTGAGCTCCACAGTATCTTAGAGCTTTTTAACTGTAGCAAATAATACTATATGACAATCTATGACAAATCTTTACCTGCAACTTAAAGAACAGAGGCAAGACATTTTTGAGAATGTGTAAGTATTTTAAAAGGAAAGTGAAGGGACAAGATGTGAATTTTAACATTCTTCTCATTACACAACCACTTCATGGCTTCCTTCCCCACCCATTCCCCAGCATGCATTAACACAACACACATTTCTTCCCTCTTCTTTATCACTTACATCAAAGCAAATGCTTATTCTGAGCAGTGTCCTAAATATTAATCTTAAAAAAAAAAAGCCCATTTAGCAGCTAGCAATCAGAGAAATCAGTATCATATGACTATTCTTTCATCTACCATAAGGTAAATTTGAACTAGCACTACATGATCATTTGGAGCAAGAACATGTAGTGTAAACAAAGTTAATCTGAGGTAAAAACATGACACTATGGACAAGGACATCAGTAATCCATCTCCATATAGCCTCATCATAAAGTACACAATTCAAGGGGAGGAACCAGAGTTACTGTGAGGAAGCCAAATTCACGCAAGCTTAACAATCCATTTCAGAATTGCAGCTAACATTCAACACAAAAAAAACTACAAGTTATAGGAAAAAAGGATTCATAGCAATAAACTCAGTACCTTATTTTATTAGTTATTAATTCTCTTTAGTGTCTACAAGTTAATACAATTTATTGATTTTACGTACATAGTTTAAAATTCCATAAACTTGCATAGTTCTAGTTAATACTCTTGCATGGCTTGCAGTGATAAACCCCCCAGACTGCACAGGATTAGTACCCACTACACATTTCTACCTCAGCTTTGATTCAGTGTTCAAAACAACAACAAACCAAACAACATGACAAACCAAGTATTTCTGCTGCACATTCCCTACAAAACAACTTTTGAAGTCACTGTCCAATTTAAATTCAGTTTGACATCTCAAAGAACAGGAGTGCATAGACAGCAGTGGAGTAGATGAGCAGGGCCTCACTTCTGCCTCCACAAGCACAAGGCAAGGGGTGGCAAGTGGCACCTCAACATTCTGATGGACGACAACCAGCTATCCAGGTAGAATATCCCAAGATGAGACAGCAGCAGCCCAGCCTGTATATTTTCAGGCAGCCAGCAAGCCAAAAGACACAAAGCAAAAGGGAAACTACAGCAGGGAACTGAAATCACTGGGGCAAAGGGAAGATGATCAGCTTGCAGTAGGAAAAGGTTAAACACAATGCCACAGTCAAGAAGACTTATGACTGAAATGCACCAAAGCTTTACACACAGCCCCTCCTCATTTATTTTTTTTAACACCAGTACTCACGGATCTTTTTGTTTCTGAAACAATAAACAAACATACCCACAGAGAGGAACAGATTTGAAAGTTAAGTCTTTTAAGGTTGGTTCCTGTATCTTACACCAACCCTCGTAGCAGAACCACTGACTGGAGTGAACTCCACTGACTGGAAAGAACACTCCTGAAGCATTAACTTTCTTCATTTCTAAAGCCATTAGCAGGTGCCAATGTTATGAGTATACTCCTTAGACTTCAACATTAGCCTAACTATTGCATCAGCCATGCTATTTTTAAGGACAATTCAGCTTTTATTTCAAGATCTGATGCAAGACTGTATGTTTTTGTTCTTAAATATTGTTCAAATGAAGCTCAAATATCACCGTATTTGCCAAATATTTAAGAGTCATTCTAATACCACACAACCATGTCTACCAGTGAATATACTTATTAAAAGCAGTGACTGCTATGTTTGACACAAGGGCTGCTAATACTAAAATGCACCCTTCTAAATAACATGCAATGTGGCAAAACACTTTGTTATTACTTCCATTTTATTACTTTAGGCTGTATGAAGGGCACCACTATACAAAGAAGTGAAAAGGCATCACTGGTACTAAACCCTGAAACCAAAGCTTTACAGAGAGGCATATACTAAACAAAAAGCATGACAATTTACAATGAAAATTTTGAAAAAAATCAGATTATCAAGGTTTAAACAAAGTAGGAGGATTCACAGTAAGACAACTTTCAGCCTTCAAAACTTCTAACCAATACACATTCTTACTTGTGCTGCATTTCAAAAAGCTCAATGAGTTGAACTTACAGCTAAAATTTTAGCCAGAAAACTGTACATGCGGGTTTTTTGGATGATTGGTGCACACATCAGCACTTACCAGAGCTAGCAACTAAGAATTTACAAGAATTAGGCCCTGTCAAGTACATTTTGTAATAGATGCAATTGTTCTTCCCCACTCTTTGAATTGCCTGCATTAGGGGAGAATAACATCAAGCTCCCATTTTTTAAGTACCCTACATTTTAGAAATCCCTTTTAAACAAGCAAAGCACGGACTAATGTCTTGGAAGTGTTCTCCAACTGCAAAGGATTTTGAGAGCCCAGTTTGAAGTATGCTTGGCCCAGTTTCAGAAGCATTCCTTTGAGACCACCAATACAAGTGCATTGTAGAAAAATATGAATTGACACTAGTCTGTGCTAGAATAAATAACATCCAAGAGACAGCATGAAATAAAGAATCAACTAAAACCTAAGAGGTTTTAGAACATAAAGCTGCAATAAAATGGAATGCAACAGTTGAGTCAAAAGTACAAGAGATCTCACTGGGAAAAAAAAACCCAAACAACACAAAACATTTCTCTCCAATCCTCTGGGCCTGGGAAGGAACAAATGCCCTTCACTATATATATAAAACCTTATTTTTGCTTTATTTAACAAACCAAAATTAAAAATATTACCATAGAAGCAAAACCACATTTATGAAATACTTACGAAAGGTAGTGAATACCCTCTCAGAAGAATTCAACACCCAAAAAGAGTTCTTGCTAAAAGGCCAGTTGAAAAGAAGAATTTGGGCGTTCTCAACCTAAGACTGCAGCAGAAATGCAACAGAATTCTTTCTACAGTTTTGCTCAACTTTCCCCATTTTCTATGCTGTGTATCTAAAAATGCACCTTCCTTCAGTTTTCAGATAGTTTACAATCTCAGAAGTCTGATTTGTGAGGTAATTTCACCAGATTAGAAGGCTACAATCACTGGTTTATTCTTCATGCTGACTTTATCCTTGGACTTGCTTTCATCTTTATCAAGGAACATTAAGGATGACAGAAATTTATTAAAAAGGTAAAGTTCAGGCTCAAGACAGGATGTTTGAAGAGGGACATGCAATTGCCAGTTCCTCCACCTTTGTTTTGACTCGAATTATTCAGCGAAGTCTTTAAGCAATTCAACAAACAGGGAAAAAAAATAGTTTTAATAAATTTGAACAAGGATTCAAAAGCATATTCCATTTTCTTGGCTCCAGTACACCCACTCTGGTCTGCTCGCCAGCCAAAGTAAAACCACAAAAAAACCTAACAAGTCCTGAATTACTAGTATAAAGAAAATCTGAGCATGTTATTTTCACTCCATCATGCACTTAAGGCCACATTCTCTAGTAATTCAGAAGACACAAAATTAGGAAAATAAAGTGATGAACAGAAACTTTCCAGTGCTAGAATATCTGGAAACAATAGGTCCAAAGTACCTTGTCAGACCTAGCAATCTCTTGACGTACCCAGATGCATACAAGTCCAATGGATTTGCATCTCCACTTGTGTAACTACCTACACCTACCTGCTACTTCCTCTGGAAGGAGTTTCAGAGCCTGCACAGCTGTGTAGAAGCTTGTAGGCTGCTGGCCAAAGCAATGGGTTAACAGCATATGACGACAAGTGGAAGTGTTGGCAAACAGACAACAGCAGGTCAGCAGGTCCCCCTGCAACACTGTCAAACTTTATAGTTCTTTACTTCAAGCCTCTGTTCTCCTCTACAAGCTCCAGCGAAAACAAATTCAGAACACATGAACAAAACCAAGTCATTTTCTTTCCTTAGAGGTCTCCTCAGAAATATAAGCAAATTAAAAATCCTTCAGTCTCAAAGGGTTGAACTCAAGCCTGCTTTGCTGATTGCATTTTGGATTCCCAGACTGACTGAGCCAAGAAAAGGGACATGATATGGCTGTAACGCAACAAAAGGTGAAACTGGCAAGTATAAGTTACAGGTAACAGAAGAAACAGTAAGTTTCCTTATGGTCCTTCTAGCAATGTTACTTTACAGAAAACTAGATGATTTACTAACGTGTAGTGAATTAAATTCACTAAAAATAAATATTCATCATAGTAACACCTGCGAGCTCTACACAGATTCTACAGCTTGCTAAAACTTACTACTTTTAAGTCAAACTAACAACCGTATCATGTACTAAAATAAATACGGACAGTAAACAGTGCCAGAACTGTGGGCTTAACAGAGATAAGATAGTATGCTGAATTCACCACACTTTCCTTCCTTTCCCCTGCCAAAATTACCCATCTGAAGCCTTCAAGTAAAGCCAACAGGTTGGGGAGGAAGGCAAAAACGCAGACAGCAGAGAAAAGTGAAAGGACCTTAGGAAGGGAGCAAGCTGTTTAAAAGAAGCCAGCAATTGAAATTTATAGCAGTACCTACATCAAGTTTATTGAAAAATGTGGTTTTTTTTGGGGGGGGGAACTAAAAAAAATGCAAGTATGCATCCAGAGTAAGTTAAAAGGTGTTCTAGAGAAACAAGAATTAATTGCAAGCTTAAGAGGGCTAACACAAGTCAGGCTTGCAGTCTACACATCAACGTATTAAGATAGTTAAGGTTTTTGGTTTCAGTTGTGTGATGGAGGACGGTGGTTTATCTCTGTTTTAGTGAAGCACCACATTCAGTTCCTGTTTTATCATCACCGGTCTCAATTTTGATGTTAATTTCTTATTTAAAAAATGAAACAATCACCAAAAAAGTAGTCATTCTTCCTTGCTGCATAAGTAATATAAAAGAGCAATTTATAAAAGGGTATTGAATTTCTCACAGGATCACAGAGTAGTTGAGGCTTGAAGGTATCTCTGGAGACCACCTAGTCCAACCTTACTACTGAAACCAGGATCACCTAGCAGAAAGGAATAGCAAGCTACAAAAGGGATAGTATGCTGCAAGATGTTCCAGTGTACCAGCTTCTGAGACTCAGAAGCAAAGTACAGTTAGCAGCTAGCAACAGACCACCTTCCCCTCTTTCCAGCTCATTTTTTAACAGGTGGGTAGCAACAATACCTGTGCCTCATTACGGGAACAGAAGCTGCATTTAGACCTGTAGAATAATATTTGAAAAAGACGGCAATTTTCTTTACAGGAACTAAAGCACATTCAGTGAAGCACAATGTGCCACAAGGCCATTAAGTAACTATATTTAACATATCATTCTGACATGTCACTATCAAATCAGTAAACATTCTTATTTACACGTGTCACAATGTGGTATTTCCCAATTGAGAGGAAGCCTTTCTCTGCTTGTCAAGAACCTCTTCCAGGCAATATACCACACCTCCACTGATGAAAATTGTCTACTATTGATTTTTAACTAAAATATCTATATACAGCAAAACTAGGGCATCACATAAAAAGCTTGCATCTAAAAGTTTTCATTTCAAGAGTGTAAAGCATTTAATGAAGATGAAAAATTCTTTTCCAACTGATACAGTCCTGAATCTGTGCAATAACTGTATTTTTCAACTTAAAACTCCTTGTTTTCAAACTGAAGAGCCAAGAGAGAGCTACAGAAAATGCATTAATTTCCGTTTATCTATTTGTATGTCTTAACCAACAAAACACCAAAAGACATGAAAAAGAAAGCGTGAACAGAAACAGAAGCTTCAAAGAGCCAGTTCCAAAACGAGCAAAGATAGCAAGGAATATTCAAGGGACTTAATTTTTTAATCGACTTGAAGATATTTTCATCAGGATGCTTTGGGACACATTGCATTTGAAGAGAATATATGCCAAGACTACAAAATAAGCCAAAAGAGCAACAAAATAAATAAAGTAACTGCTCTTGAAGCATGAATATTAGCATAAGTTTTCTTAGTTGGTTGGGAGTTTTTTGTTGTTGTTTTTTAAGCATTGGGTTATATTAACTCAAATCCATAAGCAGAATTAAGGGCACTACATTGCTCCTACCTAGTTGCTAAGTAAACACAATCCCTTGAGACTCTTTAAAGACAGTGATTTATTTAAACTGGGCAAAAGACTGAAATTATCATGGGCACTTCATATTACATTTATATATTATGTATTATAGCATAAGGTTTACAAAAAAGATCATGGGATTTTTAAAGCTATGACACCTGTTCTAGCTTTTATAAACTAATAGCCCCATTAATGATAAAGAAAACACTATACTGCAAACAAAGTAGAAGAGATGTAGCACAACTTGTGAACAAGTCTACTGGCTTCAATAAGAGCTCTTTAATTTCATGTAGGTTTTCACTAAAGCTATGTTACTAGAAAACTTAAAGATACAAAACATTCCAGAAACTACCAAAACAAAAGTCAACGTTGGAAAAACAGAATAGTCAAGGGGAAGGTGCCTAGATGCCTATTTCAGTTCATTGGTGCAAGAGAGTGATAAGTTTCAAAGAACTACAATAATCAACTCTGCGTCAAACCATGGCAATTCACATTTCCCCTCCTTTCTAGCATTCCCTCAGAGAGCCATTTAGATTAAAAAAACACAAAACAAAAACAAGAAACATAAATAAGCAGTTGCCATACAAAATCTCAATGAATTTAAAGAGAGCTATGAGTAAATCCCAATGGGGAATTCTTCCCTAGCTACATCACTCTTCATTTTCCTCCAGGGAAAAATGGGTTCCAAATATCTAGAAATAATACGGATTTGTCAAAGGCTTTGAAATTAATCCTGCCTAGATGCAGCACAAAAGTAATTATCGCATCATAAATGCCAAATATTTTAAGAATCCTTTTCCTAGGTCTATGCAGAATTCCAAGAATGATCAAGTATGAATTAAAAAATTAAGGAAAAGCTTTGTTTGTCCTCCTCCTTCACAGCTGGGACTTCCATACATTAAACCTCAGGTGTCAGGTTTTTGTAATTATCAAGTAGGCTTTCTATTACACAGCTAATTATTTGAACTGATTATATTAACCTTTAGAAGATGAAAAGTATTAGCACAAACAAAAGAATTTAACAGCTTGTTTTGATGCTGGAATGCTATGTAAGGTTCTTTTGTGTGGCAACTGAAAAGCTTAAATAACATGGGGGATCAGATCATTCAAACAAAAATAGAAAAACAGCATTGTACAAGTATCTGAATCAGGTTCCACAGTCCTTAGAAAAGTTCATATTTTCCATATGAATTTTAAACAATGCAAAAATATTTTCATTTCAGTATCAGTCCAGCAAATAATACATTTATTAATAAATGCAATAATTGAAATTCTACTTATGTTCTTTCCCACATGGTATCTCCTAAAGCTTCTGGATTTTAAAATAAGTCACATACTAACCAAGAGTAATAAGTTTTTCAGTAGAGATATACTTCACATTCAAGTGTTTCTGTTCCCTTTCTGCATTTTTAAGGACACCCTCATGAGCATAGGTTTTCCTTGAAGTTAAGCTTCTACTAATGATCTTCAAAGCCCAGTTGTCCTGCATGGCTCAGGGATAATACAAATCGCCCTCTTTATCTCTGTATCTCATGATACAAATCAAGTCCAAAAAACACATCAAAGAAGCAAGCTTCTTCAGACCCCTTTCAGATACCAACGAATTTATATTAGAGTGGGATCAGGCACATTTTCTTAAGAGTAAAGGTACACATCAGGATTTTATATATGCAGTTGCCACCCCCTCCACAATCTTTAGCACACAGTTTATCTTCAAAGAATCAAAGATGCACATGTATGTTCCTCTTCCAGTAAAAGTAAGGAGGATGTGGTAAGTAGTAACATAGTAAGAATTATGATTATTTCTTTACGGGCATTTTATTCCACTTCCAACAACTCTGTACCCATTTCCCAAGAAGTTTAAGATATTCAAAACTAGCTGAACAATTAATTATCTTAGTGTTCCCATAAACACAGCTTTTGACAATCTCACCTAGATAATATGATGCAAATTTCAAACACACATTATTCAGCACAAGAAAGAAAAAAAAAATATTTCCTTAACAGTAGTCACAGTATAAATAGAACACGGCTAATCCTGTTTTAGTGTTATACAGCACTTTCTAATCTCATATTTTAGATGCTTCATTAAGGCTGACAGTCTAGATTAACGTACTACATAAAGTAAACTACAGACAGAAAAATGTACTAAATACAGAAATTCAGACCAAGACACTAACTCTAAACAAAATTACATTTGCTAACTCATCTTACACATCAGTTATGTACCACGCAGTGACTTATACCTTGTTCTCTGAATTTTATGTTTTAAGCCAAACAGCAATTCCCTCCAGTACTACCTGACCCCGCAGCCAACAGGAAATATTTGAGATAGTTTGTACTTGATATGTAGAAAACACTAATGCAATTTATTTGCTATAGTAACTACAATTACAAAATAAAAAGTTTTGCCAAGATTTCTATATTTCAAACAAGATCAACAAAACAAGCTTCCTGCATTTCTACAGTTATTACTCATTTAAATGTGATTATGCTGCAAGTTAACAGTATCTGTGTATAATCCACATCAAATTCCACCTTAGAATCTAATCAAACATCCTCTCCAAACTTCAAGTATAATCCCTGAAAAGTGTGCAGACTCCTCCAGCTTCTGAAGAAGGATTCTTGGAAAAAGTGCTGTAAATCAAATACAATACTAATATTTAGCTAATAGCCACATAAGGAAACAAGCAGATACGGTACCCGGGGCTTATCTTAACTCAGCTTTCAACTGAAGCCCTCCCCACAACGGCACTCTTTTGGGGATTCTATTCAAGTTTTGTCCAAGCACAAACTCACTAAGCAAAACATTTATTTCCAAAGACTGGACAAGATACACACATTCTATTTTGTGCAACTATTCTACTGTTGGACAGATTACAAAAGAAATAAAACATATTAAAACTAGCTTTCTTTTCAATGTATTACAAACTACAAGTTCTAAATAAAGTCAGGGGAAAATAAGTAGATTACTTGTCTCCTTTAGGCTTTAGCGACCTCTGACGTGCTTGCTGATTTGCAGAGCACCTTTTATGCCAGCAACTGTAGAAATATGGAAGTCCTGAAAAACTTGCTCCAGAATTTATTAGCAGCTTAAAGTCACATTCCTTCTGAATGTTACTCACTTGAAGTACCCGAAAAAGCAGTACTATGACAAGGAAGTGTTCTGAAAGAATTATGCCAGATGCCGTAAGCCCTGGTAACATTTTTTAAAAAGACTTTAGTGTTCTGGTTGCAAATGTGACCACATAGGCATGAATCAAGCTGAATTGTCCTGGGTCTTGTTTGTTTGGTTTGTTTGTTTTTTTCTGTGAGACAGGTCAAAGCAACTTTGTTAACAGCATTTACCTGACACAATTGGAAGAGGAAGTGCAAGAAGCTTTCACATCATTTATTCAGAGATCTTTGCAGGCAGCAGTAAAATTGAGAACCTGGTAATTTTAAATGCTTGCTACTTGCCTACTTATTCATTAGCAACAGCTAATGGAGTTACCTACAGACACTCTAAGAGGGGTTATTGAAATGGAAGGCATCCTTCCTCCCCTGAGGCAGGATGTAACTACCAAGGATGACTCAGGGACGAGCAGGGAAGCAGAATCCTAAAGGCCATCCCTCCTCCTGGTACCTGCGGTGTCCTGCAAAAGGACAAACTACATACTTCAATTCCATCACATAATCACTAAACATATAAATAAGTTTATAAATAAAAACTTGCCTAGGAAGGCCTAAAGTGTATCCTGATCTACAACCAAGTATTTGAGAAATACACAAGCACAGAGAGTAGAAAAATCCAACTGCTGAGGTTTATTTCTTTTTACCTCACTGGTGCAGCTACCACTTTACTCTGTACAACTTCAGTAATTCTTTGCAGCTAGCTTCCCAACATCCACTCCTACAACACTTAATTATTTTGTGTTCCCAATAAGAATTCTTTCTATCAAGTTACTCTTTACAGGATTTTATTTCTATTTTGTTCAATAGGCATACAACGTTAAAAATTTAGAAACTAAACATCAGAAGCTGCCTTTTCAAGCGTTAACATTTAAAGCACTTTCCTTTTTTTACAGGCCTCCTGGGGTGTTTGCCAATGGGGCTCTAATGCCAGTACTACAGCATTCAAAATGCTATTTTCAGACATTGCTGTACTGACCATTACATTTTTCAACCACAAGAACAGCTTCCTAAAAACAAAAACAATTGCAAACAGTGGTTTTTTGTTAATGTAACAATAAATATCTTGCTTATACTTGACATCTTAATTTCTGACTTTTCTCTGAAAGAGTATGGCAGTTGTCACAGCTTTCTCTACTTTAAAGACACACCAACCTCTCAACTTCAGTTAAACTCCATCAAGTCAGCCTTCTGTTCCTCTGTTGTTCCATCTGACTCCTACTAGTTTCTTCTCCTGCCCTCACACTTCTATTTTCAATAACATGTAAATTTAAAAAAATTAAGTTGTGGTTTATTTCCAGTTCAGAATCAGAATGTATGGAACAGTATCCTGCCTTCAATAGTTGCCAGCATCTAGTATTTCAGAAGTCACTGCAAAAGGTGCAACAGGTAGCTACAGAAAATCTGCCTCAAAAAGATATACTTCCTTAACCTGAACTACCTAGAAACAGTCCTAGAAGCTGAATCCCCAAATAACTTACTTTTCCACTTACTATTAGAATTCTGTATAGTTTCCTACAAAAGCATACATAATATATATGCAGTGATATATCTTTTTCTTTAAGCAATGGTAACTTCCCAGCCTCCACAGTATCTTATGGCAATGAGCTCCACAGACAAAACCTTTCTTGAAATTAGCCAAGGCAACTTTACCTATGTCCTCTTGTTCCTGAATAATTTGAGGGCACATACTGTCACAGAATCAGAAAATCTTAGGGGTTGGAAGAGACCTCAAAAATCATCTTGTCTAAACATCCCTGCCAGAGCAGGATCACCTACAGTGCATGACACAGGAACATGTCCAGGTGGGTTTTGAATGTCTCCAGCAAAGGAGACTCCACAGCCTCTCTGGGCAGCCTGTTCCAGTGCTCTGTCACTCTCACAGTAAAAGAGTTTTTTCTGATGTTCACATGGAACCTCCTATGTTCCAATTTGCACCTATTGTCCCATCACTAGACATCACTGAGAATAGCCTGGTTCTGTCCTCCTGACACTCGGAATTAATGCATTTGTAAACTTTGATGAGGTCACCCCTCAGTCTCCTCTTCTCCAAGCTAAAGAGACACAGCTCCCTCAGCCTTTCCTCAGCAGAGAGATGTTCCACTCCCTTCATCATCTTTGTGGCTCTGTGCTGGACTCTTTCAACCAGTTCCTTGTCCTTCCTGAACTGAGGGGCCCAGAACTCCAGATGGGGCCTCACCAAGGCAGAATAGAGGGGTAGGAGAACCTCCCTTGACCTACTACACCCTTTCTAACCACACCCTTTCTAATGCACCCTAGGATGCCATTGGCCTTTTTGGCTACAAGGGCACATTGCTGACTCATGGTCATCCTCCTGTCCACCAAGACCCCCAGGTCCCTTTCTCCTACACTGCTCTCCAGCAGGTCAGCCCCCAACCTGTACTGGTACATGGGGTTGTTCTTCCCCACATGCAAGACTCTACACTTGCCCTTGTTGAATTTCATCAAGTTTCTCCCCACCCAACTCTCCAGCTTGTCCAGGTCTCACTGAATGGCAGCACAGCCTTCTGGTGTGTCAGCCACCCCTCTCAGTTTAGTGTCATCAGCAAACTTGCTGAGGGCACACTCTGTGCCCTCATCCAGGCCGTTGATGAAAATATTGAATAGTACCGGTCCCAGTATGACTCCTGAGGGACTCTACCAGTCACAGACCTCCAACTAGATTCTGTCTCATTGACCACAACTCTTGGACTTCTTCCTTTCAACCAGTTCCACATATTGTCCTAAACTTAGAACAAGATGTCTACATCTTGTTCTAAACTAGTTCTCATTTATGATTTGAAGTACAAAAGTGGAAAGGTTATCATAGCTTTAGGTTCCTTATGAGTCATTTTCTCAACCAAAACTCTGATGTAGGTTTACCATTCATCTTTAGAGATTTGTTTCTTGGTTTAGGTATTACTTTGTACTTTCATTGCAGAACATCTTTGGCCATTTTTAAAAAACACAGAACACCAAAACTGAATTCTGAGATGTTGTAGGACAAGCTCCAGGGACACAGCAGGCCTGAAGTCATTAGCTTTTTGTTTTCAAAGGCTCAAGTTAAAGCGCTCATTTGATTTACAAGATAGACATTCTGTTCACACCAAAACTGAATGACCATTGTGGCACATTCACTGATTTGGAACAGATTAATTCACAACAGTAATTGGGGATAAGAGTAGTGAATCCTTAGGAAGGCAAAAGTGACCAGGTAAGCTACTACACTGTACTTGAATAACATATGAGTGAAATAAGAGAAAAGGAAAGCCACTGGCCCTAAGATCAGCTCCAGTTCCTGCACTAAAGCTAAGGACCATGCAAACCTAGACTATAAGGACAATACAAAGGGTTTCTGATTAAGTAAGTGACCCTCTAGGAAAGCAAAAAGGGAAAATAATACAAAAGGAGGTCCACCCACAGTCTGACAAGAAGAATTAGCAGCATGCAATTTATAATTTAATTAACCGCTGATACCATCCTTTTTCTTATCCCCTTTCATTGTTTCAGCTGTAAAGACTCACCAACAGTCATCCTCATTTTCCTGAACCAAAATATTTACAATTCATTAGTTCTCAAGCAAAGAATACTTAAATGTGGAACCAATCTGGACAAATGGAAATAGCACAGGACACAGCGCTGAAGCAGGCATCATGTAAGACATCCCTTCAGGCTTAGAAGAGTATGAATTACTTCAAGCAGCATCATTTAGCTCTGCAAGTGTTGCATTTTGCCAACATTGTCAGGAAAGCAGAAGAAAGCTTTGAAGCTTTACTTGAGTATGTAAGTAGAGCAACACAGTATAGCTACAAGAAAAACAGTTCACATCAAGAAAAGCAAATACACTAGGAAATTTTAAAATGCAATATGGACTTACAAAAAATAAGCTAACCTGGTAAATCTCTAATTAACATTAACCAATTGCTTCTGTTACTTCTAATTCTGGAATATGCTGGCCCAACAGATAAGCCTCACTTCCAAGGATAGACAACATCCCCACAATACTTAGTCATACTTTACAAAACCACTCTAGCTGACACGGACTATAAACTTCTCCACTAGTCACTTATTCCTATGGCAGTGGGTCTCTGGCCATAATCCACCAAGAGGGAGCAGACAGAAACTCTTTCACCCCTTCCCAAGAAATTACACCAAAGATAAGAGAGGTTCATACATTTATAGATACCTTCATGTAGAAGGCTAAATCTATCATATTCAGAGGTTGGAGTGAAAGAGAACTCTTTTTAAAAATAAATGTTTAAAAAAGCAAGCTTCCTTACACATCTCTCAAAAAAACATTTAAAGGGTGGTTGCATGGCTTTTTTAAAACACTTTTAAAGTCAGTAAATAACAAGACAGCCTTCTATTTGAAAATACATATGAACACTTAGCAAGACTTCAGTGTCCTTCACAGAATTCTTTGGTCATATGTTTGCGATGCTTTCAGAGAAAACACGTTCACCTAATAGCTTTACAGGCACTAAAAAGTTATGTTCTGAGAATTTTAGGTATTTTCTACAGTAGTAAATGTACATGTTAAAGATTCCCAAACTGGACTCTGATGGTCAGGCAGATACAGAAAGTGAAGGTAACTACTGCTAGCCACAACTGTCTGCTATAACATGTTAGTATCGTTTTCCCATTCCACAGATCACCGTACTCTTCAGAAGCTGAAAATACCTTTGTGCAAATCATCACCTACCCTTTACATGCTAAATTCCAACAAAATAAAAGGGCTGTTCAATTACTGTACTATGCTCCAGCATAAACAAGCAGCACTAAGAATCTTCATGTACCAAGAGCAGAGCCAGTGAAACCTTACAAATGATACTAAGCCACGCTGTTATGACAAAAGGGTGACTCAATTTTCAATGCGGCAGTATTCCAGAGATGGTGTACTTCATTATTAACAGGGTACATCTCTACAGGACTATAGAGATTACTATCCTGCTCTGCTGCTCTGTTTTTATCATAAAGCACTAAAAACATTTAAGATTTTGCCTGGTTTAAAGCATCTCCATCATAAAATCAGTTCAGAAATATGGACATCAGACATGTCCTTTAGGACCATCTTTTCTGCTCCTCATTATAAAGCAGCCAGGAAAGCAGAGCCCCAATTCACAAACAGGCCTTTTAGCGACTAACCATCCCATAAATAAGAGGCTGTACTGCTCACAACTGTATATCCTTGGCTGTAACAGATGCATGCCTGATACCATTTGAAGAACTAAAATCCCTCTCCCCACCAGAAAAAGAAAGAAGAAAATCACAACCGCCACCAAATATTTTACACCTTCTGTTCTCTCTCCTCTCCCTCCAAGTATGTGCTTGGGAACTCCTCCCCTTCACAAGCAGTTACAGAATTGGAAGGAGTGTCACCAACTTGAAAAGAAACAACATGGAGACACATGCACATCCTGTGTCATTCTCTGAACATTTATGAGTAACTTGCCATTTCACCCACTTTAGGATATTAGACCTACTAAAGAAACACTTGGCAGTGCAGCATGCTGATCCATTCTTAACATAATAACCTAATTCAACCAATTAAAGAGGCGCATTTATACCTTGAATTCATTTGAGTGCTACAGTAAATTATTTAACAAGCACTTAAAATATGGAGTCATTAACTCATGGTTTCTTTTACTTTATTTTAATTTGGTCATATTTTCTAAGAATGCAAGAAATGAAACCATAAAAACCATTCTTCTTTCTCTCTCATCAGCATTTGTTTAGGGATGTTTTTTTCTGTTTTTTTCTTTTTCTTTAAACCAAGAATTATGCTTTATATACCCTCATATACATGTATACAGATACGCAGTTTTCAGAATTTTTTATCAAAGAATTAAAAAAAATAAATTAATCAAGATGCTTAGTAAACAAATCAAGTTAAGATGAGGTAAAGATATTCACTAAACAGCTTTTAAAATAAAGAAATCGTAATACTGAATATAAACTAATTATTACTACAGAATTCTTCCTTGCCAGGTTTCAGAGATGCTTGGATTTTAAGAATCCCATATTGCAAGTGACACCAAGGGACAATGACAATTAATCGAGTGCAGAAGCTTCCAAACAAGACAATCCTGAAACATCCCAAGTTGCTCTGCTTCCCGTTTCATGCCTTTCTATAGGTCAGGCATTTCTTCACAAACCCTCACAAAATCCTAGAGGAAACAAAAGCATTCCACTTCTGTCAAGCTCAACCTGGAAGTAAGAATTAAAATGCTGTTTATAGTTCACAGACTTCCTCAGAGAAATACAGAAACTTTTCTCATGGCACAAAAACTCATTATGATACTTTCAACATATAGATACATGTAGTAAAATTACCAAGCCGAAAATAATCTTGCAGGAAATTTTTTAAAGTTTGGGGGTTTGTTGTTTGGTTTTTGGTTGGGTTTTGGTTTTTTTACTATGCTCACCCCAACTCGGAGGCAATATATACCAAAAAAGTCACTCACAAATCAGATTCTGCCTGAGAAGTTCTCATTTGCACTTTTAAAAGAGAAATGTTTCAAAACTACAGTCACAACAGAAGTCAAAGCAATCATACAGGAGTTGTTTGCTTTATTGTTTAATCACAATCTTCTTTACTAGCCGTAACAGCACTGAATATTTAGAAACAAATTTACTGTGGTTACATTCTGAATTCTTTGATTTTTACAGTTTCATATATGTAAGTTTTGACTATCAGTTATTATCCGTCTCTTATCTATACACAACTGTGACAGAGCTGGGTGAAGTGAGGGTCAGAGGAAGATTAAAACGCATTTGAGTTTTTTCTCATCTTGACAGGGACTTCATCCCTCTACGTTACACAGGGAGTTCAAAGTTGTTGGAAAAAAAACATCAAAAGATATTTCTGTAGCACATACTTGTTTACAATGATTTAAAGGAAAATACCATTTTTAAACTGAGCACAAGAAACTCACAACAGATACTAAGTTCAGTAACTTAGCACTTCATGCAATTAAAAGGACAGTTGACCAGATGCGCAAGCACTGAAGATTAACACTCAGTTACCAATTACTAGGAAGGTTACTGACCCATGAGACAATAGATTAAAAATAAAAAAAAATAACAATGCTGCACAAAAAATGGTGTAACTTATATTTGATTTGCACCTTCTTATCTTACAGGAATGAACTAAGTAATGCTGAGGATACAGAAATAAGCATACACTAACTGCACTGTGTGCTGAAATTACCTTATCTGCATAACTCATCTTTAAGAAGTACAGCACAATAGTACAAAAAACTAACATTAAATGCAGAAAGACACTAAGGCTATTGTTGAATGGGCACCATCATTTTAAGCAGCTTTTAGTACTCTCCTAATACTTTGCTCAGTATTTGATACTGCTGGAAGAGTTCAAATCTTCATACACATTAAGAAATCAAAGCCCTGAAAAATTCCAGCTGGATGTCCGGGCTAATCAAAAGAACAAAAAACCCCACATGACATACAGAAGGTATGAACAGTACTTAAGTCACATATTTGCCTGGCCAAGTGGTTTAGCACACTTAAGCAGCAGGCTAGAAAATGCTATGCAAGCAACTTCCAGTTGCTAGCAAATCTGTACCTCGCCAGAAATACTCTTTACATCTACTGTTTACAGACTGGAGACCCATCCATATCTCTTAGGCCTAAACTTATGGAAGATCTTCTGCTGCCTGTTTAAGCAATTTATGAAACTGTACTCCTCCACTCTACACAACAGAATGGGTTATTCAAAAGTCTATAAACAGATGATCAAGATAATCCTCAGGTTTTATTAAATTAACTACAAAGCACAGTTTTCTGAAAATTTCCTTAAGAAAAAAAAAACATTGGTGGTACCTGCATTTATTCCTCTACAAGGACTGCAGTAAGCTTCAAAAAAAGGGTTAAACTTCTAATCTTTAATGACAAAACCCCCTCAGACTTCTTTACTTCTCTATTAGTCTAACATTGTTTCAAAATTCTGAACCCATTTCAGCTTTTACACCACTTACAACTTCCAGCAAGAAAGACTGATAACAAAGGGTAGTTTGCTTAGGTAGCAGTTCTCTGCTGAGCAAAGAAAAGTTACATTCACCCTCCTGGATCATCAGTAGCTCTGCAGAGCAAGAAGAAATATAAACTGAGACAAAAGCTTCAAGCTTGAATGCCTACAGTACTTAAATATATGTCATGATTGTCAAAGGTACTCAATATATGAAGCTTCACCCAGAGTACATAAAACATGACAGCAGTATAATAAACACTTAGACACCAAGAAAAAAATTTTAAAATCACATTACAACACACACTGGCTGAAGTGCCCAAATACAGGCATACCTCCATGTGAATTTTTCATGCTTAGCACAGTGGTGAAAGCTTGACTTCATATACACACATGGAACAACACTTAGATTTTAAAAGATTTATACATTTACGTGTAGTAAAAACTAGTGAAACTCTGGAAAATTACTTACTGAATTTTAAAAAAGGTTAAATTAGGGTAAGATAATAAGGTAGGTAGAAGAGAATTTTTTTTAAGTGTAAAAGCAAATTATTTGCTTACTCAAAGAAAAACAGAGAACAAGTTTACTGTGACTTTTCTACCAAAACAAGTGTTCAAGATTCTACTTTACAAGTGTAAAAAAACCTGTAACAATGAACAAGTTTAATAACTGAAGTGTAATGTTGTATTTGAACTGTGATTAATACTACTCTTAATTTCAGCACCAAAGTCAGAAGTCCTCATTTATTAGGTCCTATAAAGTAATTTAGCCCATAAGGTAACCCATAGTGATAAATTACCTGAACTATCACACACAATACCCTCTAGCATTTGCATGTGTAGGATCATTACAATCCCTGCCTGACAAACATTTATAACCTCTACATATCTGTCAGGAAACTCTACCCACCTTCAGTAGAAGATGGAGCCTTTTCATATAACTGCAACCACAAACCAAATCCTGCTTCAGACACTGATAATGCACAATAGGTGTTTGGAAGCTTGCACAAAATGAGCTGATAAGGGTTTCTACATCAAGACTGTTCGCACAATTACTATCTTTGTTAGCAAATTCCAAAGACATACCAGGAGTTAAAGCACTGCAAGACATTAAAGCCAAAAGGATGAACAGGTGCTCCAATTTGACACCATAATTACACTGCAACTCCATCATGCAATTTCTAACTCTGTGAATGCCTCAGAACAGGCTAAAATAAAGTGGCATCTCCAGTCACTCAAGAGCTCTTTCCATCTTAGCTTTAGGCTATGGTTTCTTGTACAACCACATTGAGAATAAACCAGTTCCTTATTTACAGTGATCATTACCATTAAATAATTTACGGAATAATCTTACCCTAAAGTCCCTGCTTAGTATACTGTTAAAGCATGCTTTTGCTTAATAATATTTCCTTTCCTGGCCCCAGTGCAGTAAATCAAAAGTATAGGTCTACTTTTAAAAGAAGTTTTCAGTCATTTGTTCAAGTATAATACATATTATACATAGCACACTTTAGTCTCATAAATTAATCAGGAATAGAAAAGAACCAGTGCATTAAATCAATGAGAACAGAGACACAGTATTCTTTTCTATTCTTGTTTACATTTCATCTACAATGAACTGCAAACCCTGACCACAAATTATCCCCAAAAAGGTCATACCAAAAATACATTTGCTAATACTACAATGATACTCAGGTCTGTGTAGTTTCTTCTTCTTCTAATAGACCATACTAGCAAAACTACTCCTTACAACTTGATCTACTTCCTAAACTGCTAAAGACAGGTCTGAAACTGCTTATTTACTTTATTATCCTCTGTAAACTGAACAGCTTTATTATAGGGTGGTTTGTTGTCAGGGTGTTTTTGTAGTATGAGCATGCTATCAATTAGTCTCTTAAACTTCAACAAGACACATTAACATAGAGGGTTTTTTAGGGTGAAGGGTGGGGGGTTTGGGGGGGGGAGTATTTTTTTAATTAATTTTCCATTCCCATCCTTCTACTTTTAGTAGCTTACCACTGACTCTTACAGTCTTTACTCTATTGTGGCATTATCTAGATCATGGTAACTTGTAAAGGCTGAAAACACTTCACTACCAGTACAGACTGATAATTCTAATTTTCAGATTAGCCTGTAATATAAAGAAAGCAAATCCTGAGACAATAACAAAGATTACTTTTCAACATTAAATATTCTAAAGCCTTTTGTTTGTTTTTACATACATGGATGGTTCAGTCTGCTTATACATAGACAATTTCCAAAAAGCAGCCAAAACTGTAGTTCTAAGCAACATTTTCTGGAAATCACATTATCAGCTGGAGAGAGGAACATTCCTCAGCATCTCCAAGCATCTGCTTTATCTTAAGTCCTAAATTACTGCTTTTACAACCCTTGAAATCTGTTGGTTCTTCCTGTATTTAAAGACAATGCAATACCAACCACTGTAGCACTTCTCAATTCAAAGCACATCATGGCATGCTGAAAATGCTTCTATAAAAGACACCGGAAAAAGGTCCATCCAAACAGGTATTGCCACCTGCAGCTGGCCAGCAGACATACAAGGTGCAGACCTTAAATGCCTTACTGTTCTTTAGAGCAGAGAGCTAACAAAATCAATTCCTCCAACGGTGGGTATTTTATCTTACCAGATGAAATAGAAGCTGGGCTTCTCAGTGTAACACAACAGCATCCGCATTTTCTTCCCCAAAGTGCTCTCTTTTTACTCAAGTGACTTGCCATTACTGAGAGTAACTATGTTTTCAAGTTCCATAAATAGTCAAATTGATGATATGAAGAGACTTTTTTTTTAAAAGTCAATCTCCTAGAACTTGAGTTATGCAAGTTTCAAATTGGTGGCAAGACTCTAAAGCAAGTTTAAAAATGGAAAACAACAACACTGCCCCTAGGATGCAACTGAAAAAATCACCACCACAAATCTATGCTAAGCCACCATAAATCCTTTGTTGTGAAGTATCTAGAAGTATCTTCTCCATTTTTGATCAAATACACTGAAGCAAAGCTTACAATAAATAAAAAGCCCATATAAATTCTAAAACAACTTTAAAAAAATAAACAAAAAAGTTACCATAAAAAAAACAATGTTTAATTGAAACTTCCAGTTTAACTTTAGTATGTTCATTCATTACTTCCTATGAACATCTTCAACCAGTGTACAAATACATCTGCAAAAATGTCATTTGTACCTGATCAAAGTTCCTACAATGTATTTGAATGCCTGGTGAAAATTCACCCAACTTCCTAACTGTACTCTTGATTTACAAGTTAGTACTAGTTGCTACTACTAGAGATTCGCAAACGCTGTTCACAGTCTTTCGATTCTCACATTCACCTTTAATCTTCCAGGTTCTCTACAGATTTAATAACAAGCTAAAACATCCATCCTATATATCCATATTTTTTGCTCTGTCCAGCTGTAGAGGAATCTTTTAATAAAAATAAAATCGAGAGATTGTCAGATAATAAAGAATATTTCCAATCTCTATGTCAGTGTTTATCTTCACCTTTTCCTCCTTTTTCCCCTCACTGTTGGATGAAATGCACAAACAAGTGAAAACTACTTGCATCAGACTAAAGAATGAAAGCAACTCTTCATGAAATGCTGTCAAGGACAGGGAGACAGTTATTAGTGTTCTTGTCCTTCATTCACAAAATCTGCTGTTGAGAAATGGTAAACAACATTTCAGATTAAGTTCACTTAGGCAGCCTTTACAAGTGCTGTAAAATACACTGATTTTTTTTAAGTTTTTGCTTTACAGCTAATTTAAAAATGACAAAATCTTATTGCAATTATCTATAGCATAATAAAGCATTGTCTAGGAAGATGTAAAACTGATTTTGCAACTCTAAGAAAAAATGCACAAAATAATTCATGGTAATATAAATACATTTTTTCCATATGTAAGTTCCAAAAGCATAAAAATAAAATTCTCTTCTACAATGCAAAAGATTAAATAATCAGCTCAGAAGACCACATCTAAAATTGACAAGATTTAATAATTGAACTTCATTAATAAAGTGAGGTAACTGCAGCAAATCCAAGAAATTATATGATAATCATGCACTAGAATGAATCCATACAATGACTCAATCCAAGAAAAAAAAAATTGACATTCAAAATACTGGCCTACATTTTTGTAGACTGAAATATTAGAAGAGATGATGAATCTACCAAAATATAAACATCTATTGCATACCCATAGAAGAAGACTAGACAGAAGAACCAAGTGGCTTTTTTCTGTTTTTTGTTTTGTTTTAATAAACTATAATTTCATTAGTTATAGTCTCTCTTTAATAAACAAAGCTGACAAATTAATTTTACATATAGCATCCTGCCAAGCAGTTAAATTTTAATATCTCATATTTCAAGTCAGTGAAGGCTTAAAAAAGAAAAATAATTCGTACTGGGGAAATAAAGGTTACAGTCTTCAAAGCAGACACACTCTATCCACACTGTCTATATTTAAAAGGCCATGCTCTGATAACAGACATGCTGCAAATGGTGCCCTAAAAACTGAAAAGGGCTAAAGACTTAAAGATACTGGCACGTCTTTAGACGCAATTATATACAGGTTTAAGGAAAGCTGGGAGTTAATCTAAACAAGGTATTACATGGGTCAGATGTTTTTTCAAAGGCACACTAAATGGAATTTTACAGCTTCTTCACTGGCCCAATTATGTCATCACTTACTTCTTTCTCCTACCTTTTCCCTTGCCACGTTTAGAACCACTTTAAATGTATTGATATAAGCCTTCAGTGACATATGTATGTGTGCACGAGACAGATCAAGAGAAAAATTGGGATTTTATACACCTAATACCAGCTTCTTAAATGTTTATATACAATACAGTACACTTTCAGTAAAAGAGGGAATAAACTAACAGACAAAAAAAAATAAAAATCAAGAAAACTCTAGTTAGAGATAGCCCATTGCTCAAGTAATCAGAAGCCAAGCAGAATAAAACAGCATACCTTGCACTACCCTTTAATGAGCAATGAGGTCTAAGCTCCAGACCACAAGAAATTCCAGTCAATATGACAATTTAAGTAATACCTCACCCCATGATCCCACAGCTACAAAACAGAAGCAGTCTCATCAAGTTTTTAATGTTACAGGCAAATAGCCAGGGAGGAGTGCTGCTGTAATTTATCTAAGTGTACACAAAAGCAACCTGACCACTACTGTCATGCAAAAAAAAAAAACAAAAAAAAAACAAAAAAACAAAACAACCAAAAAAAAAAAACACCACCACAACACAATTATTTTTGGTCTCCATTTAATAGAGTCATATCCTGCTCTGTGTAAAGAATCTAAATGATTTTCCAACTGCAGCTAAACAAAAGTGTAGCCTACCTGGAGATGACAGATTGAACAAAGACGCAACATGCATGCGAGAAGAAAGGATATGATCTTTGGCTAGCCAAATAACAGAGGAAGAAGGTATTTCTCTCTATTGTTAACCTGAGGGATTTAGACATTCTGGAAAAACTACCAGTCGTGACAAACAGCCAACATATCCTCTTAAAATCAGGGTACAGTCATATGCCATTTTCCAAAACACTAAGTATCAATACGCTTATGAATCCTCTCACTCAGCTAGGATCCCCTGAAATCTCAGGGGGCTTTTTCGGCTGGTTGTTTTTTCAAACAAAAAAATGCACACACCACCAAAACACACACACGACCCATGAAGAGAAGGATTAGTGTCCTGGTTTAGGAAGACTGAAAGAAGGAAAACCAAAATATGTTTCTGAGAAAACTGACTGCTAGTAGCATAATGGTGACACTGCAGGCTTTAACACCTCCATCTGTCTTCTACCACCTTCACATACTTATTGACTAAAAAACATAATCAGAATGAAACAGTGTTGGAACTTGTCTTCTAGCACGCCTGGAAGACAAGCTGCTACTCATTATAGCTCACCGGCATCTTAGAAAGACGTGATGAAAGCCACTAAGGCAGTCAACACCTCTTGATCAACATAATCAGAGACTGCTGATAGAGTTAGTATTTTCAATATTGAGAAAAGAATCCAGCCTCTCCCAGTAACCTGCTTTATTAATTCTATTTTTTAATAAAGCTTAGCCACTGATATTACTCCTGATTTAAGTCATGACACCCAAAAGATATTTACGTAGTTCACCTCCCATTGCTACACCATTTTTCCCACCTTAGAAGCAGAAGTACTTTGTCTCCTCACATGAATCTGTTTTTCTCTTCCAGTGTTCTTTCCTGTCTTCTCCCACAGGTTAAAGTTACTTCTCCCACCAACATAGCTTCTTCTTAAACAAGAAGTTCTTTAGAACCACCAGTCTTCCTGTCCACTTCTAAATGCGTATCACAAGAGGTCCTCGACACCATGAGGAATTTCCATGCGTAATTAGTATAAAACAACTGCACTTTAAAAACGCTGCTCATATCGCTTCAGCCTGCACGTGCAAGGGCCTTTCACAATTGACACAACTTCTTTGCACACACTGTCAAAGAAATGGGACCATTCCCATGTACACACAACCAAGATCAGCCAGTGGTCATTTATTGAAAAGGTGAAGGTGGGAGAACACGTGCATTTTCTTACTCTGCACAGAACTGGTGCACCAGATTCAAAGGCTGACCACCCCTCCACAGGCCTGAGCGGCTCTCACGATGGATTAAAGCTTTGAAGCAAAACCACCAAGACCAAAAATGCCCCAAGTTCAATTTAAAGAGCCACAATGGTGTTGCTGAACCTCCCTTTTCCCACCATACTCATTTGCCTAAAGCATTGCTTCGCTGTCAAAGACAAGACTTCTACATATACCACAGACTCACAACTGGTCCAACCTGAGTAAAGTCAATACTTGAAAAAGAGAAGCTGAGGCAGGATGAAGTCTAGGCTTGTGGAAAAAAAAAAAAATCTACCTAAGAATAAATATTAATTATTTCAGTATAATAAAGAATCTAAACTACAATCATCACAAGCGTACCCACATTCCACAGTATTCTTTTGTCTTCCTCTATACAATGGGAATATACACACTGTCATAGAATGTTAAACACAATTTACCCACAGTAGTTTCACAGCATAATCAATACAATCCCACCCCTCAAGAGAAAAACAAGTATTTAATATATACCTACATGTGTTGGGACCTGAAACGGTATTTCTCGTTAGACAAAAACATCACACCATTTCATTTCACAGAATGGCTGTAACGAAACTTGCAAGTTAGTGCAAATCAAACTATCAGTCAACGTTTTAATAAAAGTTACAAGCACTCTTACCTCTCATCCTCACCATCTACAAGGGGCGTTGTCAATGGCAGCACCTTCAGCGGAAAGAGAGAAGCAGAGGATGGCATGTTGCTGCTATTGCCTTCTGAAACAGCTGATGCTCCAACACCACTCTCGCCACTGGCAGCTTGAGGTAAACCCACCAAGGAAGGTTCTGTAGGCCGTCTGCCATCTTCAATTTGGCTTACAACTGACTGAGCTATTGACTGTGTGGGGAACTGGGTAGAACTTAGTGGTATCTGCTGTGGCACACTCTGTGCCACTGGCATACCTATACTTGTTGATATCAAGGGAGGCTGACTAACACTTTGAGCCAAACTCCCATTCTGCACAGCCGAAGCTTGTGCTATATTCTGTGGCTGTCCCAAGCCTATAGAAGCAGAAGGCATGCCAGGAGGCACAGCTGAACCAGGCTGACTTGGTGCAGGAACAGTACTAGCAGATGGTATAGGGCTAACCGCAGGCAGCTGCTGGCCAGTCATCCCTTGGACTACAGAATCCACTCCTTGTGCCTGCGGCTGTACAGGTAACAAGGTGTTTTGCTGAGCAATGACCATTTGCTGAGGAAGGCCTGAAGAGCTAGCCTGTAATCCCTGCTGCATTATTCCTGTCTGCACAGGCTGCACTACTTGTGAAGATGGAGGAGCAGCCGTTGACGGCATCACTGGAGGTGGAATTTGGTTTGCAGCAGATGGTGGTTGCACCACAGTGGCTACGCTTCCTTGCTGCCCAACATTCAACATTTGACCACTGGAACCTACGCCTGGCATCACTGCTGGACCATGTGCAACAGGCTGAGCTGGGGCAGCAGCTTGGTGTGCTTGTACTGAAGGCTGCATGCTCTGTGTCTGGGCAACAGGAACCGGTTGCCCTGCTCCTACTCCTGTAGAGCTGGGCTGCATGGCAGGGGCTGGAGTCTGAAGGATCTGCTGATGTTGAAGGTAGTCTGGCATAGCCCCGGTGACAGAGTTTTGGTTCCCCGGCTTAACATGACCCGCGGCCAACTGCGTTGGAATTGTCTGTTGCTGCTGTTGTTGCTGTTGTCCAAACTGCAACTGCTGCTGCTGCACAACTGGCAAAGTCTGAACAGGCTGCACCGGCTGAGAATACGAGAGCTGCTGCTGAGCCATACTTGGAATAGCAGGCTGCTGGTGGCCCAAAGATGGGGGTACACCTAGCATATTAACTGGGGCTGGCTGAACCCCAGTAACAGTGGTTAGACTGGCCTGTGAAGGAGGTTGGACCCCTGGCTTCTGCTGTGGATAGTTTACTTCTTGAGAATGCAGCTGGACTTGTGCAAGCTGTGATTGAGAAACACTCTGTGGTATACTAGATGCTGGAATTGCCGGCGGAGCAGTGCTGCTAAAATCCATCTGCTGCGGACCCACACCTTGAAATGCTTGCTGCTGCACCACAGTAGGTGCTCCCATTTCTCCACTTCCCACACTTTCTGTATAGTGACTCAGTGTGCTTACATTGCTGCTAACAGAACTCCCACTGGTGCTCTCCCTTTCAGAAGTCACTTCAAGCGGGTTTTGTTTTATCGTCTCTACTGCTTTGTTTACTGCTACTCCTTCTGAAACTGCAACAGTGTTTTCTTTATCATAGAATTCAGTGCATGTCCATCTACCTTTTTTGAAAGGTTCAGAACTAGAATCTAATTTTACAACCCTAAACCTTGACGTGCCAGATGCAGGCTGCTGCTGGCTTGATCCCACTGCCATTCCTGCAGTTGGATTAGTAATGTTGTTAATGACACTAGAGGAAGCACTCGTACCATTGCCAACACCACTCAAGATGTTCACATTAACATTGCTGCTAGTTCCAGACAAAGCATTTACATTACCAGTACTTGTGATGTTGCTTAAATTTATAGTACCAAGCACGCTGCTCGCCACACTAGAACCACCACCACCCATGTTATTTAAGGTACCAGTTCCAGTAGCAGGACTTACACCTAAATTGCCAGGAGTACTTGTGGTGCGGATATTAGACACAATAGATGCTGGGGAACCAGTGGATGATGCAGCAGAAACTGGTGCAGTTGATATAACATTGTCAGAGCTTCCAGCTGTTGATAGTTTTCTAAATGATGGACTGGGTGGTGGTCCTCCTGGAACTGGGGCACTGCCCACCCCAGGATGCGATGGATGGTGGTGTCCATGATGGTGGTGGTGAAGATGGTGGTGGTGATGAACATGATGGGGGTGAACACTTCCATTGATCGCAACACTCTGCTGTGGGTGATGAGGCAGAGGAGCATGCTGCTGAGGAAGATGAGGCTGGTTTGGAGATACAGCCCCAGGAGTCTCTGCCTCTTGGAAGTTATTTAAAGTCTCTTCAGAGGAGCTCCTCTCAGGTTCTCCCAAGTCAGTGGCCCTGGATAAAGAAACATCCAAGATTTCTGAAGATGACAGGTCTTCAGTGTGGGACTCATCCAGGTCATCGTAGCTTTCCGTATCCTCAGCTATGCTGTTATTAGAGCTCATACTAGCTGATATCTGAGCAGGGGTCACACTGGTAATTTGGAAGCCACTTTTCTTTTTCATCTGAGCTCCAGTCTGTGCAAGAGGCTGTGGCTGGAGCGGAGACTGCGAAAGGAGGTTCAGGCTTTGTGGAGGAGGGGGTGTCGGCTGTGGACCCGCTGAGGAAGATGCAGCAGATGGAGGCGGCGACTGGACCAGCAAAGGCGGCTGATAATCCTCACCGGAGAGGGTAGCGCTCCCAACGCCGGTACCTGGTGCAGTGGAAGCAGTAACGCAGCTGCTGCCGCTGCCACTGCTGCTGCCCCTTCTTGGAGACATTGCCGG
>NW_009953761.1:1010723-1030681 GCF_000747805.2 Chaetura pelagica | reverse complement strand
GTCTGCCCTCGCCCCAGTGCCGGGATCCCGGTGGGGAAGGAGGAGAGCACAAGGCCGAGCTCCGGTGCACCTGCCACGGTGGGGCTGCCCCAGGTGTCCCCCAGCCCAAACCGAGCTGCTCGTCACGGAGCGACCGCTCGACGCTCGCTCGATGGGTGCGTGTGTGCCAGGAGGTTTCCCTTTGTGTCCCTGCGGCTGTTGGCAGGCTTAGAGCTGCCCGGAAGGTGGGCAAGTATCTTGAGGCCACACAAACCCAGCAGGTTGGCGCCACTGCCTTTGCTCCACCTCTCCCACCAGCAGGACCCTCTCCAGGACTGATAGACTGGGCATCCCTCTTCCCTGCGGAGAAGGGGGCAGGTCCATACCCTCTCCCCTGCTTCCCCGTGGCAGGGTGTGCACCAGTGCCTGAAATCCTGATCGCCTTCCCACCTCCTGGCAGCACATCCTTGTCTCCAGACACAGGCATCCGTGAGCTGGTGGAGGTTGTTTCAAATCGCTGCTTTAAAATGCTCTGCTTTGCATGGAACAATAAAATGTTTGCAGGACTTGACAGGCTTAGGCTAATTGTGTAACCTGGCTATTGAAATAGCCCGCTGGTTGGGACAGTCAGCAGGGCACAGGGGGGAAAAAGAGGACTTGCTGTTTGCTGCGTGAATATTTAGGCACATCGGGAAGAGCAGTGGAGCTTTAACAGGAGGAAAGTTGCGAGAGTCCAAGGTATTATATCATATAGCTGAGTCATTAGAGAGTTCTTGTGGGAGATGTAAATAGTTCCTTCAGGCAGAGAGCAGATTTGAGTCTCCCATGTTCACTGTGTGGCATTAAATTGCCGAGGTACTAAAAAAGCTGTTTTTCTAGCTCCATTTTGTGAAAAGGGTGAGGATTCAAGGTCACGAAACACAGTGGGAGGTTTTGCTGCTTGTTCTGAATTTCACCTTTCCATCTTGCCTCTCCCTGTCAACCTAGCTTATCTAGGTCTCACTTGGAGTGTGGACAGGGGTGGCTTTGAGCAAATCCCACCTTTTGCAGCCTAATTCCTTTTATGTCTGGAATGCAGACATGTAGCTCAGGTCTTCAGCTGTCTGAAAGGCAGACTTGCAACCCTTGCTCCTCCTGCAGCTGTAGGACACTGCCTGTATACAGACACTATGAAACAGTTGACATGTAATAAGATTCTGCCTTTTCTGATAGCAAGACAATATTATTTTTTAGAACTGATGATCAGATAAAACAGCATGAGCTCCTTACTGGAAGGAGCCTTTGTGTAACCCTCAGATTTCAGGAAAGCATCACAAAGCTGCCCACAATCTGTCTGCATCTTCATGCTTGATGCAACACTGAGGCCTTATATGTGTCTTTAATGAGATACTCACATGTGTAAACAGTTTTGGGATGAGAGCCTGAGGTTTCAAGCCAACTTCTATTATACATTCCTGTTCAGTCTGCTTATAACTTTCCCAGAACAATTTCCTTGAGGAATTAAATCTTCCATGATTAGTCGGAGCCCAAAGATAATTTTTTGAATGTTTGAACAAAGTCCAACTACTTTTAAAGCACATAGGCTATGAATACAGATTAATCTGCATATAACCTTACAAATTTGTGCAAACGTAACTCAAAAAGGATTGAGCTAGAAAATTTGTATAAACCTAGTAGACTCCCACAAGCCTGAAAAGGAATTAAAACAGTAGTATTGTCATTGGTTGCATGTTTGCTTTTGCCCACACCAACTAGCTGACATTCATCTTGAATAGTTGGCAAACTTTTGGGCTATAAACTTCTTACTACAGCATGTGAAACAGTTCTTTAAATTTGATCCATATAGTTCTCTTCTCATGCAAGAGAAACTGAAGGAAAAATGAAATTTAGGGAACGGCTCTAATTTCTCTGCATAATGTGGTCAACAGACAGTTAACGATCCAAATGACGGTCTAGACAAAGCGCATCTGAAGTGGCATGTGTGACATAGATTTTGTAATGCTGTTTGTAAATGTGAAAATTTCATGTTACGTCGTTTTTTCTTTGCTTATCCATTTTCATCAGTATGTGGTTACACTTCTCTTTCATATTTCAGAAGCCTGAATCTGAGCATGAGAATAGCGTTCTCGAAGATCCTGATTGCTTTTCATATCCATTAAGGTTTATGAAACTAAACCATTGAAATACATAATGTGATCGTTATTAATTGTGTTGTCTAGTTGTTGTTCAAAGTGGGAAATAAACGTCATCACACACAAAACACCAAATATTTCGAAATTCAGCCACAACAGAACTGACTTCCTTCACATATGCGCGGTAAGTGACATTACCAAAGTCCACCTGATGTTTTTTGACTACCTGGAACCAGAGGTATGTGTCATTACTGGATGGATCCAGCAGCTTGTTCACCATTGTCACTGCCTATGACTACAAGGCAGAGGGTCCTGCAATCCCATCATTGCCTCAGCTGGAGAGTGAAGACTGCTGGAGGGTCGCCCATATAGAGGAATCCCCTGGGATTGCCTCTCCTACATACATGCATCTCAAATGAGAATGGGCTTGATGCAGCCTTTGCTGCCAGGTAGGAAGAGTGAGTGTCTGGAAGAACTCTTATTTCAGCCTTAAAATCTTGTAATTCAGGTTAGAGCAAGAGAACAAGATCTTCACAGTGTAAATATTTAGATATCTGTCTCCCATATATGCAATATTTCTTCAGACAGGAAACAAGCCTTGTTGCCATCACAAAATGTCCAAGGATACTAGAAGCAGCAATAATTTAGTATTTTCTCTCTTTGGCTCCTTCACAATTATACAGCTGTATGCATTCATCCTAGGATATGCAGTAGTTTGTTTCTTTGTATAGAGTAATCATGAAGCCAACAAACAGCAATATGAGGTTTTTTCTCAAGACAGTCAGAATCATGGCAAATCGGTCTGATGTATGGTTTAGATCCTGTGTGACTGCTTAATAAATGTTTCTAAAAAAACCCTAGTGAATGGGGTTTTTTTAATTATATGAAGCTGCCATTGCTAGTTTAGACAGAAGGCTTTTCTGTGTTCATTAATATTGCTGTCTGTAGTCTCCAAGATGATTTGCAAAGATGCATGCAATTTTTTTCTTCCTTCTGAGAGAAGTACTCATAAGAAAATTCTCACCTTTCAGCTCTGAAAAAGTTGTATTTCTTCTTCTGCATTCTCTTAGAAAGTTCAAGTCAAGTCTTGATCTTCCTTTCTTGTTTTGTTTTTAGTTGGCTGGTTAGTTGGTTGATTTGGTTTACTGACTGATTCCAAAACGCCTACTGAGACATTTTTTCAGTCCTTATTTTAATTCTTATGAAATAATGTTGAACTTTCTTGAAAGGGAAGTTTTCTCCCAAGTTTTTATTAAATAAATGCTTGAAGAAATTGACAGTTCTAGTGATCTTTTAAAAATCAGTTTCCTTTAGACTAGTCAGGTCTACCTTAATGCCAATATACTTAAAATCAGACCTTTTTAGATCATCTGTAAAAATTGTTTTAGAATATTAATTATACCTTGCTTGCACTTGGAGAATGTGGCCAAGTAGGTAGTTTGTTTTTTTTTTGTTTTGGTTTGTTTGGGGTTTTTTGGGGGGGCTGTGTTTTGTTTTTAATGGGGATTGTATTAAAATTCAGATTTTGGAAGACTTCAAGAAGCTTTATCATCACTTTAAATGTGATGTATAGACTAAGTACTGCAGGAGCAAGGGTTAAAAGTAAACCCTCCTCAAACCCACATCTGATGCATTACCAGCCAAGAGATCATAATGATTTTATCACTATCATCTGGGTCTCTTTTACTTCCCCATTTTCACCTGTGTTTGTAGTCAGCTGATGAAATTGTGTCTTATAGAAGCCACAAATTCTGGAATATATTTCTCCAATACCTCAACCTACGAATACAATGCATGAAGTTCCATTGCAGTTTCAGATAATTCATCTAATTGTTTGTAGAGTACAGGTCTTAGATTGTTAACTGTTTGATTAGTCAGACAAGTGATATATATATAATTAAGCTCAAGTTCCAATACAATAGATGACCAAGTCAATGAAAAATGCTGCAGTTGTTAAGCAGACCCTCCCTTTCTTACCTCTGGAAAATCAATGAGCAAAGTATCAAGTCAACCAGTATTTAAAACTCATTTTAGTTTTTTTAGTTAATTATAAACATTTGCACAGGACCGTTGAATACTGTTGGATATTCATTTGTAATTCTCAGTCCCAAAGACTGTGTGGAATTGTTTTGTTTTGACTGATCCTAGCCCTAGATAAAGGGTTAGACAGAGATAGAGGAAAGCACTTAGGAAAATACTTAGTTTAAGAGCACACTCATATTCCCCTGCCTACACTGGGAACTCTGTGATGTCTAAAAGTTCTGCAATTTGTATGTGATGCTCTTGAATTATCAGGGGTGAATGTGTCTGTTGTGATGAGACACAAATCTTTAAAATCTCAGACTAGGAATAAATAAATGGATTTTTAAATATATTTGGGTTTTGTTTGTTTGTTTTGGCTTTGTTTTTGTTTATTTCCCCTGAAGAACCAGGCTTGTTCACTGCAGAATTCTTTGGAAAAGTAGAATGTGTAACTAGTTAGCATTTAGCACAGTCACACAATTTTTGTCATTCTATTATCACATAGTAACTGGAGGCAGAAATTTTACTTGTGAAGGGTGCAGATAAATCCTTTTTGAACTCATTTAATTGTCTGAATCTTTTGTATCTAAATTTCATCTCCCTTTTGGCTGTGCCAACAGTATTTCTTCTCATCTAAACCATACTCTGTGGAAGCAAATATTTGTTTGCACAAATCCAGAATTTTCATTTGGATGGTACTTCAGCAAACTTAAATGTTGGGTTTTATATGCATTAGTCATTGTGCCTGAACTGCTTGCAGAAAGAGAGCACAGACTGGTCATGAGCCCAGCAGAGGTAAACACAGATTTTATGAGTTGTCATCTAGTGTTTTTTTTCCATAACTTTAATAATAAAAATCAGCTATACTATATTACTTCTCTGCTAGACGACATGCAAACTTATTCACAGTAATTGTAAGTTCAGTTCTTCCGTTTCTGTGAGGCCTTTGGTTTATTTCTTTGATTCTATCTGCATTTCAAATTAGTATCTGTGACACTTTTGCCACTGCACACATACACTGACAAGTCTTGAGAAGTCAAATGTCCTTGTGACAAAATTCAGGGAAAACAGGTTTAGGATTTCCAACTCAAGCACCAGAAAAAAATGTGCTTATCAATTTTAGTAGAACAAAAGATGTGCGAAGTCCTGACAGTTCAAACACGTAGTCAGAGGCTTAACTTCAGTCATGTGAATAGTCCTTTTGACTATTCACATTTGGTTACTAAACCCCTAAAAACTCAACGTTAACATGTGTCAATATTTGTAGGCTCAGAAGACAAAAAGATGAGGTATGTGCTAAGGTGTGGTCTTAGGGAGCCTTAGAATTTACGTTGACCTCTAGTTGGTAACAGTGTATCAAGAAAAAAGTCACTCCTTATGCTGCCACACCAGGAATTCTCTATTACGTTTTTAAGTTATGCTAAATTTTTGTCTGATAGGAACTATGTGTCTTGGCTTAAAATCCAGCCCTGCAATAAGTATTTTCCTGCTTTAGGATTAAGCCACGTAAACTTGTTTCCAGTTTTATCACTCATGGAGGCATTTTAACTGTTGTTAATAGGAGACAAGAATATTGCGTATTTTGAATAGGGCATCAAACAACAGAAAAGCATGTTTCTCTTAATTAGAAAGTACTTTATATCTGCTCATTCTTAATACCTTTATTAGTAGATCAGCATGGAAGCCCAGATGAGATTTCAAAACCCGTCGGGGTTACTTGCCACATCTCACTGCCAGGTGAATTCTTTGATAAAAAAAAAAGGAGGCATGGCTGAAATAATGTCAAAACGTGCCTCAGACTGTGCTGCTGAAGCAGCCCGTCCTACTTGAATAAGGGGCAGTGTGTCAGTGTGCCTGTCCTGGGAGACCAACGGCGATGACGCCGTGAGCGAGGGAATTGCCTCCCGCAGCAAACACCCCCTGCCCGGTGTCTCCCCCGTGACTCAGTCGTCTTTTTTAAACCATCTGTGGGAAGACAAAGCATGGTCAACACACATGCTAAATCTAGCTCAGAAACTTCCAGAGCGATTGCTCTCGAATTGACAGGTGTCTTCTCAGCAGCTTGTGAGGGCAGTCAAAGGGGAATCCTCGGTGAGAGGACTTCTAACAGCTCCCTGTTGGCGTGGGCTGCAGGAGATGGTGCTTTTTTACTTGGTGCATGGAGGAAGAAGTTAATAGGATACATATGAAATTCACAGACATGAAGATGAGAGATGGTGTGGAAAACAGACAGGTCCAGGAAATAACCTACGGTCTTAATATTTCCAGAAAAAGTACATTTGCTTAGTTCACACACTTAGTAAACACTAAATTAGGTATTATTTTGGAATATAAAATAGGTGCAAAGTAATACTTCTAATGTTTGATGACATAAGTAAAGATGCTGTTGCTAGTTTACTCTAGGAATTGTAATAATTTAAGGACACTGTGTTACTAGGAGTATATTGGAGAACTGGAGACAGTCCAGAGAAATGCAATAACAGTGATGTTGGAAAAAGTTTCAGTCACAATGTGCATTTGTTTTACAAGTGTCTGCAGGTCGAGGCATTAAATCAGAATATAAAACTGACTGTTTAAAGGAGGGGGATGATATTTCAGGCCCAGATTCAGCTTACCCGCAGTGAGGTGCCTGAATTAGAAGTGTTGCTGTGAAAATTCTCATAGAGAACAGTAACATTCACCTACAACTTCTGCACCCTCTGGAGCTGCTGATTTCTCTCCATCTCCTGCTAGGAGAGCCCAGGGTAATTGGATGTCTAGTGTTTCTCTCAGTATGGACCTAGCATAAGGTGGGAGGTCTATGAGCCAAAGGCATAAGAAAAATAATATTTAGACTGAACATCAGAACAAACAGTTTTGAAGAAACATTGGACACTAACAGTCTTAAACAGCCTGTGAGAAAGTGGTAGAAAATCAGTTACAGGGATCCTCAAATTTAGCATGGATAAAATATTGAAGAACAGCCTGTAGAGAGTAATCCTATGCTGATTGAGGCAGGACTCATATAGTCTGTAAGATAATTCCTACCATTAATGTATACAATATTTTTATCTGGCAGAGGACAATAATCTATAATTTAAAGCTCTTACCTGATATCAGGGTTAAAGTGACAGGTGATTATCCAGTGCAGGAAAGAATGTGATTTTGTCCCTCAAAATAATGCTGGGGAATAAAATCACATCCTTTGTATAGATAAATGTATATATATGTACATATACATAAAAGTATTTATATGCGTGGGTTTCTAAGTGAATATATATTGTATTATGTATGTAATGTTAATTTTTTTTTTTTTCCTAACTGAAGCTTGGTGGTACTTTCAGTGTCTGCTAATTGACACTTCTGCATCCTCCTGCTGTCAGATGCCATTAGTTGAGGGTGCTCTGAGCGGGGCTCAGCCTGGCCTGGGCAACAGGAGAGCTCCTTCCTGTGTTTCTTGTCTTCATTCTCATGAAACTGAACAGCTCACTACAATCCACATAAACACGACCTTGCAAACCAAGCACTGGCAGGTAGATGAAAACAGATTTCTTTTTGGCTTCTGCCCTGTCTTCACCTGCTCTTCATTGCTCTGGCGTCCACTGCATTTGGAGGTCGTGATCCTTCACGTTGATTTAAAAAGTGTTTAAGAAGACCAAATCTGTGTTCTGCAAATTTCCACAGCGTTGACCTTCAATCAACTGCCCTAACATACCTTTAACCTGTCATTTAAATTATATGCCATGTTCCTTAGCACATTGAAATGCTGTGCTGATTCTGAGGGGTTTTTTTCTTCATTTCTCTTTTCTCCTACTTTTCACTTCTCCTTTTCTTTAACTCTTTCTCCTTTCTGATGCCTAGATTATTTTCTTTCTCTGTAAAACTTCCCCGTAGCTTAGATCAGCTCTAGCACATCTATGCATAGCTGCCACCACTTCCAAAATACTGCTTTCAGACGTCCAGTTAGCCCAGCTTCTTCTCTGATAGGGTCACAGAGAGTTTATGCTGCTTCTCGTCTAATCCTCTAAGGCCTAGAAACAGGTTTTTCAAGCAGAATAAATAACTCTGCTGAGCCATTAGGCTTGTTACAAAGTGTTAAATAGCTGATTTCAGTGTTTTTGTAGACAATGATGAGTGAATACTGCATTTTGTTTCTTTTTTTAGCCTGCTTTCCTAAGGAAACAAAGCTTACACAACTGTTCTGCCTGGCTGTCCGTCTGCTTGTCTGTCATCCTCTCTTTAATAACTTTGAACCTGTTGGTTGATTTCAGGCTGGGATAGAGATTGCAGAGATATGCTGGCCCTGAAGTTCATGCATTTCTACAGCTTGGGAGAGGACAAAGTCCTAATGCACTGCTCTCATGGGACAGCAGGCATCTCATAGCTATTTGGGGCAGCAGCGGTCAAAGGCACCGCGGTCCAGCCTGCGGGCTCTCATCAGCCACCCTAAGTGCCACCCCTGGGGCAAAGAGCTCAAAGAGGTGGCATGTTCTGGTGGTGAAGTGGAAGGAAGGAAGCCTGCTCTGTATGGGGGACAAAAGTCTGTAGGCAATTGAGTATCATTATTGCTGTCTTTCGTGGAACATGTGTGTTTATGACAAAGAAGAAAGCATGCAGAAAGAGTTTCCTTCACAGGAGTCTTTCTCTTCTTCAAAACTGTGTATGCACATCTTAGGCTCACAGAGTATTTGCATTCATTTTTATGTTGGGTGGTTCAGTCTTGGATTCAGGTCACAAGGTTCCACTGAGATACAAATAGGAACATTAATAATGTTGCAGCAGGAATGTTAGGCTTCGTTTTTTGGTACCCAAGAGACCGAGCCTACCACTTAGAATTTTCTGAGCCCTCCTGAGCATTCAAGTTTCCAGCTCCTGAGAGTCTTAATCTTCTCAGCATTGCTGTAATTTTCAGCTGTTTGTTCTTGCAGGAGACTGGTCTCCAGATATCCAGTATCCAGATACTCAGGATTTGTCCTCTATCTCTCTTTGTGCTGTGGAAGATGAGACTTTGCAGCTGCTGGTTAGCAGACTTCATACTTTAAGACATCTTCGTTCTTTAGCTCTGGAGGTCATGGTCTGAACTCTCAGTCATGACAACTAATATAAAATAAAGTAAATAATCTGATTCACATGTTAAGCAATAAAGGTGCATATAATTACAGTGTCTCAAAAAAAGCAATCATTGTGGCAGCTAATACAAACAAATTATAGAACAAAATATGAACAGCTAAATGAATGCTAAAAAAACAACTCGTGCATCTGGCATCCAGGGCTGAGAGTTGCTATATCATATCTGAAATGGATTGCTGGTGGGAGTGAATTCTAAATAAGGTGCCATCAGCTAAACAAGTTGTTCTGTCAGCAACAGATTTAATGAGGCCCATTTCCTGGGTGTTTGCACATCATATTTGGATTCTTCATTGTCTAATGTAGTAGCAACCTTCCTCCAGGTTTTTCTTATGGATGGGGCACTCCTAACACCTTTCCCATGGAGTTTCTCTGCCAGTGGCTGCACAAAAACAAATAGTCCCAGGGGATGCTTCTGGCCAGTTGCATTTGATCCTGTGTGATATCAAATTGTCTGAATGGTACTTGCTGTCAGATTTGGCTGGAAGTGGCCAAGAGCTTCAAAAGTGTTAGTAGGTGATGAACAGTGATAGGAAGGCAAGTTCCTAGCCATGCAAATGTACACATGCATTTGTGCATGTACATGCACAGCATAAAGGCTATAATCACAAACATTTCCTAAGGAAATCAGGCTAGAAAAGTGGTGGACAAATGCAAACTGGTTATATCTGACATAGTGTGCTCTGTAACTAATCTTGACTGGGTTTGATGGGGTTTAAGTAAAGTGAGCTGTAATTTCTCAGGGAATCTGGCCCTTTGGAGTTCTGCGTTTGTCCAGGCCCCTTGAATTACTTCAGTTGAACTGAATTTTAAGCAGAAAAAAGGCCACTGAGAACTAACATATTATTTTCTAACACATTTGTCTGCATTATGTAGCAAGCAATCTACAACTGGGTGTGCACAGATGTACATGAGCTACCATTAAACCAGCCTGGGGACTCTAATCTGAAGCTCAACACAGGTAGTAGAAGCACCTTGAGTGATGGGGTAGATTCTTGGTTGATGAGCTTGTCCTGAGCTAATGCATATGTTAACATAAGCAAGGTGGCTCACTCAAGGTTATATCACAGGTATCACAATATGTCTGAATGGCCTGCACCCCAACAGTACCAGCACTCTGCACAGTCTAAATCTTGTGCTGTTGTTGCTGTCCATTTCCAGCCTGAAGTACCCTTCTCTCCTTTGAAGTTGCAAAGAAAACCATGAAAATATGACCCACTCTAAAATCTGCCTGAGTCTGCAGGCAGCTGAACCAAAGGTTGCAAGTGGCAAGGAAATAGCTTGTACTTTCTGTAGCATGAAATCTTCAAGAGGAAGGTTTAAGAGGTCAACAACATTAGCTGGTTCACATCTGGGTTTTTCAGTAGATGTAGTTTATGTTCACAGCCTGAACCTGCTTCTCATGCTTCCCTTGATATACTATCTCTCCATTCATCCTGCTCCCTCAGTGCCCGAATATGGAATAGTTGATACGCTACCAGCTGGAGGTGGTTTATTATCCTGTACAAGGAGAAGAAAGAACATGAAAACCTTGCTTTTCACCCACATTCTGAGCAATTTCCAAACAATCTCTGCTAAGGAGGAAAAAATTCCTCACGAATTTCCGCTAGGACTCATGAAAATCCAGGTTCTTCATAATTTGGATGGTCATTATGAACTTTTTTCTTTCTCTCAGGAGACAAGATCAAAGTGTCAGCCTTAAAGGAAGGATGGTGCAGCTAGCAAGGCTGCAAGATGTTACAGGGTGTCAAGATGGTATTGTTCATGGCTGTCAAAATTAAAGACAATTTATGCATCTTAAGGGCAAGCTAAAATCAAGGCCTTGCAACTAGAGAAGAACCTAAACATTATAGTAGCCTAGCTGCTAGAAATATCTCATTGACTGAATGTTAATGCATCTGTGGGATTTTCAGGAGTGCTCATTGAGGGCAGCAGAAAATGGAATGGAGTTTAATCTGGAAGGAGACAAGGAAATTATGTCTTTCTCTGTTAGAATCAAAGCCAAGGAGAATTTGGATGCTTTCCATCACTTAGGACTGACTCAGCCTCTTTTTTGAATCTAGTATAGTGTCTATTGCAGAGATGCCAACAAGGCTATCCATCAACATGCTAGGAGGAAAAAGCACAGGTGCTCTCCTGCCCCTGTTATTTATAGGAAAGGCTTGCAACTGCGTGTGATACAAATGCCCTAGTTGAGTTTTTACATTCCAGAGCCCTAAATCCAGATCTTTGGCTGAAAATATAGCTCAAAAACTCTAATTGGCTATCAATTGCAGCTGTGTAGCAAAGCTGAAAGCCCAAGAATTAAATTCAGCAACAGAAAACTGGGAAAGGAAAAATACATTTGCGAATCTTTGTAGAAAACATACAGGTTTGATAAAAAAGATACTAAGGCACCATAGAATTTGCATGGTATGTTAATATAAGTATAATAATATTTTAGCAAAGCCTGTACATCCAGTCATATGCATATTTAGGATGCAGAAAATGCTGTGGCTCCTAGATACAGACCAGGATTTGGATTGGCACATCTTTCACTAAACTTGCCAGAAATTTTCTATTTTGTCTCCTGCTGTTTGAGAAAATCACAGGTAAACTAATTTTTTTCTGAGATTATGAATGTTGCTGAGGGCTCCTGAAAGTTCTCATGATTCGTTAATTCTTAAGGCTAAAAATTATTCTAAATATGAGAAATGTCTGGGATTAAATCAGGGCTGTTTGTAGCCGACTGAAGGAATCATTTAGAGCTTTGCATAATGATATGAACATGTTGCTTCTCTTCTCAACATGACTGCTATTGTCTCAGTTGCCTTAATAATTGTTTCAGTATATTTTTAACTACTTATTTAAATAAGTCCAAGTGGATTGCAAAGCCAGCAACAAATAAAGCAATTTCAGATTTTTACCTCTCTCAGGAAACTTTGAGGAGTTCTGCTAAAACTGATGGACAAACACATTGACCTATTTTGGCAGAGATCTCTACAAAAGTCTTACAGGACTTAGTCTCTCTGCTCTGCTGTTATTTCTTTCTAGAGTCTTTAAGCCAGTGATTTGTTAGAAAGCCACATAGTCATTTGTTAAATTGCTGGTGGACAAAAAGTGCATATTTAGCAAAAAAAAACAACAAACCACCTTGACCAAAACCAGTCCTTATTCTCTGCAGTGAGAAGAATTCTGCTTGTTCAAAGGCAGCAGGGTCTATGCAGACTACCTGCTCACCTGAGAAGTTAGTAGACAGGACAGAAAGGATGTGGGCAACAAATCCCAGGATATTTGGTTTTAGAGGAATATCAGACATCACAGAGCCTTTGCTTCAGCTGATCTAAAGTAACCACATCCCAGCAGTATTCTCTTCTGCCTTGTGTAAAACCCTGTCTTTCAGAAAAGCACTTGATTACTTTCAGGAAGTTAATAAAGTGGCTATAACTATACCCAAATTTTGGTGGCAACATGCCACATACAGCATTTAATCCTGTGCCTCCTGTTTCCAGTGTGCTCAGTAGCTAGAAATGTTACTGTAGGGAGGCAATGAAGATTGGCTTCCCACTGATGAAAGGCTTTTTGTACAGAGCAGAAGTGCCCCTGCCAGTGAGGTGCCCAGCAGCACTGTCCTAGCACTGTGTCTATAAATAAAGTGCTGTGACCATTTTACTCCTTCTGTTCAGCAGCATGGTAGAAAGTGAAAGCCCCACAAGTAATGTTATTACTTTTTTCACCTAGTTTCCAAAAGATCTAAAACTTCCACAAATGCATATTTTTCACATTTATATCTCCAAACCCCAGCAATTAAACATATTTCTGAACTATATGCAAATTTCAGCATATGTGACAAAAAGACAGAGGTCCCAAATACCTTGAGGCAGTACAAGCTTAGTGCAAGAAGAGGAGAAAGCTTACAGTGCAACTTTCACTTCTGATATGACATGAGGATGGAGAGAAGAGTGTCAGAGAAAGAGGGAAGATAAGGATACTGTGTAAAACCCCAACAGTCAATATCTCTCCCAAATTTCACAGCCAGACAGCTGTGGGGAACCAGGTTCTCCTAGTCCTGCTGCAAACCAGCATGCAACTCTGGGCTGCAGGAGCTGTGGAGGGTGGTTGTACAGCCATTACTAATACAATAGCACATGTGATGATGACTTTATAATACTGATGTAAGATAGGTGGGGAGGTGACACACCAAGCCCCTCACCTACCAGAATAGAATGTCATAAGGTCTCTATGGAAAGCCAGTGCTACTCTCCCAGAAATCCAGAGGCTGTCAAAATGCTCTGTGTGTAATTCTCTGTGTGATAAGCAATGTGTACATTGCAGTGACGCTATCAGAAGTTCCCCATGCAAGTCATGCCATCTGGGAAGGGCAATCTCATTCTGAAGCAGGAAGGTAAGCCTGGCACTGGCTGTACATCCCACAGCCAGGCCATTTTTAAAGCACACATACAGGCTTGCAAAACCAGTGCCACCTTCCTTAGTAGCTTAGAAGAAGAAAGGTTGGGTGCAATGGCAATGTGGAAAGATTGGGGTACCAAACAGAGCAGGACCTCAGAAAACAGCTGCTCACCTGTCCTGCATTAGACTCCTGTGGTTAACATTATGCTTCAAAAAAAGTTTAAGTGTGGCACTTCCCCCCCCACCCTGGTGGAACTGGGCCAAAGAAGGACACATTTGCAAGCAGAGCCTGTGGGTATTTTCAAGCCCTGGGCAGTCTGGCAATCCCAAGGCACATCTCTTATCAGAAAGGTCAGTTTAAGAGCTGGTTTTCCTTTATACCGGGAGAGGTGCTCAAAAGTCTTTCGAATCCTAGTTTATCTAGTGTGTCTTTGGTGAGGGGAAAGCAGTAAAATTACATCCCACAGCTCTGAGAATATATATAATAACACCGTATGTTCACAGTATTTATGAGTTACTTGAAATAAGCAGATCAAGAAAGGCATGATTTGGAAAAAAAATATGAACAGTGGTTTCCTGAAGTGCTGAAATAGCACAAGATAAGCATCTCAGATGAAAGCCTAGCTCCACTGAAATCAGTAGGAGTTTTGTTTGGGATTTAAAAAAAGAAAAAAAAAGAAAAAGAAAAAGAAAAAAAAAAAAAAAAAAAAAAAAAGAAAAAAAAAAAAAAAAAAAAAAAAAGAAAAAAAAAAAAAAAAAAAAAAAAAGAAAAAAAAAAAAAAAAAAAAAAAAAGAAAAAAAAAAAAAAAAAAAAAAAAAGAAAAAAAAAAAAAAAAAAAAAAAAAGAAAAAAAAAAAAAAAAGAAAGAAAAAAGCAGTAATGACACCGTAAAGTAGTTTTCAGCTTTCATTAGATAGTGACTACAAAGTGAAAATATAACCATGTACACTGGAGAGGTATTTGCCGACTGGGCTTGGGTTGGGATTAGAATGAAATAAAATTTGCTCTGGTCTTTCCTTTCAATCCTCTAATTAATTTCTGCTTAGTTCCACACTGCCTTCTTTTGCTGCAAAGAGCAGACATTGAATTGGGATTGTATGTGTTGACAGTCCTGGCTTGAGCCTTCCCATGGGTTGGCTAAGATTTAACAATACATTTTTTCCCATGGTATTTTCTGTCACATGTTTTTTTAAGCAAACACTATTCTGTCAGCTATAGAGGGCACAAAGGGAAGATGCACTGTAGAACAGCAAACAAAAGGCAATTTCAGATTCAGAGTTTGCAAAATTATCTAATTATATTGGCAAAACTCCTTTTCTATAATCTCTTTATGAAATGTATGTTCTATTTACTGTGCTATTCAAAGGAATAAAGGCAATTAAGGAACATTTCATTAAAAAGGATGACTCAATTTACCTTTGGCCACAGAAGCGTAAACTCTCCTGACATTTTATGGAGTCACTGCCAACAGATCTGGACTTTGGCTTCAATCTAGAGGAAACGGACACCTGAAATGAGCCCAGCTGTGCATCTACTCACTGCCACACTAGCTGTGAGAACTCTGAGGAAACATACAGAGCCGTATGATGTCACACAGCAAATATTTGGTGCCATCAGATATAACCGTGGTACTTCATAGTCAGAAATAACCTAATAGGGTAGCTCATTTTTCCAAGAGAATGGCCTTATGGTGCAAATGCTGTTGACACCATTGGTATGAGCTTGTTCCCTCTGAAATCAATGATAAAATTCCTATTGTCTTGAACAGGAGCAGTATGGGGCCGGGAAGCCATGGAGCTAAAACACCATGCACAGCTTTGAAAGTTAAGGAAGCGTTAAGGTCAGAATAATAACTTTCATTAAGTATGACAAAAATCAATGCCATTTGCACTCTCCAGCTATTCAGCTTGTTGTGCATGCAGATTATCTGCATCTGGTTATCACACTTAGTAATCCCAGCCTGGCACTGGCTGAAAAAGTGCTTTACAAAACATACAGCCCAGGGCAGAAGACTCCATAAAGTCAATGTTTTTATTGCTTTTCTTATTGATGTAACAACCCTCTTGTCATGTTGCTTTTCTTTTCTTTCTTCTTTTTTTTTTTTTTTTTTTTTTTTTTTTTTTGAGAGGGGAAAAAAAAAATAGATGATATAAGGTGATAAATTAATGCAGTGATTGCTGGTTGTCCATGGAGAAGCATAAACTTGACCCAGTGTTTGGAATACAGCCAAGAAAACTGCTGAGAAGACGAATCCTTGCTATCACGTGCTGCAGGTCACTGTGGGACCCATTGCAGAGCCTGTCTGTGGGCTCCAGCTCCATCTCTGCAGGCACCAGTGTCTCCCCGCGTAGGAACTGGCATGTGAGATACCAGGAATCAGTACTGACAGCTCTTCGGGTGGGAAACAGGTACTCACCATTAAAAACTGGAGTCATAGTGGATGTTACAACATTTTAAGAAAGAAATGGGGCAGAGGATGGAGGAACCATCCTGAAAGAAGCACTGAGATTCCTGCCACTCCTTAGACCTACCTGAAATTAAAAAATGAGAATAGAGACAGAGCTGAATCAAGTCCTACTCCAAAAGGTCTCTCTGTCGAGGTGTTAGGGGTGCATCTCTTGCAGCTGGTCTGCAGCTTTGCAAGCTGCTCTGGTCACTGATGCCACTGACCTTTAGTTTGGGATGGTGTACAGGGAGAAGAGGCAATTTTGCTTGCTGCAGCTTGCAGTAACACTCTGAGTATCCTCCTAGGAATTCCTGCACTGCATTCTATTACTTCTAAAAGAAACACTGGGCTTACTCTCAGGCATTTGCCTATGGGCTTGCAAGATGAAGGTGACTTGCAGGTTGAAAAGGGCTTGCAGGTCTCTTCTGCCAGCCTGTTTCTTAAAAGGAAAGTGGCACAGTGCCTGCTGTAGACTAACTGCTGGACTGATGTAGCTGCCACTGGATTGGAGAGGACATAGTGGCTGGGATGGCGCTGGCCCTCGTAGCAGCAGCAGTTGTCCCTGCATCTCTTACTTCTGCTTGCATGGCAACAACCACAATCCCACCTCATTTTCTCCTCCCCACCAGCATCATCCTAGACCTGACCCCTGGGACTGATGAGGAGCAGGTGAGGGCTTGCTAGTGATGAGGGCATAGAAGGGCAAGCAGCTCCAGGTGTAGATCAGGGGGGAAGGGCATGCATTGCAGAGTGGTGGTGAGCAACCCCAAATCCCAGGTCCAGCTGTGTTGGCTTCTGAAGCTGGACTCTTTCCTGGACAGAAGGTCAGCGATGTACAGTGTTGTTCAAATTACAGAGGCAGAAATTCTAGTTGAACACAAGTGATGAGGAAAGATTAGTGGGAGGAGGTCAGAAGGAGGAACAAGCTTCTAAAATGTGTTGGGCAAAGTCTGACTGGCATCTTCCTTGCTTGTCTTGCTGCAAGGGAGAATGTGCATCTGAACTCTCCTTCCAGAGGTCACCTACTGAAATAGTCTTTTGAAAGGTTTTACGCAAGCTGAATAGCCATATTTTATTTCTCTAATAATACTAGTTTTTGTAACCAACTGGCATAAGACCCATAGCATAAAATACTGTAGCATGCTACTCAGGATTCATCATAGCAATGAGTCCACGAAAGCTGGTTATACTTTTATGTGCTGGGAGCCTGCTTGCTGTGCAAAGTATCAAGTTACAGTGAATATAATGAAATGCTATAACGTAGAAGCCTGGATGGATGGGGCATTTCCAAGCAGACATCCCATCAGCAGCAGGATTCAGGCTGCTAACAGGCATTATGACACTGGGCATTTTTGCTGTCCTAAGCTCTTAGATAAAGTAGTTTGTTATTGCTTCTTCCCCAGGCACAGCAGAAAGTTCTTGCAGTGTATGTTTCTTAGCAGAATTAGGTCTCTATTTAGCCAAATTTGGTCGCAGAATTGGTCACGCTCTTGCCTGCAGGAAGTGCTTCATAAGTGGGTGATCATTACCAACACATTAAATAACAGAGGAGTTACCACTCAAGCACTGTAATCAAAAAAGGTAACTGAACAAGCTTGGCTATAACATTAACATAAATATAAAAACCTATCTGTTGCAAGTTTCTCTTTTCATTTAGTGTCATAAAATATGACATGGAGCATAAAATTTGTTTTATATCCCAGAAGAAAAGTAGCTTAAATAGTAGTATTAATTATTAAAAAAAAAATATATATGTTTTTCATTCTTTATTTTAAAAACCCCCAACTATCTGTTATTTGTGGTCCCAGTAGCATTAGGTACTGTCTGGCCATGCACAGCTTGCCTCTCACAGCTTGGTTGTAAGAAGACTTTCTTAGGAGGTGGAAAATTTCTCAGCATCTCAATCTCAAGTTCAAACCCACAGTGTCCACATCCTGTGAGACAACCATAGCTCCACAGGTGGTGCAGTCTCTGTTCTTGCTGCAACCTGCAACACAGGTTCACGGAAGCAAAATGGTAGGACAGGTTGAGGATGACTTTGAAAGCTCAGGATTTAGGAACATTGAATCTTAGAACTCATTTTGTGTTTTACCCAACATTTAATGCAGATGTTGCCCTGGAATCAAGGACCTGAACCTCAGGCTCTCCTTTCTTGTGCAAGTTTTTTGCTAACCAGTGTTATTGAGAACCTATCCCATGGATTATGCCATTTCATATGTGGTCAGCAGAAACAGACTATATTCTCAAGGTCACTAATTACAGCAGAGCCCAAGTGTCCACATTTTTTCAGGGGGGGTATGTTAATTTAAGGTAGAAGTAGTATTTATTTAATTAGATCTTTCCTAATTCTGGCTCCCAAGAAGTGAACATTTGATTCTGAATTTGAGGGAATCAACAGCTGTGTATCCCAATAGGAGACCAAACTTTAATCCATGATGTTGACCAGAGTATTTTCCAATTGTATTAGGATAAATTCAGAACTACTCCGTTAACATGCAGCGATTTGTGGTAGAAGCTGAGTAACACAGTTTTAACCAATACCTGTTTCTATCCCAGCGTTCCATACTTGTGAACCCTTGTTACAGGAACACTGCTCTGCAGGAGGCTGAATATCCTCCCTTCCACCTCAAGGTCCAGCCCGCTGCTCGCTGCAGTCTCCGGGAAGTTTTCCATGGCTTCAGGATGCATTGGAGCTGGCTCACAGTCTGTTCCTTTAAAGCAGCAAACTGGTTTAGCTAGCACAACCAGCGCTCTGCAGACAACTCAGCAATTATGGGATCATATAACTACAGTAAGAGGCTGAGCTGCAAATTACTATAATTATGAATATTTCTGTTGCAAGGCAAATTTACAGCCAGATATGTCACATCAAAATTATTTTGTGGGTAATTCTAATTTTGCAATACATTTCTAGAACTTCATTTTCCTGTTAAACAGCATTTTAATTTGAAGAGTCTATTACAGTGGTTATGGTGGATTATTGTTAGAATTCAGAGGCAGATTATGAAATGCAAACATTCTCCATCACAGGCTAAATCCTGATCCCAGACAGAATAGCACAGTTGGGAATGGAGATTAAAATCATTATAAGGGTATTGGACAGTGTCTCAGGAAAGGCTCAGTTGTCTCCAATTCTTCCCATGTACCCAGAAAAGGTCTCCTCTGCAATAAAAGGGGAGAGGCAAGCAATTTCAGAGTTCAACCTTCAGGAGTGTTCATCTCTGAAAACACAAGGAACATGGGGTGAAGCTGCTCCTGACACATGCACCTGGCTTGAATGCCAAAAGCAAGGCAGTGGTTCTTTCATATGACTTTCAGTAACTTTACCTCCCAGAGTTCTTTTTCTTTTTTCGTTCTTCACCTGTTAGGGAACAGTAGAGAAGTGTCTTGGGAGGATATAGTCACTGCTGGCATTTAGGTTCCCAGAAACTTTGGTAATATGGTCTTGCTCATTAATAAGATGGCAATTTCCTACTAATTTTTTTATCTCAGGCAAACGCCAGGTAATCTACATCTCTTTCAACACCACCTCTGACCTTAGCTCCAGGATTCTGAAAGCAACATAGACTGCAAAAGTAGCCATTTCCACGGGTCTTGCAGAGCACATCCAAGTTCCAGCTACGTTATCACTTCTTAAGAAGACCTCCCTGCTTCCAAAACATCAGCCTCTTCAAACTCTTCCCAAACCTTGAGGCACTACCCAAGTGTTTCTGGAGGTGATGGGAAGCACAGCCCATCTTCAGGGGGACAGCTTGAATGAGTGCTTGGCCTTTCCCTGCCCCATCCCTGATTGACGTTGGACAAGTGCGGCAGCTTCTCCCGGCTCCCCAGCCAGCACAGGCCAGTGGAAAGAGTTGTGACAGGGGCACCAAAAAAGCAGGAAT
>NW_009953761.1:937412-1010573 GCF_000747805.2 Chaetura pelagica | reverse complement strand
GGGCACCAAAAAAGCACGAATGACCTTGTCACCTTTGTCTTCGTATCTAGTTACATTAGGCTCCCTCTCAGGAGGAAGCCAAAAAACAACTCCCTCCCCTGCCAGCTTGTTCATAAGTGGTTAATGGATCAGGCTTGACCTTTGTTTCCCCCCTGCAGCCACCTCCTCTGTTGATTGCAGGGGGCTTGAGGCATGCATGGCATGCAGGGCCAGGCTCTGCGGCATGCTCCTGGCCAGCCCCAGGTGCAGCAGGTGACCTGGGCTGGTTTTTTTCTGGAACAGCTGCAGGCTGGGACCATAACTGGGAGTTGAGTGCAGCAGCACACTGTGCTCAGAAGGCTTCCACTGCTGAGATGTGAGCAGGAGGTGCCTCAAGCTTTCAGCACCCTGACCTGGTGCTGGAGGGTGCTTTTGCCCTGTATCCCTAAAAGTTTTGGTCTCAGCAGCCATTTCTGTGGTAGTCATGAGCTCCCAGGTCTAATAGCCTGACCCTGAGAAATTTAAACTTTGTTTTGTCTCCTTTTCCTGATGCAGAGGTAGTTGATAAAGAAAGAGCCTGTGGATGTGGACTCTGTTTTCCTGCTGTCTCAGCTGTCCAGCAGAACTTCTCATCTAAATTTTAGGTGCGTGCAGATAGATCCAGAGCAGGGGAGAGATGCAGCCATTTTGTAGACCAGCCTCACTCACAGCCTTAGCGTTTCACAGCTGTTCCCCACAGTTCCTGTTGTACTCACAGACTGTTTTCACATACCTCACCTAGGCTCTGAGGCGAGCAGCAAGGCACTGACTCTGACTTGTCTGTGAAGCGTTTGTCCCCAGGCCAACACAAGCCTCTGTGATACAGGCTTCCCTGCACAACAGCTGTACTGCCCTCCGAAGACATGGCCTTACCCGTGGATCAGTTGATGCCACTGAACCCACCCTGTTTCTGAGGTGCCATTTTCAGGATCCTACCCCTTAAAAGCCTGAGCCTTTATTTTAAAAAAAAGAATTTCAGTCATTTCGCTTCTAAGTGCTATAACATCCAAGAAGTTTCACAGTGGAAAATTGCCTATGCTGGGTCACTCTTGCCTGCATACTTTGCAGAGCTGCTTTGTTCCAGTGGGAAAATCCAGACACCCTCCCAGCAACTGAGCCTTGCAACCACGCTGCCAGGAATCGAGGGCTGTAACAAGTGCAGTGGGGACTGGAAAGAAATTACTTCAGACACTGAAAAGATTTAATGAAGAGCAGAGAGTAAAATGGTATAACAAAATATTGATGTCATTAACTACTGCATTATGTCGTAGCCAAATCACTTAGCATCAGTATTGCATGTGGTCTGGCCCTGCAAACATCCCTTCCAATGAGGCTAATTCCCATCAGCTTGATGGCTGAGACCTGATAGTCCCCTTCAAGAGGTATCAATTATTTGTTCTGCACACTCCAAAAGTCAGGGGGTCCTTTTGATATGCAAGATGACTGTTAAATTAGCTGCTGAAGGATTACTACTGCTCTTCAAGCTCCAGCCTCAGCAAGAGACATTCCCACCTCGTCGCTCCTTATCTGTCTCATTTCCTCATGCAGCAAAGCTGATTTAAGTGATTTCTGCCCTGGCTGCTCCTTCCCACCTCCACACTGCAATTCACTGTCCCACACTTGTGCTGGTGCAATCATTTTGTGAGGACAAATAGTAAATCAGGTCACTGAAGTGTTAGTGCTCTACCATGGAATGCTGTCAGTGATTTAATCCAGGAGCTGACTGAGAAGCTCATCATCCTAGTAGTTCATTCTGATATTTCAACTTCTCAGAAGTGTCCTTCCACTGTCAAGGAGGTCCACTCCAACCACCAGGCAGGGCACTGCACCTGCATAACTGTTGTTCTTCTTTCTCATATATGTAAAGCTAGATTAAATTCACTTGCAATTAAACTCATAATTAATGTAAATAGCCAATTTAAAATACACCCAAGAGGCAATATTTAAATATACACTTACTGGTCATTCATATTCTATTACATTGCATTAGGCTGGGAGATCCATCTGTTATTAAGCTTGCCCAAGACTTCTCATTAAATAAAATGAGAAGCAGTTGTTGTAATGCAGAATTTGTTCGTGCTGGTTTTCTGCCTCAAGGAAAATAGCCAAATATTCTAGTTAGTTACCTATAAGAATAAAGATAGAAAAAATAGACATGATCTCTTGTGAAATCCATGCTCCCTCTATTTCATTTGAAAATGTGAGGTGAAAATCTATGCAGGAAAACCTATGTGGTATAGATGTCATGGTAGTTATTTAAAGTGTATAAAATTATTAATCTAGGGATGTGACTACAACAGCTTTTTTTGCTTGCACTGGGAGAGTTTCTGAAGTCCATCACCCAAGCATCCCCATTTCCCATACTATGGTTTATATCAGAGTGGTTTTGGAGGCCCCAGCTGGATCCTTTGCTGATGAATCTAAAGCAAAAGATGTGCCCTAGGGCCACATCTGGTGTGCTAATTGGATGAGACTCAAGCTAGGCCAATGTGTGTAGTGGAAACACCAAGTTTCCAACACCACTTCTCCCTCTCTCAACGTGCTCCTATTGCACTGCACTACTTGCTGAAGTGTGCATGGCCTAAGTCAGTGCCGCTCACCTGCCATCACAGAGATGTCTGCACACACCCTGGCTAACTAACTTAGAGAACTCACTTCTTTGTAGTTCAGGTTGGAGCAGATGATTCCAATCTGGGCATGCATCTATCTATAATTCTATCTATCTACCTGCCAGTTAGGACCATGCTTATGGAGGCAGCTTAACCTGCTTTCAGTCTCCAAAAACTGCTCTCACAAGACATGTATCTGCAAGTAAGAATCTCTGCTCTGAAAAGTGGAGTTGCAGCTCCCAAGTCTTGTCCCTCTTGCATCCCAGGGATACCCAGAAACCTGTGTCTCAGCACAACACAGTGTGCTATGTAGGCACAAAAAGTAGCTCCTACTCAGGACTTGAGCAGAAACACTTGCTAATGATGCTGTGTGCACTGGAAAGTAATTTCTGGAACCCAAACTATGTAAATAAAATCTTCTACTGACCTCCTTCTCCCCTCTCAATTCCCATCCTTATAAATAACTCTTACTTCCACCTTCAGAATTTTTCCAGAGCTCTGCTGAGGCTTCTGGTCTGCCTATTTTTAGCATTACATTTATTGACAGTGGTTTCCTCCTTCTCTGCCTGTTCAGGCTGCAGCCTGGAAAACACAAACGTTATTTGATTCCCAAACTGGCTTTCCATGGACAGATTTATAAATTTTCTGAAGACAAAAAGAGAGGTCATCATTCCTTTCTATCATGACTCGCATATACATCCTCTGAAAGTCACCAGGGAAGCCATACACTGTCTGCCTTCAAAAACTTCCCAAGACCCGGACATATGCTCTCTGATACCCAAGTGCAATCAATCATCTCTGGGGAAGCCAGTAATGAAGGCTGTCATGCACATAACAAGAAGTAGGAGGCCAAGCTGCATTTCAGATAACTCCAGTCAAAAATACTATCACTAAATGCACAGGAAAACTGCTAGATTTTAATAATACAGATTTTCTCCCCCCCATTTCTCAGCAGATGGCATTGAATCAATACCCTCAGGTACTCTGTACATGAACCAGATATAAAATTGTTAATTGGGCAATTTTCTTATCATGTGATTGGATGTAGTGCTTGGTAGGTGGGATCATGCCAATTTAGAGTGTCTGAGAAGCACCAACAAACTTGTGAAGCTACATGGTATGCTCATCCAGCTTCTAGAGCTTAAGAGAAGACCTAGAGGTAGACAGATCCTGTAAAATGGAGGCTTTTCTCGTGTCCAGTTTTATTCCCATTAACTGAAAAGAGGTAAAAACCCCTAAACCACTGGTAGCTTTTGTTGTTTGTTGTTTTTTTTACAGTGGTAGTCCTGTCTTGTGGGGTAATAATGCAGAAAAATGGAAAATGACAATAGTTCCACTTCAAGCAATAAAAAGGTAACTGTTTGACAAATATAGTATAGCCTTTTGTGTTTGCTTGATGTTCTGCTTCAGGTGCAGATTTACAGACAAATCCAACAAGAGAGCTAAAATGACAGAAAAAGCTGCAAATCACTACAAAAATTGATTTTTCGGAGGTACGTGACATGAGGCCCGATTTTCAGAGACATGCTTAAAGTGGGACACATGATTAAAGAACTTGCTGAATCAGAGATTTTGTGTACAAAAGCCCAGTTATGCAGCTAACGGGTTGTGCAAATAGACTGTGTGATTTCCTCACGCAGTTGTAGCTGCGTTCAGAAGAGCTAGCAGGTCATTGCTGCTACAACTTCCATGAACGCTACCTGGGGGGGGAAAAATGACACTTAGTATGGCAGTAGCTCCAAAGATTGTCCACTGTGAGTTGAATTTTAGCTTCTACCTTGTCTCCACAGGTAAGATCTGCCTTGAAAAGCCAGTAGTTCAGTTGTGGTCTGTGGTAGATTGATCCTCCAGGACCTGAAGTGACTCAGACACATGATCTGAGGGAGAAATTGATAGCAGTGATAGTTTGCCATCTAATCCTCATATCAGCAAGAAGATGAGGATGATAGCACAGTTTGTGGGTGAGTTTCATGGCTGCTTCTTGCCAACAGAGGAGTCCCAGGATGGGCTTTGTCTGAAATCATGGTGGAGAACATGCTCCAGCCTCTCCCAGTCACTACTCTGTTTCTTTTCCAATCCCTGGCTTCTTGTCCTGGTCTCCCCACCTTTTCAGCCTTTCCTGTTTTCCAAACTGTGAGCTATTTAACCATCACCCAGGTTCTCTTCCCAGTCTTCCTTGGTACAGTCTCTGCAGCAGCCCAGCCTCCAAACTGTGAGCTATTTAACCATCACCCAGCTTCTCTTCCCAGTCTCTGCAGCAGCCCAGCCCACAGAGTCAGCGGTCTTACCTCAGTGTCAGGATTAGTTCGTCTTTCCCCTCCTCTCCCGGTGAGTCTTCTGGTTCTCTTATACTTTCCCTATGACCTCCCATCTTTGTGCCAGCACTCGTTTTCTCTGCCTTTCAGGTGGGTGCCTCCTTCTGCGTGCAGCTTGGACATCAGGCAGGAAGATGTCGAAAGGCCAGGAGAGCAGATGCCACGTCCTCCATTCATGCAGTCACAGCCACCCTGGCCATCAGAACCAGACACGGTGAGAGTGAGGAAAGTTCTGCAGCCCTGAGCAGGATCCATCCCACAGGGATGATGGCTCTGCAGCATGTTTGGTGCAGGGCTTGTGAAAGGGTGAAGCATACTTAAAGCAGGTGAGAACCTAGGAGAATTTAGCAACCATGTTCAGGCAAGATGAAGGTAAAACCGCTGCCTTTCCCACAAACAAGGCTATGAGAATAAACTGATTGATAACCCCATAGTAGTGAGGAGTGGCACAGAAAAGGAACAAGTCTATCTCTGAGAAAGGTTTGCATAACTGTGTTCAAAGAGGCATCAAAATGAGTAACTGTGAAATAAAAATCATGGAACAGCTGCTTGCTTGGTGGGCACAATCTGTGCAAGGGAAGAGTCAAGGTCTTGTGACTGATGGGGGGACAGTATATTCACAGTGACTGGAGGATATCACAGCAATCTGGCTTGGGGGCAATTTAGAGAAAGAAGACAGAAATCTAGTTGGTGGGGAGAGGTTGTGCGCATGTAGCTGAAGATGGGAGGTGTAAATACTCCTTTATCATACAGTTAATGAAGTCCAGAGGCTTCCTGCAGAACCTCTAAACTAGAAAATTCACAATCCACTGAATACCCAGATGTACCCTGCTTTGCAGCCTTGTATTTCTTTAGCACAGTTTTGTGTGTGCATGCACAGCACTGTGTAGATTCAAAGCAACATCTCCTACCACACCCACAAATGAATAACTGGGACAGATGATAAGGCAGATGTATAAGACATTTGTGGTATGAAATGCTACTGAATAAGCAAGCAGCTGTATACTGATCTAACTTCTTTTTCCAGATGGTCGCAGCAAGCAGCATCCTTCAGGGAGCATTATAATGGTCAAGTCCTGAGCTGACAAAGGCTGAGTAAGTGTAATAGTATCTGCAACTTGAAATAAAGGATTGTACAATTCCTGCCAAGAACAGATGGCAAGATAGTGTTCTTAGCCACAACTGATACCAACCTACTAGCAGGAACCACAGATCTTTATTGTGAACGTATCTTATGATAATTGATGCAATCCCTTAATCAAAGAGCCTTGACTGGTCTCTAGTTAATTCCCCCATCCAATCAACATTACCAGGCAATGTCTGGTATAAGGCTGAGCCACATAAGCAGCTCCTAGATTCCTATCTCATGAAGATGCTGGCTTGTATCATGCATTACATCAGCCCAACCAGATTAGATAGAGAAAGGGGCCTTATTCAGGCTGCCTATCAGCAGTGCCTCACGTAGATGCTGTGACTCTTAAAGGATCAAAGGACTGATGAGTGATCCAGATTCCAGACCTTGTGGCATCAAGACACATATTCATGGCACAAAAATTGGGCAGATCCTCTGCTGAAAGTGCCTGCCAGGGCCACAGCAACTACTTGTCTTATATATCTTGACATAAACTGTGGCTCAGATTTTTCATGAGAATCCCATTTGGAAACTCACATGAGTTCAATGTCATGATGAGCTAAGAGCAGGCACTCAACCAACACTGCAGATCAGTTGATGGGGAGCAACTTGATCAGCTACTACAACTACTTGCAGTCATGGACCTATGCCTTTAATCCAGACAAGGAAAACAATTTAAGCACAGATTAGACAGCTAGAGCAAAGTTAGTTCCTCATTAGCCTTCACTTCAATCTCCACCATAATTTTAAATATATTATATTAAAATTAAAAATATTCTTTCATATGAATGTTAAGAGGTAGCAGTTAGAACATGCTAGCTAATGTATTTTACAATTAATACCTTTTGTCCTAAACTAAACAAGTATTCACCAGCCATAAGGAAATCACCCCCAGTGTTTTATTTTTCATTCATCCTAGCTTTCCTTTTTTCTATATGTGCACTCTCCTTTCTTTTCCCACGAGACTTTCCATATTTATTCTAGCTTCAGAAAGCTGTTGCTCTCCAGCCTACCATGTGTAATACCAAGCCTGTGAAATCGAGTTTGCCCTTGACCATTCACCCTGAAGCCAACAAAGAAGGAGATGGGAAAGGCAAGGAGAGAAGGAATATTTTTTAAAGGGATACACCTGTGCTGTTTTTAAAAAACTCCCTTTACTCACTGTTTATAATAGCTAAGGGGGTCATCAGGACATGCAGATGCACATTGAAATGGGGTTGGGGAAATGGGGTTGGGTTTTCCCCCTTGTCCAAGAGGGAAAAGAAGATTCCCACGTGGAGGGAATGCCCGACCCAGGCTGTTTCAGTGGGTAACACCTTGAAGTATGGACAGACAAGATAACTGGGGGGCAGTCTGAACCTTCCCCTATAAATATGCCTGAGCCAACCTCCAAGCATCCCCTTCCAAGTTCCAGCATATGGTAGAAAAATTCTGGTGGCCTCAGGGAGAGCACAGGGCTCATGTCTGGTTTAAAGGTAAACTCTGTGTGCCCAGACTGACTCCCAGCTGAGCGTCTACCTCCTTCAGGCAGTGCTTGTTCCTCACTCAGCTCCTCTGCACACCACCAAACTTGCTCACTCAGCACAAGTCATCTTTTGTAATGTCAACTAATATGCTTTTATTACCAAAACCCACAAATTAAAAGCAAAAACAGCCTCTGAAATATCAATTGCGTTTTTTATGAGGGATGGTTTTTCCCTCTTCCATCCATACTGCTTTTTGTCTCTTCTGAGGTACACTTAGACAAACCATCAGGGTCAGAGGGGTTACCATCTCAGCTGTTTTCTTTTCAAACAGATGAAAACTTTACCCTTGCAGATCAGGCACAAACTCTCTGTGTCACCAGAGCCTGAACCCACCCCCAAAGCTGCAGGCAGGGCATTCACCTTCCCAGTTTGTTAGCTCAGCACTTCTAAGAACCCAAGTGCTTGTCTTTGGTGGTCTGCACTTGTTAAGATTCACAGGCAATACTGTTGCAAACACCAGTGGGGATAAAAAGAATCTGCACATACGGGCTGAAAAACAACAAAGTGACATTCACTCAGAAGATTAAACATAACACATCTTAGGGAAAAAAAACAGCTGAAAGGCAGGTAGGTGTTCAAGGGGATGAGAAACCTAGAAATTCAAAGCTCTGGAGGAGAGCTGGGGTGACAGCACACAAAGGACTTGCTTTCTAGGGCAATGTGAAAGAAAATGCTCAGGATGGATTTAACCTGATGTTACATGACCCCATAGGCAGACCAGGCCATGTCAGTGGTATGTGCTCACTGCCCACTCGCTCACACATGATTCCAGACCATAAAGCTGAAGGTACACCAGGGTGAGGCACCCCCGTGCTGGAACCACGCTGCTGCAGCTTTACTGCATTTACCCTGTAGCTTTTCTGCATTGTACACCTACATTCCAGCAGTCTGAGCAAACCTGTCTTCACCCAGATGATTTCCCACCCACCCTGTTACTGCTGTGCCACACAGGGAATAAGTTCTCTCCCGTCACTGATAGCAGCAGAAGTGCTTTGACCAGACCAGACCTTGAACCAGCCAGGTCTGCAAGAAGCTCCTTTGTGTCTCATGTTGCAACAAGAGAAATTCACTCATGCAATAAATCAGGAGGTGCAATTTCTAAACATTGGTGTGCTGCAACACAGACAGAGGCATCAAAAGGAACTTACTCACCCATACAGCTGCTGATGGAAAGACTATAGATCGGAGTTTAAAATGTATAGCGTATTGTTCCATTACCTTAGGTTAACCTTTCAGTATCTCCCTTGTGCTTCTTGGAAGCATAGGAAAGCGCATTTCAAAGGGGTATTGATTTCAGTGGGACTCAAAGCAAAGCATGTGCTCTGGAAGTGGGATGAAGCAGGACCCATAATGTCTTCTTTGAACAGGAGGTCTGGGATGTTGCATATCAAGTGTATTTCGGATGCAAACACAATTACCATTCTTCTGCACTGGAACACATTCCCTTCATCCTTCTCAAACTGATGCAAGGAGAATTTCACTGGTCAAAAACAGTTGGGGAACCATCAGCCCCATGCAAGTAAACATCTTCCTCTGTTGTCTTCTTCTCCTCTGTTGCCACTCATGAACCCCTGTGACTGATGTACAAATTAGAAAGCTCCAGTGAATCCTAGCTTCAGTGAGCTGCTGGCATTTCCTTTTGCTTCCCTCCATGCATCTGAGCTCCAGAGGGAGGGTAAGGACTCTCATTTCCCAAGCTTACCTTAGCTTATTAAATAAGAGCATTCTGGTGACATGATAGGAAAAAAATGAAAAGCTGTATTTAAAGATAAGTCAAATACATACTCGGTCTCTCTCTTGCACCCAATAAAAGGAATAAGAGTTTTTACACTGAAATTCTTCTCATTTCTCTTTGCCAGAAGCTCAGCCAAAATTTCCTTTTCCTTGTTCTGTCCTTGCTGGTTCCCTCTATTCATGGCTGAGGTTCTCAAGTGACACAAGCAACTCCCTCTGTCCAGATGTCTGGATGTCTTCCCAAACATCTTTAACATACAAGGGCTTTACAACAGCTTCCCTTACAGTCGTTCATCTACATCTGAACTTCTTCCTGTGCATTTCCTCATCATTGTGCTGGCATTCCTAAAGCTGCACCTCTGTTCAGAAGGTTCTTGTTCATTTCAAATAAGTTTTTTTAAAATAATTTCCAATCCTATTCTGCGTTTTAAAGCAGAAGGCATGCTTTACCCATTTACGAAGGGGAAGTCATGTTTGACCAACCTTATAGCCTTCTATGAGGAAGTAACTAGGTGGATAGAAGATGGTAGAGCGGTAGATGTGGTTCGTCTTGTTTTCAGTAAAGCATTTGATACTGTCTCCCACAGCATCCTCGCAGATAAGCTGAGGAAGTGTGTTCTTGATGATCAGGTAGTGAGGTGGATCATGAACTGGTTGAAAGGAAGAAGTCAAGAGAGTTGTGGTCAATGGGCCAGAATCTAGTTGGAGGTCTGTGACTAGTGGAGTCCCTCAGGGGTCAGTGCTGGGATCAGTACTGTTCAATATTTTCACCAACGACCTGGATGAGGAAACAGAGTGTGCCCTCAGCAAGTTTGCTGATGACACCAAACTGGGAGGGGTGGCTGACACACCAGAAGGCTGTGCTGCCATTCAGAGAGACCTGAACAGGCTGGAGAGTTGGGTGGGGAGAAACTTGATGAAATTCAACAAAGGCAAGTGTAGAGTCTTGCATCTGGGGAAGAACAACCCCATGTACCAGAACAGGTTGGGGGCTGACCTGCTGGAGAGCAGTGTACATGAAAGGGACTTGGGGGTCCTGGTGGGCAGGAGGATGACCATGAGCCAGCAATGTGCCCTTGTGGCCAAGAAGGCCAATGGCATCCTGGGGTCTATTAGAAAGGGTGTGGTTAACAGGTCAAGGGAGGTTCTCCTCCTCCTCTATTCTGCCTTGGTGAGGCCACATCCGGAATATTGTGTCCAGTTCTGGGACCCTCAGTTCAGGAAGGACAAGGAACTGCTTGAAAGAGTCCAGCACAGAGCCACAAAAATGATGAAGGGAGTGGAACATCTCCCTTATGAGGAAAGGCTGAGGGAGCTGTGTCTCTTTAGCTTGGAGAAGAGGAGACTGAGGGGTGACCTCATCAAAGTTTACAAATGCATTAAGGCTGAGTGTCAGGAGGATGGAGCCAGGCTATTCTCAGTGATGTCCAGTGATGGGACAATGGGTGCAAACTGGAGCATAGGAGGTTCCATGTAAACATCAGGAAAAACTTCTTTCCTGTGAGAGTGACAGAGCACTGGAACAGGCTGCCCAGAGAGGTTGTGGAGTCTCCTTTGTTGGAGACATTCAAAACCCACCTGGACATGTTCCTGTGTGATGTGCTCCTGTGTGTGTGTGTGACCCTGCTCTGGCACGGGAGTTGGATCTTTCGTGGTCCCTTCCAACCCCTAAGATTCTGTGATTAAAAAAAAAAAAAAAAAAGCTATGTATAAGCAGAGCTTAAGGCAGTTGGTGTAGCTACCTTTGATACTTTCCTAGAGAAGTCTGGATAATGAGATCTTTCTGGTAGACATTTTCTAAGATTTATTCTTTTTTTTACATGATTTTTATTTTCTGGATAAAGGAGGGATCCACAATTTTTTTTCAAATTGTTTTTATTTGCAGACATCCATCCTGTAAAGCTGAAATAAAGAGTTCAAGCCTCCCAAAGGCTCATTAGTCTTCATTGCTTTTTATGAACTCCTTTGAGGCAGTTCCCTGATGTCCAGGAAAGCCCTGGGCTTGAGCGTATTTTGAAAAAATCTGAAGACGGCTCCATGTTGATAAACATTCAGGCCCAAGACATTTGAAGAAAATATGTCCTCTTTCTTATTCCCACCACAGCGAGTGTATGTCCGGCTGTGCAGGGTCTGAGCATCCCATGGCCCAGATTTCTTTCCTGACTTGCAATTGTTCTGCTGTGTGACTTATCTTCGTCATCGCTCCCCATAGCCCTGATTGCTGTCACCCTCCAGTCCTGGGAAAGGCACTTAACCTCTCCGAGGTTCAGTCGTGACCTCTGCAAAAGAGATTGCTTCAAAGCCTGACATGGAAGCTGGAAATGAGCTGCTTTTGCTCATCAAGGGGAGCTCAAGGGAGTTAAAGTGGAGGAAGAAATAGCATATGGTCTTGACAGCCCTTTGATCTTTGATTGTCCCCCTGTGCTCAGCACTGGTGAGGCCACACCTTGGGTGCTGTGTTCAGTTTGGGGTGTCACAGTATAAGAAGGACATCAAGGTGCTGGATCAGATACAGAGAAGTGCAAAGAAGCTGGGGAAGGGTCTTGAGGATAAATCCTATGAGGAACAGCTAAGGAAGCTGGGGCTCTTTAGTGTGGAGAAAAGGAGGCTGAGGGGAGATTTTATTGCTCTGTGCATCTACCTGAAAGGAGGTTTTAGGGAGGCTGGTGCTGATCTCTTCTCACAAGTAAACAGCAATGAGAGGAAACGGCCTCAAGTTGTACCAGGGGTTGTTTAGGCTGGATATTAGGAAAAATTCCTTCAGAGAAAGGGTTGTCAAGCACTGGAACAGGCTGTCCAGGGAAGTGGTGGAGTCATCATCCCTGGACATGTTTAAAAATCATGTAGATGTGGTGCTTGGGGACATGGTTTAACAGTGGACTTGGTAGAGTCAGTTTAATGGTTGGACTTGAAGATCCTAAAGGTCTTTTCCAACCAAAAAATTCTATGATTCAGTGATCCCTGTTGTTTGAAATGTACCAGCCTGCCAAAAATTGTTGTCCTGCTACCTGGCATGCATGTTTTCTGGCCCTTAACAAAGAGCCTGTCAGAGCCACACACCTCCCCATCGCCCAGTGGCTGGCAGGGTCCCAGACAACAGGCAGCTGCTCACAGGGCATTTCAGCCTTTTGTCCTGTGCTCTCTGACAACCAAATGTTGGTGGGGAAAATACCAAATATTTTCATATGTTTTCATTTGTCCTGGAGGTTTGCAGGATACGCCAGGTTCTTCCCAACCCTCCTGGTGGAAAATAAGGCTCTACTGAAGAGCCCACCTTCTGGTATGCTGTTTCGTTGCATGAATTACACCTCAGTTGCCCTCTCATCAAATTTTGGAATTCCCACGTGAAATCCTTCCCTGCCATGAAGGAACCTGACTCTCTTGCTTAAGGACTGCAGCACATTGCTGCAGGTTTCATGTTAAAATGTCTCTCTCCTCCTAGTAGCCCTTCATGTTCTCTGAGCTTGTCTCTCATGCCATGCAAGGCAGGCAGATTTACCTGTCACTGTTTGGAACATTTGGTTAATAACAATTTTTTTGCCTCCAAGAAGCAGACTAAACGCAAACAGCAATTACCTTAAAATAATTTTCTACCGAAAGTCTCCATTTCCATGATTTCTTGTGTCACGTACAGATGTGCTTCTACTTCCCTGTTGAGGACTGAAGTGAGTCAGCTGAGGGAGGAGAAGCACATGTTCAGTTTTTAGCTCTTAAGTACATTTTAAAACTAAACATAAACACTTTTATTGTGATTCCTCATGTATAGGCTATTATTATTATTATTATTATTTATTCATTATGTAAGGAGTCTTCCGTAATGTGAATATATGGTGACACCTGACATAGATGGGATATTTCTTGAAAATCAATCCATTCAATTTGTTGACACTATCATACTCTTTTAATGTCCTCATTTTTAAGAATTTAGCAACTCTCAATTTCTTCCTAACAACCACTTATAGTAACAGGACAACGATGTATATTTTTATAGATGCCAAAATAAATATAAAGAATTATTTAGCTTTACTCCCGTCCCTTCTGGGTGTGCTATTTGGGTCACTGCACAATATCCTAAACAATATTTTCTGATAATTCCACTTCTGGAGCTATAAGTGGATGACACCACTCAGTCTATGAGAGTGCCAGCATGTGTTTCCTACACAAGCAAAGGAAAAAATATAATAATAATTCTAAGAGTCCATTGAGACACAAAACATCAATCAAAATGAGAGTGAAATCTCAAACATTTTGGGTTTTTTTGGGGGGTACATAATGATGCTGCTGCTAGAGGAGTAACCATCACAGATATGCAAGACCTTATCTATTGTCTTTCTCTTGCTCTTTCCTACTTTGTTATCCAGCTTCAAGTGAATATCAAGGAAGCAGTCAACCTCATCATGAAGGCTAATATTGTATTAGTTGAAAGGTACCCACAAAGATGCAACATCCAGGGGAAGAAGAAAACAAACACTATGAAAAATGAAATCCCACAACAAATAGGTTTTCTTTCCACTCGAAATACAATTAAAATGTTGCATTATCAAATAATCCCGTGGCTTATAAAGATGTGCCTCTTAGCCTTAAAAGGCAGACTCAGAATACAATATAAACCAACTTGAGGTCAGTAAAGTATTCCATTGCATCTTATGGATGAAATTAAATCTCAGGCTCACAGGTTTTAAATTACAGTGCTTCTAATAAAAGTTACTGTTGTGGTTTTTTTAACTTATATTGCCTATTATATTTCAAAGGAGTAAAGGCTCAACTGTAAGAGCATCTCATTTCAGCTTGCCATCTGTGTATTCCATGCTTTTCCATTTTCCTCCTGATTTTTGATAACACCTTTGAAAATATAATTAAAATATATGAATTAGCTGAGGGTGAGCATTTTGATCAGCAAGCTCACCAAGAGGAAGGTCTTTAAAACCACAAAAATGGATGAGAAGCAGTATGTATGCATGAAAGCATCATTAGTCTTTCCATTAGGCCATTTACTGCTCTTGATCTGTGACGGAGTTTGCACTGATGTCAAATGAAGTTCTATGCATTGATCCAGAGGGAAGAAAAGGCTCTTGCAGGAGGAATTTATTTTTTTTTTCTCTTTCCATGTGTGGCAGAGAATTGATCAGAACAGAAATGCTTGGACCAGGGAGTTGGGCATAGCAAACTCAAGGCCTGATCCGAAGGAGGACTTGGGCACCTCCAAGATAGAAGATGTGATATCCAGCACTTGGGTGGCCACCTGCCAGCTATCTCTGATGACCCATGTTAGGCAGCTACACTACCTACACAGCATGTTTAGGGTGGATTTGGTGCCTACTGCAAGACTGGCCAGCACAGGGCACAGTCTCGGGATTGTCCACCCTCTTCTAGGGAGAGGTGAAAGAGTTCAGGCAGAGGGACAGAAGCTGTGTGTGTCATCAGTTCTCAGAAGCCCCTTTTCCTTGCCAATACTGGTGGTACCAGCTTGTGTACAGACCATGGTCCTGCACCCAGAGGGGCAGTGAGAGCTCTCCAAAAGAATTCTGGCTTTTGGTGGTGACACTGTCAATGGTGAGGGCGAACAGCAAAGGCACAGCTCAGTCTCCAAGTGAGGGCACTGAAGCCACAACTCCTCAGGAAATGGCATCACCACAGTCCTCCTCCTCCTTTGTAAAGTGGGCCACTAATTCAAGTGGAAATACAAGATTTGGAGGGCCAGAAGGGAAGAAAGATAAAATTTACAGGCACTCAGGAGGTCCCTGTTCCCAGGAGTGTCTTTACATTTCACCTCCTCCAGCCTTTACTTGTCCCACTGAGAAGAAATGTGAACACCATGGCAGTGGCTGGCTTAAGCTCCTCACATGGAGACAGGAGTGCTCAGGGTCTGGATCTGGCCCTCAGGAGGCTTTGGGAACAGTAGCTGTGGTGCCCGGTGAGGAGATGCCAAGGCAGCTGATGGCCACTGGCAAGGAAAAGCTCCCCATGCTCAGCTTTGGGATGTGGCAGTGAGGAGCATCCTTGCCTGTTGCACAGTCCACGTAATTCAGACCATATCAGAGACCCTGAGCACTTTAAAGACCAGCTTCAAATACTTGCATGAACTGGAAAGCTGGCAGTATGCAGGGCTGGACATGGCCAAACTGGTGAGGCTGGGGCTCTGTGCAGCAGCACAGCATCCCCCCAACATAGCCCTTTTGCTCCAGAGATTTTCAGGCCCAGCAAACTCTCTTTAGCACCTTTGCCCTTTGTGTCACGTCTGATTTATACTCATCCCTCACGTATGTAACATTTGTTTATTTCTGTAATATATTAAAATACAGTAACATTCCATACTTGGGGGGGAGCTTAGAAGGATGGTAATGACTTACACATGTACTGTGCTACACTGGATCTCTTCCAGTATCATAAATAAAAGGGAAAGCAAGATTTTACATCTCAGCTATTAATGAGAACAGTCCACTATCACATATGGAAAAATACTTTAGTCAGTAAAAACTGACACAACACTGATAGCACTTAGCTGTCCAGTATGAATCATCTTCATAGAATAAATTCCAAGAGAAAATATTGATTTGGAACCTCATTGCAGGCAGCTGCAAATAAACGTTTGCATCTAAAACAGGCTAGCATAGAAATAAGTTAATTAAGTTGTAAGTGCTGGACAAACAAAGTCTATCAAGGGTTAAGCCTTCTAGGTATCCCTTTTCATTACCTGCAATTAACTACTTTTGTGCTTTTGTCCTCCTCTAGGTAGCTCACAGAAAGAAGAACTGAAATAAGCAGCGCACAGGAGTCAGTGCTCTTTTAAGAAATAGGCATAACTTGAAGATTCTTCACAGTATAAAAAAACCCCACCATCCTCAGGAAGATACGCAAATACTGGGGTGGAAATAGGCTGAAAGGCAGAAATGAAGGTTCAACCTCTGTCTAGCTCCCAGGTTTGGATTACACTGATGTCTTTATCCCTCACTCCCAGGGAGTAGAACACCACTTTTTTTTCATGTTTTTGCTGCTAACAGAAGTGCTCTTTAACCTGTCACACAAAATTGCTCTCCTGGCTGGTTTATGGGCCCCACTCTGCAGGACAGTGGCTATCTTCATTTGCAGTCTTGCAAAGCACCAAACCCGCTCCTGCTGTCCTCAGGCACCTCTGGCTGCACAGCTGGTTGCCTGCTTGCAGAGACCCCCAGCAAGGGTCCCTGCATGGAGATGAGGGGTTCTGGGGGCTCTGAATCACCCCTGAAAACACCTGTTTTTTCTCACTGACTAAGGTGACTAAGCTCCAAGCTCTGTAACGTGCCTGGTGTTTGCTGGGGAGTGTCTGGCTGCCAATGCCTACGTGGGATGGAAGTGCCTCAACACCCACCTGCATCCCAGCCTTTTGGCCTTCCCTAATAAGATGGTTAAGCTCTGTGCCTGCCTACGCGTGCAGTGCTGCTAGTAAAATAAGAGCTCTCAGTCATCGATACTTTCCCCACCTAATCATTAACATTGCTTGCATGCATTTGCCCATGCCTTGGGACAATGAAAGGACAAGTTTTGCATAACCATATCAGCAGAACCATTGTCAGGGAACTGTTGGTTTTCTTGGCATTCAGTGCATGCCTTTACACATCCTCCAAGCTGTGCCCCTCCGAGCACAAGGGAACACTGCTTTGAGTGCAGCAGCTTTGCACCTGAAGTGGACAGAAAGTCTGGGTCTGATGTCAGAGCACACTTAGGGCTCTCTCTTTTCTCACTAATTTATTCTTTTAAGGATGTAGCCTTTCTTTAAACTATAAGGGGGGGACAACATTCTAGCAAGTTACACACTGTGAAATGCTTGTACTAGTACATAACAAGGAGATACTAAAAAGGTGAAAAAATTGGACTTCTTGGCTGTTTCCACAAGGAGCCCATTTCACCCAGGGTGAGCACTGATCTTCAACCTGCAGCAAACGGCAAAGCAGGCAAAGTGCTTGTCACCCATTACACACATTTTGGTGATACCTCAGAACACTGAGCCTGAATCTTTTGTTCCATTGAGCTTGAACAATGAGTGGATCCATGATCCAGGGTAGCAAGGGAGTTGGCTTCAGTGGATAATGGAAAAATGCAGAACGTAGGGGTAGAGCAGGAGAGTCTGCTGGGAGGTTTGAGCTTTATGTAGCACAAAAGCAATTCCCAGATATGAGGTGACCTTGAAAGCCATTCAGCTCATTTTCACATCAGTTAATTAGACCAGCTAGCTCCTGCACACAGGAAGGAGCTCGTGCCTGTGTGTGTCTAACCTACACCCTGGTTAAAGCAACAGAAAATATTAAGTCTGTGCCCAAGACCTAGATGTAAGGGGAGTAGCAACAGACAATGGAGGAAGAAAAAGGGAAGGAACATAGCAACAAAAACACAGAAATTTCTGCATAGTGAGCACCTATCTCAGCTTTTGTGCTGACTCCAGTAGGTCGGATAAGGGCTGTCCTGCCTGGGACAGCCAGCTGCTGGCTCTCAAAGAGCTGCTGTTGTGAGTAGTCATTATCTGTGCAGCAGAAGCACTGAAAAAAGCCAAGCTGAGCATCGCTAAATAGCCGTGACAAACAGAAGTGCTGTCTCTGAAGTGCTATACAGGTGACAAAAACAGGAAAAAAAAGGTTAGCCATATAGACAAAAGTAAATAGGTCAGTCTCTTGGGCCAAGCCATCTAACTCAGTACAAACTTGTTTGAACCTGAGCCAAGAGACTTCTGTCTAGCAAACCTGACATATCCATGGGGACCGGCATGATCTCAGCCACAACCCAAAGAAGAGGAAGAAAAATTTCACAAGTAGCTGCTTATGTTAAACAAGAGAGTTACAACGACTTCCTAGCCCTGCCACACTAGCAGTGGGAATTTCATCTGTGCAGGAACTGTAGAATATTTTGGGGTATCTGAAGCTTCTCAGTAACTTTTCACTTCATAGCTTTGCTCTACAATAGTCTAATTAGGAAGCATACAGTAATATATTTTCTTGGATATATAATTATATTATTACAAGATTTCCATATAAAGGCATATTATTGATTAAACTTTAAAAATAATTTTCTCTGAAGTCATCTGTATATGTTATGCCAAACCTCAGATTTATTTTGGTTTCTGCCAGCAGGGACCTTCATTAATGAAACAGAAAAGGGAATTCTTATGTTACACTATAGAAAAGAGTCCTGAGATTTGCATCCAAATCATACTGAACTTTCAAGAGATTCATGCACTTAACCTCTATTTGTTCCTTATCAACATACAGTAGAAAGGAACAAATTAGCTTCCCAGAATTTGCCTGATGGTTCTCATACCGTCAACGCCGGGAGGAAATGTCAAGCAAATAATTCACCATATTCCAGAGGAATTACTGCCTGTGAACCGGGTTATTAGACACTCAGCCTTCCCACATTGCACTTTGCAAGGATATAGGGACTGGGGATAGACAGGAATAAATCAGTGTTTCACCCAGATATTTTTCTCACAAATGTTGCCTAGCTAATTCGTCGGGTAATTTCTACCCCTCCCTAACTTTTGCAATTTGTGAGGTGCCTGAATGCTTTCCTTCTTTGATTAAGAGTGCAAACTTTGGGAGACAAAAACAATATTCCCTTTGTCTTTGTGCAGCACCACGCACAAGAATAGGACTCAATAGGTAATTAGAGTAATGACCGTAATGGCTTAGCAAACAGAATGAACTCTTGACTGCAATTGCAAAGGATTGCTTGCCTTAGTTATTAAGAGGATGCTACAGAATTGAGGTCATTGTCTCTGCAGGTGATCAGCAGTTTAACAATAGTATATTGCACATGGCTTCCATCTCTGCAATAGCTAAGCAGGCAGTGTATTTTTTATGGATATCATTGAAGCAACTACAAATCTCTTCTTCAGAAAAACAGAGATGACTTGGTATACCAGGAATATTGTCTTTCCTCCAGCCAAGTAATAAGTGAGGTGACACCAAAGATTGGTTTAGGGCCTTTGGTCTGTAATCCATTAAATATAATTTATACCTCCTCACTAGTTAGAATTACTGTTGCAGAGACAAATGGATAGTTTCTGTGACATCTCTGATGACATTTGCTGTTTCTCATGGGATCAGCAGTTTAAATCATTTTGCATATCTAGATGGTGGGGGAGAAGAGGGATGAATCTCAAACAAAGATAACTGCATACAAAAGGAAAGGCAGATGTCTTTTCAATTCCTGACCATTGTAGATTCATCTGTAAAGTTAATGCTTGATAGAGCCTGCTCCAATAATCATGATTTGGGTATAAGGTGGGTGGAAAATTGACTGGATTGTCAGAGTCAAAGGGTGGTGGTTCAGAGCCCACCTAGAGGAGTTAGTCAGGTTTTGATTCAGAAGCATGGCTTGACAGGAGGACAGATTGTCTCATCAGTGAGGTCTCCAGTGATACCAAGTCAAGGGGTGCAGTCAATGAGCTCTAGAGCAGGACCATCACGTACAGCACCCTCAGGAGGCTGGAGAATTGCTCCAACAGGAACATTATGAAGTTGAGCACTGCAGAGTTGAGAAATGCAAAGCCCTTGCTCCTGGGGAGAAACAACCCTGTGCACCAGTGGAGGCTGGGGCAGCCAGCTGGCAAGCAGCTCTGCAGAGAAAGACCTGGGAGTCCTGGTGGACAACAAGGTGACCATGAGCCAGCAGCACCTCATGGCAGAAGAAGACATCAGCATCACCCAGGGCTGCACAAGCAGGATCACAGCCAGCCCTCTTTCCTGTCCTCCTTGTGCTCTGTGTTGGATGACCAACATGGCTGTCCATGGGCTGGGCTGTCATATCCATCCATCAGATGCTGCTCGGTGTGATAATTTCCTTTCAGTTTGGGGAGGTGCAGTCTCTGTTAGGGCTCGGATTCTTAACTCATCCCAGTAGATAACAAGGAGAGAAGGCTGTGCAACAGGCTGTGCTTGCTCAGCCTGCAGATTCCTTTTGTACAAGCTAAGTTTGGGCACAGAGCTCTTAAATAAGCTCCTGAACTTTCCATTCCCTTTTTGGGCTAGGTTATCCCAGAGGCTGAGGCAAATAACTACCTGGCTCTTCTCATCAGTGGGGGATGTTCAGCATCTTTCAGGCTCGGGCCCTTCAGACACAGCTCTGGTGTGGAGAGGAGGCCTGGTTTTGGCTGACATCGGAATCTGTGCCTATTGCTCATGTGCAAGACAGGAAAAAAACCCTCTATTCACATCTACCGCCAATGGGATGTCACAAAAAATATCAGACTAATGAGGCACTTTATTACAAAACTCAGTCGAGACTTTTGTTATAGTCAAATCAGTCTCAGTTTTTAACAATTCCCTGTGGCTTGTACATGCTCCTGATCATCGTGGGCATGAGTGCGGTCACTGACTCCAAACACTGCTGCACGTTTGCGTGCCCCAGCTCAGAGGCATTCAGTCATAAACCCTGGATCTGCAGAGAATCTGCAAATGGGAGTTAGCAACTTCTCACGTGCACATGCAAGGCAGTGGAAAGCATTCAAAACCACTTGGGTAAGGCTGCATAAAGCTTTTACGGCACACTCTAACAGTTTGCAATGAAGTGAAAGGAGGAAAAACTAGACGGACCCCATGATTCAATAGCAATGGCATTTTAGAGAGTGCAGGGGGACAACAAAACTGACCTCAAGCTGTGGGTGAGGAAGTAATTCACTTTTGTGTGCACACTGGAGCAGTAGGTAAGATCCAGTCTGGCCAATTTAAGCCCTTAGCTTGCACTTAGGTGTGAAGTGCGTGGCTTTGTCTGCTCAAATGTGCACTGTAGATGCCTATGTCTCACTAGTTGTCTGGATTCGTAGAAGAGAGAAATGAGCTTGTTTTAAGGTGCAGCTGCTTTTTTAGTCAGAAAGATGTGTGAAATGGGTCAGGTGAATGACTTCCTGGAAGTGTCCATCACTGCCAACTGACTATGAAGGGTGACTAGGTCTGGTACAGATGACCAACTTAGTAAAGGTCAGCCAGGGTACAGTTTGGAATCACACCGTAGTCCCTTGAGAGTCCTGTAGTGTCAGCCCCAGACAGAAAGCCTGTGTCTCAGCATACTGGTCTACGCTTAGATGAGATGTCTCTCTGGCTTGCCCTTGCTGAGGGTCTTCTCTCTCTGTTGGCAAGGGATAACAATTTCAAACTGAAAGAGAGTAGATTTAGATTAGATATTAGGAATAAACTTTTCACTGTGAAGGTGGTGAACACTGGCACAGGTTGCCCAGAGGAGCTCTGGATGCCCCATCCCTGAAAGTGTTCAAGGCCAGGTTGGATGGGGCTTTGAGCAACCTGGTCTAGTGGGATGTGTCCCTGCTTATTGCAGGGGGGTTGGAACTAGATGATCTTTCAGGTCCTTTCCACCCCAAACCATTCTACGATTCTTTGACTTTAAGTGGTTTATTTGACTGTGCACACAGAACAGGGTTTGCTGCATGGGATCCCTTTTCATAGAAGGATTCACTATACTCAGCAGTTTGTTACAGCATTCTCTTGAGTGCAAAACATACAGTAAAAGTTGCAAAAGTCATTTCTATTATAAAGCCTTGCTTTCATGGCATGCCAAAAATGTTGCCTTTTCAGATGCCATGTTCCAAGGTTGATTGCAATCCAAAGTTTGCTGCTGAAAAGTCAGACTATAATGCTTTCAGTCCGTTGTGAGCTGTGATTGTCCCTGTACGTGCAGGGAATTCATTCATTGGCAACTTCCTCTGCTGACCTCTGAATTAAGTACCACAAATTGGTGTGGTAAATCCATTATATCTGATAACATGAACCACCAGAATGAGCTGGTGGCTCAATCATTGTATTCTCAAAACCCCCTCAAGTTTATAAGCATCACTGTGAACCCAGGACCAAACTTGAAATGACAGAGAAATTGAAATCTAATTATTTGTCAAATCTTTCCTGATAAGGCTGCATATGAGACATTGGCTTGTCTTACAGCATGAACTTTGAAAGGAATTTGCATACAAAGTGTCTTTCAGCATTGCATCCTTCCCATGGAAATCAGCAGCCATTCTAAAAGGACTTAAAAATGGCTTAAATGCTTTAAGCACCTAGAAGACTTAATAAGGATTTAAGTTGGCTTTAGTGCCTACATTGTGCTATCTTAAAGATTTAAGGCAGCTTAAATGCTTATGTGCCTTAAGAAGTTAGGGTAACAATCACTTTGTCTGCACAAAGCCTGAATAATCAGGATTTATTCAGTGAAACACTTCAGGGAGGTCTTCAAATCACCTCTTTAATGAGGCTACTAGAGGTGTCTTCATCAAGGGTGAACTGGCAGCACCACTTCACAGTTCTGCCTGTGTGCCTAAATATTGACCACTTCTGCCTAACACTCAGCACCCCAATATTTAAGGTTTATCCCATCCGGGCATGTACGCTGCTGCAGGCCTGAGAAAAGCTCTTACCTCCCACTTGTGCCTGTGGGTAAATGAGGCACCATCACGCTGAGGGATTTGCCCAAAGCAGCATCAGAAGCATGATGAAGTGGGGAAACAAGAACCTGGGTCTCTCACCCAGCATGTGCCTGGATGCTGGGTCTCACTCCAGCCATAGCAGCCGGACTGGCTTTCCTACATTGGTACATCCTTTACAGCATGACCCTTAACTCAGCTCCATAAGCATGGATGGAACTACATAGAAGGCAGTTTGCAGTTTGGACTATTACTGTTCCACCTAGGGGCAGGTCCATTTCCATGGGACCCATCTATTTCCTTGTGGTCAAACACCATTGCCATTTTAACCCGAGTCTCCCCTTTCTACTTTGTTACACAGAAGCCATGAAAGCATTTTTTGCCATCTAGCTAGAGGATCTTCTGAGAAGCCTTCTCTCCTTCCCTCTGAGAAGTCAGCTTTCCCCAGGAGCTGTTCCTACTGGTGGAGTTTGGGACTGTAGCCTGGACACGGATCTGGGCAAACGGGGCTTGGACCAGATGACCTTCCGAGCTCCCTTCCAACCTCAGCCATCCTGTGATGCTGTGATATGTCCCACACGCCTCAACATCTGCTCCTCTGAGGATTACGAAGTAATTACAGAGGAAGCTCATTTCTAGTGCCTAGTTTTACTAGTTGGCAGCAAAATTTTGCAATATCTGTTGGATAATGATGGCAGGCAGCCTGGAGAGAAGAGTAAACAGCACGGGAGGTGAATGCAGTGGGTCTGGGAGGCACAGCTCTGAGAGTAATCACTGGCAATCGTCCCTCTTTGCATGCACTTATTTGGAGTTACAAAGTCACTTCTTCCCCTCCTCTGACACGTTCTCTCTCTTGCTCTTCTCGGAAATGTATTTTATATAAAACAATAAGCGCAGCCCCACGGAGCAGGACCAGCTGCAGGCAGGGGCTAAGTGGGAAGATACCCCCAGGGGAGGGCTGTCCTGAAGCAGGGAGGAGGGAGGGGGCCAGCTGAGTGCCTGTAACCCTGCTCTTCCCTTCAACAGTGCCAGAGCCTGGAAGCCAGAGAGACTGATGCTGCTGAAGGAGATGCAGCGATGCGGATGGGCACAGCCTTCCCCCTCAGCAGGAGCTGCTCTGCTCAGCCCTTGTGTCCTACAAGCAGATGTAGCCATCTCCACTCTCCATCCAGACTCCTTCTTATTGTGGTGGGTTTTTTTACCCTTTGCCATGGCATGAGCCACTGCATTCAGCCTTGGCCTGACCTTTGTCCCTGGTGCCTGGGGTAACCACGTTCAGTTTTGCATGTGGTGCCGTGTAGCTCAGCCTGGTACCGCCTCAGATCGCAGCTACGGGGCCAAACTCAGCTCTGCTGCAGGATCACTTTGCTCCCCACATTGTTCCTCTACAGAATTTCTCCCTGAAGCCAGCAGAGCCACAGTCCAGCCAGGGGCACGTTCAATGCACTGAATTTCATTCATCATAAGTTTGTTCTTCATCCTGGCTCATTCAAAGGCAGGGGGACGGGGAGGTGCTTGGGTCTGCACAACCAAGTTACTGTAGCCCAGCCAGCTGCTGGAACAACACAGCCCAGAGAACTTCTCATGGGATTAGCAATGCATTCAGCCTGCTGGGAGCAATCCCAGCTTTTAGGATGGGGAAAGCATCTTTACAGGCAGTGGGACTTTCACAAAGCACAGCCAGCTTTGGATGTGACTTGCTCTCCACGGACACCCCAAGAAAGGGTTTGTTAATACTGCTAGGGGTGGAGCAAAGCAACCCATTGCATTTGCATTCAATTTGTTTTGCAAATGATTTTTTTAATATGCTACCAAGAAATAGACATTTTCTGGCTTTTCTCCAGTGCCCGGGACCCATCCTATTCCCCAAGTTGGCCACAAATGGAGAGTTATGTGGAAATCATCGGCACCACAAATAACCACAGCACAAATTCCTCATGTCAGGTCTTCTGTAACTTATGTCCCTTTGTATCAAATCGTACCAGGAGCTGCCTTTCTTCTGAGGGGAGGTTTTGAATACAAGACAACCAGTTTGGTATGTAAATGGGGTATTTACAAATTTCCATATTTAATTGTATAGCTAATATTTAATAATTGTCATGAACAATACTAACCGTTATAAAGATGTCTCCATCTTTTCTATTAGTTCTTCACTTTAAAGATACCTACCACTCTGAGATGTCTAAGTTTTCCTGTTTTTTTTAAAAAATATTTTAGTAAGCAGCTTTGGAGGAGCAAGAAAATGGTGAGCCAGATGTTTATAGTAATGGCCTTCTTTTGTGTGTTTTGACATATGAGATAGACACCCACTGTGTGGGCTGGGTAACAGGTGATATACGTTCAAGTAAATATATACACACTGAAGAGGAATGTGGAAACTCTTCCAGGGTTTATTTAACACAGTACAGAGCTATGAGGTTACTAGCCACCCAGAAAAACTAGAGAAACTAGCTCGGATCCTTTAGAAAAGAGCAGTCAAATGGGGCTCTGAGTGGTTTAGAAAATAATGACAAGAAGTGAGGGCTCTAAATAACTTATCGCCTTCAAGTGTTGCTGCTACGTTGCACAATTTGGAATCTTATTTCATTTTGTATAGTGCCTTTCATGCAAATCACATCTTTATATGCTTCAAGGTTCTAATTAGTGTTATGACCAAGAGAAAAAGAAAAATACAAGATATGAGCGAGTGTAGGTTTAGATAAGCTTTGAGTAAGATGGGAGAGGCAGTGAAGCAGAGAGCTAATGTCATCTCCCAGTAGGGGTCAAGAATTTGAGCTCAGCATATGCAGGATGGGTGGGCCCAAAAGGAATGCCAGATTTAAAATAGCAGAAGGAGCTAATGTACAGGATGAGCTGCCATGAGGGAGAACACAAGCAGCTGGTAGAACAAGATTTTTTCCTGTCTTTTGTTCAAACACGTTACAAAAGGAAAGGAAAAATATTCAGAGGTGAACACAGAGGAGACAGATTTGTGCAGACTTCTTAACTCAGTCGTTCAATGGGCTGTCTTCTGGAACATGCTACTGTGTGATTAGTTCTTGAATTAATTAGGAAAATAACAAGCGGCCCACAGAGCACTGTGGTCAGTGCTCTGAACCTCATTAGCACCAGCACCCAGCCCATTAGCAGAGGACTTGAATAATCAAACCCTCCAAAGGCTCACTGGTGAGCAGGATGAGATCTGGGAGCCTTTCACAAGAGCTGCAAGCATTCCCTGGGGATAAATATACCTGAGAGGATTGGAGGTGTACAGGAAGGACTTCATGGACCATGTAGACCATCTAGTTGAGAATACCAACAAATCTTTTGCAAGCTTGCTTTTTTCATCACGCTGGAGAGCACCGGTGTGGCTTTGAAATTCTTGGTGCTCGTAGTCTTGGGTTGTGTTGTTTCCCAAGGGCTAACAAGAGACAACTTGCAAATTGCTGATAGACAGGCAAAAAAAGCATGCAATAACATTTGGCTTTGCAGATTATTTTCTCACAAAGGTGGTTTGGGGTTATATTTTCCCCCTGAATTTTCACACATAACTCCATTAGTATAATCTGAGTCATGTCTGCGTATTTACAAAGAAACAGATCCCTGAAGAGTCTACGGATTTGTCATCCCAGCACTGAATCTTTGAGAATGATCCTTCCAGACCATATTGAGATATTGTGTCTGCTCATGGAAACAAAGCCTGTACTTGGACACCCATCCAGCTTTTCCAGAGTGAATAACGGTCATGTGTATGTAACCCTTTTGCCAGGACTTGTTGGGCAGCAGTGAGAGCTGGGTTCAAGTGCAAGGGCATCACTAGAGGTGCCCTATCTTGAGCTCAGAACCACCAACCTGGGAAAACCAAGGTAGACCTCTCAAGGGCCAGTCATTCTCCTGACACTCTCAAAGAGGACTCAGATGGGTAACAAGAAATACATATATTAGGGGGGGCGGGGAGGGGAATACAGGGGGAAAGGATATTTGAACGAGGTAGTTAAACAACATCATAATAATGAATGCCTAAACTATAACACTTTCACTTTCTCTTGGCTTTGGAATGTAACCTCTTGGCCACCTTCCCACTCATGCAGAACCTTCACTGGTGGTTTCACTCTTGCAGAACAGAAAAGAATTACACAGCTGTAAGTCTGTGCTCTGCCCTGGGCCCCTTTGCCGCTGGCTGTTCCTGCAAAATCAGCTGAAACCTGTGGTGTTAGGTTGGTCTTCGTATTTTCACCTGGTAGCAGCACAGTCCCCTGGCTTTGGGACCTATGGCCTGTGGGAATTCCTGGGGCTCCAGGAGGGTACCATGAGGGGACTAGTTTTGCTGGAGCCTCATCCACCAGGTTTGCATGTATTTTCACTGTCTAAAGAGAAGATTTTTAAAATGGGAATTTGTTTGTCTTCCTGTAGCATGGGTACTGCATCTCCACCTGACTGCAGATGTTTGCTAAGGACATAGGTTCCAGCTCATTGGTTAAATCAGCTGAGTTACATCCTTCCAGAAACATCTAATCATAGAAGAAAGTGAAAGGATCCTGGAATCAGGTATGTTTGGGGTACATCATTCATGTGATTTATTTATTTTTCTGCTAATCTTAGGCAATTACTGATGGATCACACCTCAAGTTGCAGTGACTCACGGTTCTTTCAACATACCTGCTGGGCCCATTAGTCGTGTAAATTCCAGCCATTCCCAGAATCCAGCTGAGTTATCACTTCCAACACTACCTTATGAAAATCCTTCCCATGCATGAAGTGTTTGCTGTTAGTGTCATGAGAGAAACAAAAAGTCACACACCTATAGGCATGGCCTTTAGTCCAAGCCAAATAAAAAGAAACATCACCTATTCAGTTCTGGCAATTGAGGTGAGTGCTGTTCTGAAAAAGCAGCATTTCTTTTGGGAATGTTTATACCTGTTTCTCATTTTCATCTTGATGCCACTTTGCTCCTGTGTTAAATAAAAGGAAATAATATGTTTGGCTGAAATTCTCCATGTTGCTTCAAGTTTTATGTCATGTCAAGTCATTCTGTCAGTTTTTTTCATATTTACTGTCACTCTCACCTGAGCCTTTTCATCTTTCAGTCTCTTCCGCTCCTCAAATCTTTGTATTGCTCTTTCTATACTCCTGCAGACTATTTTGACCTCATCTCTGAAGTGCCTCACAGGTTTTTCTAGCTTCAGTAAGCCTGGGCAGATCGATGGCTTCCTCTTCTTTTCTTTCCCCTCCTCCTGCTCTGCTCAATGGGACACCTGTAGCCACGTGTGGCCTTTGCCATATTGTGAGTCAATTCTTGCTTTACACTCTTGCTGGAGACTTTTATCTATTTTACCTACGTGCCTGGTCAGTTTCCTGAGGAACATTTTTAAAAATGCTTCTGAGAAGGTAAGTCTGGTTTTCAATCAGTTCTGCTACATACTGCAGATGAGCCAATAGATGCTGGGATGCTAGGAGAGGTGCAGCCTGGCCTTGCAGAAGTCACGCTGGTCTGCTGCTCTCCTGCTGTATTCACCAGGTTGCTCTAAATCAGAGTTTCAGTTATCAGTTCAGCCAGGGCTTCCTGTTCCTGATTCAAGGCTTCCTGGTCCACACCTTTTATTTTCAAGGCTGACAAAATCACTGTGCTTTGGAAGGTCTTAGCAGGCCAGAGAAAAATACCCCAAATTCCTTTAGGATTTGTAGGGGTTGTTTTTACTGGCAACTCAGTCTTGTAGCAGTTCTAGTCCTTGGTCATTTGATACACAGTGCAGGAAAGAGGAAAGAAAAGAGTAATGAGCGTCCAAAGTGTTCAAGCTTTCAGGTTAGGAAACAATATCTGAGGTCCTGCCTCAAATGTCATCCCCAGGGAGCTCAGGGTCATGATGGAGACAGCTTCTGGAGGGAGGAGTGGCTGCCTAGAGGCCTCCCACAGAAGCAGCACCTCCCGGTGATCAGAGCATGTGGCTCCACCTGGGACCAAGGAGAACACTGGCCAAAACTGCTGAGAAGAGGACTGACAAGTGTCATCAGGCTTTGCATTCCTTCTACCATGATCAATGATACTTACCATTCCTTTTGTATTCCTCCTTTCATCCTAGTAGTTTTACCAGTTCCTCCTGACAATTTTACACGTATTGAACTGGGTAGAAGATACACCTGCAACAATGGGAAGCCCATGTTTGGAATAACCCTGCATCATAGTTTCTCAGTGGATGTGCACAAAAAATGAAACTGGAGGGGAGAAAGGACTCCTTGGTGTGGTTTGTGGTTATGTATACAGAGACAAGGGGCACAAGCAGGAATATCTGTGTGATAGCTGGGATTTACAAACCAGAGACTCTTATACAGGATGGTTTGTTCAGTGAAACACTTTAGGGCAGGGTGAGTTCCCACAGAACACAGCAGAAGCTATGCAAGGATGTTACCACTCTATCATTTCTCTTAATACAAAAGTAGAGTCAAAGCCACAGAGCATTGAAACATTCCCCTTCACCAGGAGACTGCCCATAGTTGTATGCAGACAGTGTAATTGCCCTTGCACTGGGGTAGTGATAGAGGATTTAGCCCTTTTTTGTAAGCTCTCATTAAAACCTAGTCCAGTGTACACCTTCTGGTCACATGGCTGTTGGAATATAGGATTGTGTTTTTCTCCTTAAGAAAGAAACAGGTTTTCCTCTGTCTTGTGGACACTCACTTGCTACACAGAAGACTGGTGCAATGCATGCAAGCTCCTTGCTGCTGTAGTATTCAAACGTTTTGGCTTCACTACATCTTAATAAATAGCTAAAATGTTCCATCAGTCCAGTAGCATGGGGAGTGAGAACAATGTATGACCAGAAAATTAAATGTCTTGTCTACAAACAAGAAATGAAGTCATTTTCAATAGAGGCTGTAAATCAAGTGGTTTTGCTCATCAGACATGCTTTGGGGGCTGTGTTTGGTATTCTGTGACAAGTGATTGTGTGGGGATTTTGCTGGATGCAAACACTGAAAAAACCCCTTGTTTATCCTGCTGTTCTGCCTTACTCATCCCATATATGACTTTTCCAGTCCCATCAAGTGTCTTAGAGACCATGGGTAACCCTGTCCAGCTCTGCCCTGGGTCAGCACAAAGAGGAAACAATTACATGGGCAGCTCCACAGGGGTCTATGTCCTAGTCCCCTCTCCTCCAGGAGAAGGAGAAGAGCTATTCCCACCTCCTCTAGGAAAAAAAAGATGGAGTAGGCCACATAGAAGCATTCCCTGGCCTGGCTTCACCCTGTAGATCCTCCACTGGGCAACACTGAATTGCTCAACAACAGCCTCCAGGCCTAAATGTAAGACACTGGAATTTGAGCACGAACTATGAACAAAAATCAAAACTCTTCCTCAGCTGGCTATTTACATTGTGAACTACATGATATGAAGCATTTCTTCTTTTCTCCTTCCCTTCCCTTCCATATATAGATACTTCTGCTGCTGTGGATGCTTAAAAATGTATGCAGTTCTTGCGTTGGTGATTTCTTGTGTCTCAACACGAGGGTATTTCCAGTAGAGCAATACATGACTGCTGAAGTGGGAGGAATCAGGGTGGGGGAGTGGGAAAGACATACAAAATATGGAAATAGTAGTTTTTTAGTAGTGGGTTATTGCTGTGGAATTTATGGTTATATAAAAAGTCATATAAAGGTACCAAAGCAAAGGGTACAGTGCTTTTATCCACTCACATAAACACTAAATAACTGGTTATTAGGCATTTCATTTATCTAGCTATAAGTTCTCTGATGGGCCGTTCCAAAACATTATCCTTCCCTTCCCTTCCCTTCCCTTCCCTTCCCTTTCCTTCCCTCCCCTTCCCTTCCCTTCCCTTCCCTTCCCTTCCCTTCCCTTCCCTTTTATTCTCCTTTTATTTTCCTTTCTTGATTATTTTTGTTTTATTTTGGTTTGGTTTGTTTAGTTGTGCAATGAAATTTGTCAAACCAGTAGCTAAAATAATTAACCTCAGGAAGGTAAACAGGATACAGAAGAAAAAAGGGAAAACAGCCAACTGTAAAGGATAGTTCTGTCTTACTAATCTACTATAATTCTTTGCACATCTCAAAAAATAAAAGCAGATGTATCATTTTGGCTTGGGTTTTTGTGAATGAACAGCACACACCCACACAAAAAAACCCTCCATAGAAGGGTTAAAGAGTGAGGTAACAAAAATTGCTAATTATGCTTTACTTCCAGATGAGTGAAGGCTGTAGGGAATTATGCAGGGACTTAACAACTCGTAGTCACTAGAGCAGCACAATGCTATGTGAAGTCCCCAGATGCCAAATGTAGCCTGATGAGCTCTGAGAGGAGTGCCACGAATACTCAGGCACACCTCACACAGGGTTTGACATGCATAAAAACCAGTCTGAAAATAAAAGCGAAAAGACTCTTCTATTTTTCTTTCATGCTGCCTCAAAGCTTCCCATCAGCTGTGAAGCTGCCTCCTACAAACTGCTCCTGAAAAGATTTTTTTATTAATACTTTTTTTTTAAAGGTGGCATAGAATAGTCTGCTTGTACTGCTCTCCCCTGTGGGCCTGTGTCTGACTTTGCTTGTTTTATACCTTGAGCTTGGTGGATTTGCAAGATCTGACTGTGTGCAGTCCCGCTCCACTGGCTGTGGCTCCTGGCCAGTGCAGTGATATGAATAAAGTTGCATTAAACTGAAACACAATTACTTGAAAAGGCATTTGAGGATTTTTTAAAAACGTAATGTAGAATTGACTGATCACCTTGGACCACCATGCCATGAGAAATCACTGAGACAGGTGGCCTTCAATAAGGACGAGGTGTTTAGAAGCAAGAAACCAATATCCTTTTCTTCCTAAAAATTAAGTTTATTATTTCATTTTTCCAATGTCACAAACCAGTTGTGACAGGAAAGATAAGGGAACATTATCTGGAATATTGTTCCCTAATTGTCCCTTAAGTGTTTCTTGCATTTGCCTTTGAAATACTTGTCTCTGATTATGCTCAGAAATTGGACAGAAGAGTAGGTGGATCCTGGCTCTAAGTGAGTTGAGAATTCCTCTTATTCCCAGCAAGAACTGTTTGGCTGCATTCACTGGTTGCACCAGCTACTTTATGATCCCCTTAAATTCCAAATTATTGAGCTATTTTCTAGCTATTTGGGCCTGCTGACATTCCCAGGGAAAACCCAGGTTCAGAGCAGAGCCTCACCTGGAGCAGTCGAGAGACCAATACCTGAAAGGGGCCTACAGGAAAACTGGGGAGGGTCTTTTTACAGGGGCTTGCAGTGAGAGGACAAGAGGTAATGGTTTTAAGCTGAAAGAAGAGAGATATAGGTTAGAGATCAAGGCATAAATTCTCCAGTGTAAGGGTGGTGAGACACTGGAACAGGCTGCCCAGAGATGTTGTGGGGGCTCCATCCCTGGAGGTGTTCAAGGGCAGGTTGGATGGGGCTCTGGGCAGCCTGTTCTAGTGGGAGGTGTCCCTGCCCACACAGGGGAGTTGGAGCTCAATGATCTTTAGGGTCCCTTCCAACTCCAAACATTTTGTGATTCTGTGTGATTCTGAGAATTTGCTCCTGAGCTCCCATCTCCTTCCCAGAGCCTCTGCAGCCTTATAAGCAGAGGGGGGAAAAGAAATCTCCACTGGGCTGCCGGGTTCGGTGGCCAATGGACCCGGGCATGATCTGGTGCCCGTGGCAGTCCCATACTGAAGATGGCATGTGACCCCCAGCAGCCCCAGCACCTCCCGCCAGCTGCCTCCATGGGCAGAAGTGAGAATGTTAATAAACACCCAAATGAAAGGAAATTGTTGGGTTGTAATTAACATATGCCATTAGTATCTGTCGCCTTGGCCGGCCGCAGCAGACAGGCTGAACCCATACATACAAATGAGTGTCTGCCTGAACGGCAGGGAGGGGAGGGAGAGATGATTTCATTGTGAACGTCTGGTGCTGTCAGCAGCTTTAAATCACACGGGTACTCTACCAACAAAAACAGTAACGACCATTGTGTCCCGCAACAATAATACGGCTTTTAAAACCCTGTTTTATTCAATAAATGGTTCTAAATGTTTGCTCGCCCTCTTCTTTTCGCCAAAGGTGCTTAATTTCTAAGATATTCTGAAGGGGTGGAAAATCAAGGCCTGGCCCACCAAAGGTATTTTTGGTGTGGTTCATATGTCACCTTTTCACAACTCTTCCCAGTAGGACAGGTGATGGCAGCAATCCTGTGGGAATCCCAACAACCTGCTTCCAAAGGACACCATCAAGGGTTTCTGGAAGGTCGATAACAAGCCCAGAGCCACTTGCACTGGCCATTTTGCTGAAGCAGTGATGTTGCTATTCTGTTCTCATTACCAATAATTACCTCTGCATGGCTGTGGGCTGCCCACCTCACCAATTCCTCTCTCTTAGGGGGCTGAAAGACTAAAATGCACAGACAAGCCCCTGCCCATTGGCACTGCTGGAGACCTCCCCATTAATTGCCATCATTCTTTCCTCACTCCAAAGAGATGTGTCAGGAACTGAAGGCTTAGCAGGTTTTATCCTCTCTAAAAATAAAACCTCTGTGAATTTGAAAAATAATGATAAAAATATATTGCTGGAAGTTAATTATAATTCTTTTCTCCCCCAGCTGTCTTAGTCCTCCTCTAGGTTTCTAAATGTTTGTTTACATAAGTGATTAGTTCAAGTGCCATCGCTACCAAAACCAGGAGATCTAGGACTGCAAATGTGATTCTGCTGAATTGCTAAACTGCCACAACAAAAAAAAAATACCCAACACCAAACACAACAAAGTCAGAAATGCCTGGGCTGTGCTCCAAGATGTGGGATTTATATGATCACGTTCTGCATCTTGGTTCAGTCTGACAGAGTATTTTCCTACTTTCTGTATTAAAAGAGCTTCAAAGGTCTCTGCAGGCGTTTCTCTTTGGAGGCATTTGAGATGGCAGATGATAATTAGACATTTCTATAGTGCAGAAATTATGTTCTTTGCATTTCCCAGTTTGCTGGCAGAGCTGTGGTCAGCAACCCGGTCTGACTCATCCTCTCATACTACTGCTTTTAACCCCCCACAGTTCTATTTATTGATAGATTTTTTTTTTAAGTCTTACTGCCTCTGAAAAAAATCCTTTTCTGTTGCCCTTGCTTCCAGCTTTCTGCAGGGAAGTTGTCACTATCTCCAGCAGTTCTTGTGCTCAAGGAGGCACTGCAGAAAACCTGGAGGATTCACCCCTGGTCAGCATGTCCAGCTGGATGCCGGCAGTGCTCCCCGAAACAGTCTGGGAAAAGCTATGGAACCACCCCCTTCAGCTGGTCCTGCTCCAGGGGAGAAGCTGAAGGCCAGATGGATGAGGGAGCTGGAAAAGGAGCTGTTTGGTTTGATGGTTTTCCCAAACTTCGTAATAAAATCCTTTGAGGTGGTTGTGGTGATACATCCTCCCCTGCATGTAGAGACAGACCAGCTGGCTTGGGTGCTTTCAGTATCCCTGGATGCACAGCAGGGCTGCAAAGTGGTGTGCCTGGTATTCCAGCCATAACACTTTCCATGTTAGCTCTGATGTAACTCCCCCATTTCACCCCCTGCTTTACATCACAGCGTGAGCAGGAGGCCAGTGCATCCACTCTGCATCATCATCATCAGGGCCATGCTGTGGCTGTCCTCATCACCATTCACCATACCTTCACCAGTCAATGCTTTCTACTGAAAAGAACACACATGTTGCCACCCTGGTTTATCCAAGGGCTCACCACCAGCTCTTGGTCATACCTGAGGCCAGGGGGGCTTGGAGAGTTGCAATACATCCCAGGGAGAGCAAGGGGCTGCAGCCTGTATCACCAGGCTTGCTTTGGTGGCCCTGCACTACTGCACTGCAATATGGCACTGGAAGGATGTCTTCAGATGGGGGCCTCAATATGCTGTCAAATTTTTTGGATGAAGCAATATCCCTTAAGTCCATGTCATGAAGCTGCTGCTTCTTGCCAAAAAACTGCAACAACATTCATTCTACCTTCGAGATGAAGTGGGCTGGGGAAAAACTACTGGATTGGGCACCTGGACCTAGAGGCAACCTCTTCCAAAGTCTTCAGCCAGCCTGGGAAGGATTTCAAGAGCCTTTTTTAGCATGAATAAAAAGGTGATAGTCTTGTACTGTGGCTATTTTCCCTGCACAATGTCACACTGCCTGTAACAGGATTCCCAGGGAGAAAATTCAGCTGCTTAAACTAAATTCCCAGACCAAGACCTAAATCTGAGGGAGCTTTATGGAAACTGGGTTCATCCACAGAAATAATTTTCTGGATGTTGTGAATTTTCTTCAATCTTTTGATGATGCTATTTTGACTTGGGAAACTGTTCTACCCAGAAGCACTTGTTTGGCTACATGGAGTTCAAAGACAAGAGAAAAAAAGCTTACCAGTGAAAAGTTCCATTAGGAAGTAGATTTAATCTTAAAATATGTATATTCATCATTACTTAATGTACTTAGTGCAGTGCCCAGGGCAACTTGTCACATGAGGTGGGGATGCAGCTCCAGCCTCATGCTTTTTTGCTCTCCGTGGGTGCAACTCCCACCATTTTGAACTGGGACTGCTGCTGTCCTGCAACCCCCTCCATTCCCATGCTCCTACCTTCTCCACAGGCCATCACTGATGTGTGCCTGGCCCCATGGTGTGTACCTTCAGCCCTTCTGCCAGCAAGAAACATCCCTGCAAGTAATGGGTATTTGTTATGTGACAGCCTGGCTCAGTGGCTTATCCCACCCCAATGCTGCCAACTGAAAGGGGACCAAATTGCCACAGAGCTGCTCCCTGGCCTTCACACAGGACTCCTGTGTGATGTCCTCAGCTTCTGTGGGTTTTTCTTGAGCAAAGGGAAAACAGGTTTTCTTCTGGAAATAAATTATTTATTGTTAACTTTCTTTACTCAGAAAAAGGAAGAAGGTGACTTCAGGAAGAATAATTTAAAAGGACCCTCTATGCTTTTTAATTTCATTGGAAGAACCTAGAAGGTTATGGAACCTGGTGTAAGAAGCAGAGCAAGAAAATAAGGCAGCAGATTTAGTATTAACACCTTTTCTTTATTAAGTTCTTTATTGCTATGAAGAAAGACTAAGGATCTTTGTGATTTGTTTGCATTTTTGTAAGACAATCATGTATCCAGTTTCCAGCCTCTAAGTCTCACAAATTAATTGTAAGTATCGAACCCATAAAGCATCATCATCTAGAATCACAAGATTACATAAAAATCTTGCATGTGACTTTTTGTAAAAATTTAAAATTTTCCCTCCAATGCTGTGACTCCCATATAGACAGAGAGAGAAATAAATAATATCACAGGCTTGGTTTTTTTTTTAGAGAACGGTTACTCTTCAAAGCTTGTTTCTTAATTTTGAGAGGACATGACTTGTGCTTTCTTGCACACTTGGATGTGACAGCACCACTTGGTAGCACACAGACATGAAGGTGGCAACTTGAAAACTCCAGCTCCTGTAGGAGACAAACCAGTCTTAAGAGATGCCTTCTTTCTCTGTGTGAGATATCTGGACATGTGAGTGTGTGTACTTTTTAAATTAAACAAAGCTCTTTTTCCAGTGTCCATTATTTGATCTCTTCCCTTAAATGCAGCTTGCACATAAGTCCTACAGTCCAAGGAGCCCATGTGTTTCTCCCAGGCTAACAGTGTGTAAATTCATCCAAAGGAGAAGGTAAATTCTGTGCCCAGTCTGAACTTTATTCAGGTTATCTGTTTGGAAAGCCTTCAATCCTGGCTGCCATGCTGGAGAACTTCTGGAAGACTTGGTTTCTTCCATAGCGTCCATGCTAATTGCTTTCAGAAACATCACCTCCTTTTAGGATGTCACAGATCAAATGGGGGAAATTACTAGTCACCTTTAAAAAAGTGGTCCTTTGACCACGTGTGAGGATGACCAGGAGGGCAGCAAGCTGAGGACCATGGCCATCAGTGGCCAGAGGGAGGAGGTTGCTGGTGGTTGCAGTGCATCTGTGTTGCCCTTCATCAGTTGAGCCTTCCTGGGAAAACAAGGGCAATCTAAATTTCTAATGCAGCAGAACAAGCTAGGGGAATGGGGGGGAAGCCTACTTTCAAAGGCCCTTTTTATGCCTCATTAAAAAACTGAGAGAGACCCAAGTGAGGTCTCACTGCTCGGTACCTCTAATCTCCTTAACTTTGTCGTGGGATTGTTTGGGTCTTTTCCCCTATTTTGTGATGGTGATAAATCCTGACAGCCATGAAACAACGTTTCTGAGTCCCCAGCTTCACATTCAGCAGTGAGGGTTGAGGATCAGGAGCTGTGCCTCCTTCCACATTCACCAGGCTGTCTTTCTATCCCATACCATTTATCCAGATGCCTAGCCAAATTTGTTATTTTTCCATCTGATCTCCAGCACATCCTGCATCTCAAGTGGCTGCCAACTTCAAATCTGGACTTAGGAAAAAAGAGTAAATTATTTCAGCATCCTGCTGCAGCTGCTGCTGGTGCTTGCAGAAATGGAGAAGCCTCCTGTGAGTGGTCAGGAGAAGAGCTGTAAATGTCATGGGCTGGACATAACAGTATTAAAAGAGCCACACTCTACCACAGTCTTTTTAAGTATATATAATTCAGAATTTACCTGGCCTTTCTGGTTGATTTTTTCTTTATATATGTAGTTCTGGTTTGACAGTTTTTTCTTCCTCAGGTTTTGGACGTCACAAAAGTAGATTTCTACTCAGAGACCAGATGTGTCCTCCAATAACAATTACATTGCACAAATAATAAACCTATTGTTTAGCCCCCAAAAAACAAGCTGTTTAATCAAAGAAGCTCGACTGTTCTTTCTTCACTGTACATTTATGTTTTGACTTCTTACATGTTCAGGCACATACACATACATACACAAATATATGTTTCCATGCTTTGAGTGCTGTGAGCTGCAGCACAAGGAAAGTGGAGGCCCCATGTTGATGAGAGGCTGCTGATCCATCAGAAAAGTGTCCCTCTGAGCAAGCCCCAGTCTCAGGGCTGAAGTCTGGCTGAGCCAGGATCCCCAGGTGTCCTGGTTTGGGCCCAACACGACAACAAAGGAACAGCCCCATGGCCGCTCATTCAGCTCCCCCCAACACACAACTCTGGGATGGGGAGGACAAAGCTCATGGGTTGAGACAAAGGACAAAGAGGGTTCTTCACCAATTAAGGTCCCAGGCAAAACAGACTCAAGTGGAGAAAAATAATAATTCAATTTCACACAAATCAAGCACAAACAGGACACAGACAACACAAAGAGCAATTCTCACATACGTTACCCACCCCTCCCTTCTTCCCGGGCCCAAATCACTCTGTTCTCAGTTTCTCTCCCTCCTTCCCCCCAGCAGCACAGGGGGACAGGGGATGGAGTTTAGAGTCAGTTCACAGGCTGGTGGTTCCTGCTGCTCCTTCCTCCTCAGGAAGAAGGATTCCTTACAGTCCTTCCTTGCTTCCCCAAGGGGTCCCTCCCATGGCAGAGAGTCCTCCACGAACCTCTCCTTCATGAGTCCTTCCCACGAGGTCCGGAGCTGCTCCAGCCTGGGCTTCCCACAGAGTCAGGGGCTGCTTTGGGAACAAACTCCCCTGGTGCCAGAGTCTTCCAAAGCGGCACAATCAGAATCCACAGGCAGCAAATCCTCTGGCCTCAAAATCCAAGTCCACTGGCCAAGTTCACCCCTCCTGGCGCCTTCAGGGAATGTTCCACCACGTTCCTCCAGGAGTGCAGGGGCACAGCTGCCATCTCGCCATGGGCTGCAGAGAAACTTCTGCTTGGGCACCTTCTTCCCCTTCTTCCTCACCAACCACCAGCACCGCTCTCCTTCCCCAGCACAGCTCTTCTCCCTCTCCTAGCTCTGCTCAGGTGTTATCTCAGTTCTTTCCTATCTTAATCCCTGAGGCACATCTCTTGTCCTGGCTCCTTGGCTGGGTTTGGAGCAGGGGGAGCTTCTCAGCTTCTTACAAGAGCCACTTCTGGGGCCCTTCCCATGCTACCAAAAAACCCACCAAACCAAACCAGAACACCAGGGGTGCCATCTGATGCTCTGCTGTCACATTGCTGCCTCTCTGGCAGCACTAGTGCTTCCCCTGGGATGAGCCACATAAAGCATCAGGCAACTTTTGGTGCCCATGTGCAACAGCTGCAAAGCTAATGTAGGTGTTGGGCAGACAGGAGAGGAATTTAAAGGGTGTCCTGACCCCCAACCAACACAGCTTGAAGACTGACCAGCCACCACTGGGCTTAGAAGGAAGTTTGGAGCAGCCAGAAAAGCTGATTCACAAACATGGAACATTTGTTAGCCTTTATTTATTTATTTTTGTTTATTGTTTTCCCATTAGAGCTGACAACCAGGCAAGGGGAGTGAAGCTGCTTTTCTGATGATCATACACAATGACCTCCTCCTCCCTCCACAAAGCCCAGGCACAACCACTGAAAACTCTCCTCTCCCTCACCTGAGGTGATCCCTGTCCTGCAGTGCTCTCTGGCACACAAAGTACCCCCAAGCATTGTCCAGTTCCTCTTCCCAGCCCCATGTCTTTGCAGTCAGGTCCCATGAGCAGGGAAACATGGGTACTATTGATTCTCCCAGACTTCCTTAAATGCATTTCCATAGGAAATGCTCTCTGGAGCATGCCTGGATGGGGTCTTCATCTCATAGGCTTCCAGCCCCACAGTAGCTCAGCTAAGCCTTTCCCTATATAAATAGACTGTTGGCAGATAAAACACATGCAGGGGCTGTGTCCTGCCAATAAATCCTGGTTTCTGCTCCGGACATTCACCTAGCACTTCAGCGATTTGTCTTCCAGCCATGCTTTTTCACAACAGCCTTCATTCTTGCCTGGAAGCTGCCTGTTGCAGTTTTACAACATACTGTAGGAATTGGATACATGTAGTTCTTCTGAGACACAGCACTGCAGAAGGCCTCTGCCCTCTGTTTTCAGACTCCCTTGGGTGCCACCCGACAGGAGGCAAACAGTGCCCTTTTTCTGTGCCTGGCTATTTAAATTCTCATTTTCATCTCCTGTACGCTTTTTTTCTGGAGTGAGCCACATAGGTCATCTCACAGTGAGCCCAGAGAACCTGCACTGGAAATAAAGTAAGTTTGGGGTACACAGCTTTTTGGGGAAAACTTTTTACCAGCAGCTAATCCAGGCCATGGCTGTTTCAAAACTGCAGGCCCAAAGACATTGCAGTGTCTGTGCTGCAGCCAGCTGCATGAAGTCACATCATGCTCGTGGCAGGGGGGGGTGGAACCTGATGATCTTTAAGGTCCTTTCCAACCTTAATGATTCTATGATTCTAAAAAAGCCTGGTGAGCTCTTCCAAGAGACAGCCACCAAGGCTTTCTCCTGCCTCAGCCTGGCTGTCCTCTGCCTTGGAGATAGGCAGTCCAAGCTCCCAGAGATGGAAAAAGTGTGTTAGATTGCTGACAAAAGGGAGAGAGCATGAAAAGTCAAGAGGTTCAGGTTGGTTTCCCAGATTATAAAGAGTCTCCCTTCATTTCTTTCTGCAAAACCCCACTTTTTTTTCCCACTTCCTCTGGGTCCTTATCAGGAAAACCGGAACAACTTTTCTTTACTCCCAATCTATCCTGCCCACTGGAGGGGTAAGTTTTACAGGCAAGGAGCTGGGTCTTGCTACAGACGGGTACAGCACAACCAGGGCCTGATCTGGGAGGAGTGGGGGCTGGCAGGATCACTTTCTGAATGCAGAGAAGCATAACTCAGCTGGATGTTTCTTTAAATCCCCTGAAAACCATCAGAGCTTAGAAACAGCTACAGTTTCCTGAAGATCAACAGGGATCATATTCCCCTCTGAAAAGCTGCCCTGGGGTCATCAGAAGTTTACAGCCATCCAACTTTAAGATGCTTTGGCCTCCCCACTGAGGACATGGTTTTATGGGAACAGAGAGTTAATGGGAGGAGGATGGCTTTCACCTGGCAAGTAAACCAGCAGTAAAGCTTACACAGTTTTGCACTGTTGGTTTTGCCCCTCAGTGCTATAGCTCTCAAAGCCTTGAGAACCTCCTTTGGTTCCCAAATCTTTTAAATTTCTGCACTGCAGAAACTTCAATAACTTATCATGTAAATACGACCAGGTGGTTTCACTGTGTGGAGCCTTCTAAGGTCCTAGTATATGAATGACTTTGGCTTCATTCAGTCTTTCAGTACTGAAAGGGGGCCTAAAAGAAAGATGGAGACAAGCTTTTTAACAGGGCCTGTTGCACTAGGACAAACAGTAATGGTTTTAAACTAAAAGAAAGTAGATTTAAACTGGATATAAGGAAATTATTTTTTCCAATGAGGGTGGTAAAACACTGGAGCAGGTTGCCCAGAGAGGTAGTAGATGGAAACATTCAAGGCCAGGTTGAACAGGGCTCTGAGCAACCTGATCTAGTGAAAGATGTCCCTGCTCGCTGCAGGGGGGTTGGTCTAGGTGACCTTTAAAGACCCCTTCCAACCCAAACCATTCTGCAATTCTATGCTGGGAAACATGCAGCTCTTGCACAAGTTGCATGTCAAGCAGAAACATACAGGAGGTGAAGGGTTTCTTTTTACCTAGATATTTACGTCAAGGGATCCCTTCTTGGACCAAGATTTGACTGGAGATTTTTGGAGGAAATTATTGACCTACATATTGCCAGTCTGTGCTGATGTTGGCAGTAGCAGCTTGCTCCAAAAATCAGTCATCTTTGTGTGTCTGGTGTCTCCACCACTGGTGAGCTTCAAGGTGGAAACTTCTGCTAGGGCTCAACAGAGAAACAACACAGCCTGCCCAGAAGAAGCACTTTTATTTCAAAGAGCCTTTTGGAAGTCAGTGTCATGCATGTCACCAGTGAGAAACAAAACTAGGCTGATGTGCCAGTCAGGGCTGCAGCCAAGTGGACTTGAGAGCAGGAATAGATGGATTTCAGTGGACCATTAAAGTGCTGCAGCCTAAAGCCATCATTGTGGACTTGCTCACATACCTCTGGAAAGGATCATCTGCATAATTACAAGGATCACAGATCTTGTACTTCCCTTATCAATGAACATTTTCCTTTTGGGTACAGTATGTTCCTGCAGATTCCAACGATAAACTGCTCTAATGGTCTTTGCAGTCATCTGATTTAGCTTCAGAAAAATGTCCTAGCCCTGAGCTGGAAAGGCAGCTCACCACCACATGAATCTGCAAGGGAACAGGGTGTGTGCAGCACGTTCCATCCATGGATAAGCTAATCCTTTCTGCAGATAAAAACTGCCAGCAAAACGTAGCCTGAAAAAGTAGTTACTGAGGTTGTTTGTTTTTTAGAGGATGGATAAAATTTCAGAGCGATAAAATCATTTCCTTGAAATACTTTCATTCAAATAATTTACTTCCTTCTGAAAGGCCTAGTCTTCCCTTTGCTGAACTTTCTTCTTTTTTTTCTTTTTTTTTTTTCCCTTTATTTTTTAACTCCAACGGGGATCTGAGTGGGGGGGATGTGCAGCCACAAGACCGTGTTTTGTGATCCTGTGGGAGCACGTGCCACGCCAGCTGGAGCTAACGTGCAGAGAGGGGGGACAGCTCACACCCCACCAGCACCTCCAGTAAATGTCTCATTGTGCTGGTAAATGTCTCATTGTGTTAATTCACGGGGAGCCCTGCAGACAACTACAATGCAAATTGTTGTGTAGCACCACTGCCCAAGCTGTGCCCACAGCTCAGGTCACGTTGTGGGGTTACACCTAGCAGGGATGGAGTCGGTGAGAGGTACAGACAGGACACCAAAATTCAGGCTCTGGGATGGGGTTGGGGATTTATTTTTCAGTGAAGGCTGAGCTGCTTTGATTAATCGCATGTAACTTCAGGCAAAACATCAAATAGCACAAGACTTTCTATAAAGCCACAAAAAGCTGGCAGGGCTGGAGAAGTGGTGAAAAATGAATTGTTTTTTTCAAAGGCACATCATTATTTTAGTAAGGTTGGGAGCCAAAGCCTGGAAAAGTCTACAAAGAAGAAAAAAAAAAAAAAAAGCTGCTGAAAAAAATCAAGGGTACATCTCTGGCTTAAGTGCTGGCCTGGACTTTGTAGGGTGTTGTCTACCTCTGTCATGCCATGCAAGCTGCCTTCTGGGGCGTGGATTTGCAAATGAGAAGATTCAACCTCTCTGCTATGAAAAACAGTGACGATCAAGCAGAAGTCCAGCACAGGTGGGCCTGTGCTTTCCTGAAAGATCTGAGAGCCCTCTCTACCCCAAGGCTGTCATGCTGCCAAGTCAGGTAGAGAGCAATAAGGGGAAGCATCAAATGTTACTCACTAAATAGCTGAAAAGAAAAAGAAAGGGCTGGACCTTCTCCCTGGGCTGGCTGGACCCAGACTGCAGCCTGCAGCACATGACGACGTCACAACCAGATGTCTTTGGCCATCAGACTTTGTATAGCTGGCTTGATGGGCAGTGCCTTCCAGCAGAGGTTTTAACTGACCCTTTGGCAGAGGAGTAAGGCAGAAGGAGTGTGTTCAGCTCTTAAATATGAGGGAACGATGATTCATCACGTTTGCTGTATTAAGGGATTTTGTAGGTTTCCTGGCAGAATTGTCTGTAAATGCAAGTTCATATCATAGCCCGGCATAGATTTAGCCACGGACAAAAGGAGAAAGGGGGGAATTAATGCCTCCTCTTCCCCTCTATACTAGATGTCAACAGCTTACTTCTCTCAAGTAAAAATAATGATCATGTTACATACTCCCTCCCAGTCCCTTCAGATCATTTGAAGCTGCTTACATCTATTTTTGGCTTACCTGCTAGCCCATTTCCTAGTACTCCAAAAACATCCAGCACTAAATAAAGCACGAAATAGATCTAAAACATTAAAAGATATATGAAAAATAGGTGAGTGTTATTTCTGTGTACTCGTGTCTAGTGACATCGTTGGTCCGTGACAATGATGAAACTGAATAACAACAACAGAAACTTGGCAGGATTTGGTGCATCTGGCCCCAGGTTGGTTTTCCACCAGTGTAGCTCCACTGATGTTAATGGCAACAAACTCGCATGGGCAAAAATCTTATCTGGACTTGCATCTGTTGCTGGAAGATGATGAAAGGATGGCACCTCCAGGAGCTGAGCAAATTGTACTTTTCCTGTTTTTCAGTAAACAAACTGCACAGAGGGCGGTGGAGAAAGCTTCAGTAGTGAAAGAGGAGCAACACATGTGCATCTAAAGTAAACAGAAATGCAAACATATCTGGACAGAGGCTGATCTGAGACCAGATGAGAAAATCAAAGGGCACAGCCTGGGTCTCCTAAAGGGCCAGGAGACAGGTACTTATCCTGTATCCCACAGAGGGAACAGCAAAGTAATTCCTGAAAAACAGGTACTTATCCTGTATCCCACAGAGAGAACAGCAAAGTAATTCCTGAAAAACAGGGCTTGTTCTTGGAGTAACTGTGTTATTGCAGCTTTCGTAGTCTAAGGATGTAAATGAGGCAAAGCCTATGGGGAGAGGTAATACCTGTCAGTAGATCAGCTAAATACCATTGAGGGAAAACAGCACATAAGCCTCCTGTGGGTACCTTCTCCAGACACTCATTGTGTAATATATATTGGCTTAATATAAATTACATTAAGGCAACTAGGTATAAGTGCCTGACAGGATGAAGGCAGGCAATTGGCTCTACACAAAGACCATAACAGCAGTCATTTGGTTGTAACATTGATGGTCTAAAAACACGAGCCAGGCAAGGGTAGAGGGAGAGATAATATTATGCAATCTCTATATATAAATGCGTTGTGCAGCCAGATGCAGGATCTCTGGTCTCTCATCTCCTGGGAAAGAACCACATAAAGGTTTGTTGTTTCTATTCCAAGACTTTCTAGAACAAATTACACTAGAAATACAAAATAAAATCAGTAATAATACAAATGGGAGTAACAGTTTATGTGATTTCTATCTCAATTTTGCATCTTCGATAGGTTTTTAACAAAGCTTAGCATCAGCTCTTCCAAGCACACTTAAAATAGGAACTGTTCAATTTTCTCATCACTCACTAAAACAGCTATCCTGTCTTATGTTTTTTAGCAGATGAAAAACACTAAACCAAATAGTGAAGAGCCCAAAGCCTCAGGGCAAGCTTGTGGAAGAGCTTGAGATCGCACCTCAGGCTTCCTAATGCCCCACCTCCTATTTAGCCATCTGGCCTCTCTCTCCTCCAAAGACACTAACACAGGAGCTTACGTGGGGCTTGAGATCTCCCAGAGCACTCACAATTGGCCTAACTTTTTTTCCTATATAGAAACCCCAGTGAAATCTGTCTATATTTCTGAAATTAGCAGCTCTGCAACAAAGAAGAGAGATAATTAAACTAGCCTAGGGCACAGGAAATCCTTCCTCTCTGACTTCTGATGCGACCTGACTAATTTGGAGCTTTAGTCTCATTAACCTCAGCTTCCCACCACTCAAATACTATAAAACCACGAGACAGGAATGTTATTAGGACAAATCCATTCAAAATTCAATGTTAGCCATGAATATACTTTATATGGTGTGGTTACCTCAGTACATAATGAGGAGATCCTTAGCACCAAAATTTAACAAAAAGGGAGAAGTTCTCCTTCTCATATTTTGTTTTTGTGCTGCGATCACTTCATTTATATAAGTTTTTCTCCTCACATTTTCCCATGCTCATCTTCCACCAGCACAACTTGTTAATGTGCGTGCCATTAGCTGCATTGTGTGGACAGTAGTTGCTGCCTTTGGATTTGTCACTTGCTTCAGTAATGGGAAGAAAATACAACTTTGTGGCCTGTAGTGACAAAACATTTCCAGAACTCTCTGGTTTTAAGAAAAAATCCTACAAAAATCCTTCCCAGAACACGAACCAACTTCTTCTGAGGGAAAGTTTCTTTTAAAAGTAAAAAAAATAAAAATAAAAAAACACCTATTGTAGACCAGATCCTTTGTTCACAGAGCTACAAACCAGAAGTTATTCCCAGTCAGCACAATTACAGCCATGTAGAATGAAATTGCTGCTGCCAAGCAGGGTCGCAGACCTTTCGGTTACAAGCTCACCTACGCAGATGACAGCCCAAGAAGAAGGGTTGGTAGTGGGGGCAGAGCTGGCTGCACTCCAAAACAACAGCAGAAGGGGCAGAGATGGGCTGTGACATGTCAGATTTGCTGTTCTCTGTCACTGGGACTGAATTATTTCTCCCTTTTTTCCGCAATGCTGTGACAAGCCAAAGATACCAGCAGAGCTGAGGGAGCCCTCCTGCAGGAGCTGCAGCAGCGTTCAAGCAAAGAGTGAGAGCTTTCCTCTCCAAATAGCTTCTGACCTGCTCCCAGCAAGTGAGATCTAACTTGTCTGAGTTTGTACAAAGCTAACGAGCCCTTTTCCCTCAAATAAAGCAAAGCAAAAGAAAGGCAGGAAAGAAAATGCTAAAAGAGCTGTATAACCTACCTTTTGGAGCAGGCAGTGTCTGAGAATGGAGGGTACCCCTCTCAGCAAAAGTAACACAAGAAAACTTCATTTGCACTGAGAGAATGGCTATGAGCTCCTTGAAGCCACTGAACACAGCTTTCTGCTCAGCTTTATCCTTGCTAAAGGCAGAATATAATTGTCAGGGAAACCCCTGAAAAACACCTCAACCACAGGCAGAAGTTGACACTGCAGAAACGACTGATCGGATTAATGACTATGAAAAGAAGTGTAGCAAAACTTTTGGAAGGGAAAAGTAGAGCAGAAAGAGCAACAGACTAGTAAACAAACAAATCCACAAGAACCAATGAAATCCTGAAAAATGAAAAAAAGAAGCAAACCCAAGTCCTGCTCACCTCCATGGATAACTCCCATGGTTAGACTCCTTAGGTTAGACATTAGAAAGAAATTCTTCACTGTGAGGGTAGTGAGACACTGGCACAGGTTGCCCAGATAAATTGTGGATGCCAAATCTCTCAAAGTGTTCAAAGCTAGGTTGGATGTGGCTTTGAGCAACCTGGTCTAGTGGGAGGTGTCCCTGTCAATGGCAGGGGGGTTGGAACTAGATGATCTTTAAGGTCCCTTCCAATTCAAACCATTCTATGATTCTGTGAACTCCCACTGTTCTATATAGGTGTACTGGACTGGTGCTCTGGGAAATGGACTCTCCTTTGGGCTCTGAGAATTAAAATGCTAAAAGCTAATTGAGTACTGATTGACATCAGTAAAAGGTCAGTTTAATGGATTCCAAGTAGAAATGGCAAGGAGCATTTCCTTTACACCATGAAGGCACGAGGGAAGAAGTTATTGTTCCTTCATATTTCTCTGTAATTCAAGCCAAAGGGACTCAGAGGGAAGCTCCACCTTGCTTTGCTACAAGACAAACACAGAAGCCAAGGGAGACTTCACCCGAGCAATGTCAGGTACATGCAAATGCTCAGGGCCCAAGAAGCCAAATAGCTCCTGAACAGCGCAAGCAAAAAAAGAGACAGAGGCACTAGTTTATGCTATGTACGTTATTCCTTGCCTTATTAGGTCTGATTTAAGTTGGATAATTATGTAAAAATATCCCACTTTTCCCCTCTGCCTTTGGCTTGCCTGTAGTGCAAACCCCAGAGCAAAGCCATGACTGGGAGACCACCTAATCTACTACAGTGTGAATTTTGAAGAACAACTTGAGTAGTTCCCAGGAGCTGGAAGCAAGTGTACAAGGCAGATCCTGTCATCAATGCAAGACAAAAGCATTTTCTGCTGCACTGGAAGTTCAGAATCCTGAGGGAAAGAAGTTGAGACAACATCATACAATGTGTTAGCTGTAAAGTAAGACACCATGATTTGCAAGATAGTCCTTGCAGGACAAACTAATCCAACCTTTGTCATGTTTGAGACAATATGCAAATTTTTTGTTTGCCCTATCCTCAGTCAGATCAGACTCAGGAGCTTGAATTCACGACTGAGTGGCCAGTGTGGCTTCTGGAGAAGTACACGAATGGGATGTCAAAGCTGGATACAACTGCAAAGGGGGCAGCTGCAGAGCTTCCCATGTCATCTTGTGACAGTATTCGTGCACTGGATGGTGTTAATGGAGAGGAATGGCAGAGGCTCACTTAATCCCCAACAGTAAATCTGCTCCTGCAGTGCTGCCAAGTCAAGGTCTCACGCCAAGTGTTTGCTGCAGCCGTTCTGCCTTGTGCAGAAAGGCCCTTGCTGGGGTCGCAGACCTGCTCTCCTGCCATTTCTCCACAGCAGCTCAGACAGATGGGAAAAAAAGTCTTGCCTTGCAGTGCAGGGGCCATCCCCGGGCTTGACAGAGAGGTGAAAACCCCCAGCACTGCAGCCAGGCCAAAGGATTCCCTTCCAGAGGCCCCTCCAGGCACTTTCTTGTCACCAGCAGCATGCAGACACCCACCACTGCAACAAGCCAACACCACACACCAAGCACATTTGACATGGTAACTTAAGAAAAACAACCCACATTTAAACAAGCAGTGGTATGAACTTTAATGAGCCTCAGAGCTGCACTTAGTAGCCTTTTGTCTGTGACAGACAAAAAGGGGAGGTATTGGTGTGCAAGGCTTGGCAATCAGGAAATAGTTTGTATTATGGGGAGCAAAGAGTGAGGAAACACTGGCTGTGGGAGGAGGAAAATGTGGTGCTCACTGAAAGGATGTGGGAAATGACAGCCCTTATAGAACAACTAGAACAAGCTCCCCAGGGAAATGGTCACAGCACCCAGCCTGCCTGAAGCATTTGAATGATGCTCTCAGGCACATGGTGTGATTCTAGGGGTGCCCTACACAGGGACAGTGGTGGGACTCCATGATCCTGATGGATGTGTTCCTACTCAGCATATTCTATGATTCTATGAACTGATGCACCTGAAAATCACTAGATGAGAGTATAATTTCAAGGCAAACAACTAATTTTGAGCAGCATCAGCCACACAAAAGACACTCACAGTATTTGAAGCAAAATCATGGGCTGAACATGCTTAAAAAAAGCTCCACCCGGTCCAGTTGAAGGTAAGAGCAGTTATAAATAATACTAGTACCAAGAGAACTATATCAAACAGGATTTTGATCGAGCAGAAAGCAGCAGGAGACAGCTGAATGGCTGAAAGACAAAGAGGGCCCGGGACTGATGCTCAGTAACAGCAGCTCACTGGGGAATCAAGGAGGTGTGTTATCATTGGGGATTAAAGCAATGTGCAGGCTATGCCAAACTGGTTTCATGTGTGACCTTGAAGAAGGTGTTTCAGTGTTCTGACATAAAATAGCCTTTATGAGGGTGCGTCTGCAAAGGTTTGTGGAGCACTTTGTGATTCTTGGACAGAAAGAGGTGCTTGCTCATCGGGACTGAGAATTGGTTGGTGTCTGAGAGCGTTTGTGACCATCCATATTTATAAACACCTGCCTGGAAGGAGAGCTGGAGCTTTCAGCAGCTGAGATGGCAGTGGGACAGCCCTGGAAGCATTGTGGCTCTTGTTGCTATCCCACCTTAGAATCCAAACTAAAATCCAATTTTGAATGAATATGGCTGTAACCCTCACATGCAGACCTGCAGCTGAGCAGCAGTGGTGGTTGCCAACATGCACAGCCAAATGCCAAATTTATCCTACAGTTCTATCTATCTCCACACTCTCTGTTTCTAAGGGTCTGATGCCTTATCTGGAAAACCTCTGTGGCTCTCTCCAGAGCTGGCTACTTTGCATCCCAAAACCCCTCCATCCCTTTGCCTCTCATTCTGCGTGGTTTATTAGAGGCATCAGCTGCCTTTGTGCAGGTAACCTTAGGGAGCCACAGAGCTCCTGGCAGACTCTTCTCAACCACCATCAGAAGACACCATCCTGTGTTATAGGTATGGACAATCCCACCTCCATGCCACTCCTTGTCACCAAGTGCAGATCATCCTAGGGAAAAGTTAAATGGCCACAGACGAGGCACAGACTGATCCCCTAGCAGCCTTAACATGTTTTTCTAGAGAGGACCGATTGTGAGTTGAAAGGTAGAGCCTAACCTTCCTTTCTTTACCTGCTTGCCTCTGCACAGCTATTGCTTGGCACATTAGAGAGATGCCTGTACTTGGTGTTACTCTATTTCCTAATTGATCTGGGTCCCAGCTGCACATACTCCCATTTTTAGTTAATCCTTTTTGTCCATAGCCAGCAAAAGGCATGATGCGGTCAGAATAAAATGCACTGGATTTCCTCCCGCACGCGATGCTCTCACAGTGGTGGCATTCCCTGCCAGATGAAGCTGCCCAGCAAACCTCGTGGCAGGGCATCACAGTAATCTAATCAGAAAGAGATAAGAGACTGGATGAGCTTTGCAGTGTCTGATATGGATAAACACCAGACCAAAGCTTGTCAGCATTCATGAGAGAATAAACCAAAGCATTTAGATAGCAGCAAAAACAATCATCAAAACGATGAGAACTATGGAAACGAGATATAATTTACAACTCACATTTTAAAATAAAAACCAAACTCATTGCATCCATCTCCCTGTACTTATCCACTTCCTTTGGCAAGAGAAAAGAAGCTTCAGATAGATTAGCTGACTTGACTGCACACAGCTCAGAGCTGAGAGAGCCCTTCTCAAGGACTAATTTATTCCACAAATATAACATATTTTTCTGCTCACAGAATACCCACAAACACATTGCAGTTTCCTTACATATTTTTCTTTGAATTTTTTTGGCCCATTTTCATGAATTGTTTGTGAGCTGGTTGTTTGCAGTATTTAATGCCTGGAATCCATGGGGTTGGTTAGTGGCAGCTGGTCACGTACATCATGCTATTATTTCTGCTGGTCCCTGGCAGAGACTGTCCTTCACTGGGTCACATTCAACTTCCTTTGATGTCAATGAGAGTCTCTCTCTTTGACTTCAGTGCACTTGGGTCCAGCCCTTTGTTAGAAAGGAACTGGAAGAAGCCACTGGGCTTTCAGTCTCTCAGGCTGGCCTCAGACTTACTTGGGAACTCAGCAGACATTCATTCCTTCCCACACAAGCCTTTCTCAGCTTCACTCCTAGGAAAAACTGAAGTTTTCAAAGATCTGTTGGAGCTGACATTTTGTTTCCTTGCAGCTTGTGTGGTTATTCAGACCAGTGAAAACTGGGCATAAAATGGTGCCCTGCAGAACTTCAGAGTCCATATCTGTGTATTCAGCAAATACCATAGGAGTGAAGGATGAAGCTCATCGCTTGGACTCAGGGTTTGCCTTCAGCTGAATTTCAGCACTGTAAGACGAAGGCATTACCTGCACCTCACCCCACAGAAGTCCACAATTCAGAAGTTCAAAACCCTTCTTTCTCACCAGGAGACACAATGCCCTCCTCCCCAGAAGTCTACATTTCTTCCTGTCCATGTCCCCAGGCTTATGGACTCCTGCCTCCAGGTGCTTCCAAACCCATGTCCTGACAACATCAGGCCAGGAGCTGCTGCAGGAGGACTGCAGGGAGAAGCTGGCAAGTCTGCCTAGTTTTAAATGCCTGTTTTGTCTCTAGCACTCATAGTGCTGTGTGGCAGCAGAAGAACCAGAAGGACTGACATGGAGATTTTTCTTTTCCTAATCCTCTAGAGCAGTGCCGGGCTGGCAGCTCATTTAACTTTAAGACTGTCTGCATATAAAAATGCAAATTGTCTTCTCTTCAAAATCTGGGTTTAAAATAGCACTGTTTGAGGAGTGTATAAATAAGTAATCATTTGGAACACAATATTAGACCTGCCTTCTTTAATTAAATGGTTGCTTGATGTATTTCAAAGCTCTGTGCTGACTCCATCTTCCTGCATCTCTATACTTTTCCTGTTATGAACAAACCTTGGCTAACTGCACCATGAATTTTAAAGCAAACTAGATAGCACAGAGTAATAGTACTATTAATATCCTAATTGCTGAACTGCACTTAGGACTAGCCCATTCTCACACAGACACAGGAGGAAATAACATCTCAGATATGCTGTTAAGCAGGAATGGCTTCAGTGGCCATAACTGCCTCCGTTTGACACCTGGCTTGCAGAAAAACACAGGCAAAATATTCTAATGAGAGGGTACATATATTTTTCCTGTCAACCCACATAGCATTTGTTAGACACAGCCAGGAATGTAATCCTGACTATTCAGACCAACCCCTCTTCTGGCCCTGAATGCCATTAGAGGGTGAGTAGAAAGGCCATGCATTTCCCTTTGTTGAAGTGCATTGTTCTTGTAATCCCTGGATCGGGTCAGACACTTTTTTTTGGTGTCCCCACAAAAGTGGGGAATGGAAATGGCACATGACATGAGGCCAACAGTTCACCCCGTCCCTGAGCAGGATTATTGACTGAGTTTCATTTATTGACTCTGTTTCATCCACTAGGGCTTTGCCTTGTCCAGTTTTTAATTTGTGAAGTTACACAGCTTTTGCTCTTCTCCTAGAGTGCTATTAGAAACCATTTCTTAATAAAACCTCCCCAATTTCAAGGTCTGTATCTTGCCTTTCTTAATTTCACCCAAGCTCATGCTGTCCTATTAATGGATATCAAATGTTTTGGGGGAGTGTTAGGGGACCACCAGTGATTGTTTATCTCCTCTGTACATATTCAGCAGTTCTTTTTTTGCTTGCAGATCCTTGCAACACTGGGAGTCAGATTTCCTCAGCACATCACTCTTCACTTCTCATGTAGACTTGTGAGCAGCTGCCAAACAACCAGAAGCAGAGCACCTTGGGTTTTTTCCTGAATGACATAAGGAAAAGGATGAGAGGTCCTAGCTAGATTTCCAAGGGAAATCACAGCCTTTGCCTGTCTGACTCGTTTGCTTACACACTTGCTTTTTGGGAAGGAGAAAATGAGAAGAGTCTATGTCCAGAGATGGCCACTTTTCATCTGACATGCACAGACCTAAAACTTCCCTGGAGCCTGACCCCAAAAGGCAACTTAAACTGTGTGTGACAAGTGCTACTGAAGTCAAATTTTGCATCTAGACCAGCCATGCGAGGGCAGAGTTACATGGTGGATCTGGGAGGGAGATGAGGCATCCTTCCTGGGAGCTCGCTCAGTGCAGTGTGTAACTTGCTATGGTATCATACACGGAGCTGTACAACCTCCTGAGCTCTGTGGTGATTCTCACCCCTCATTGCTCCAGTTTCACTGAGGAGATGGTTCCTCCTTCTCCCCCATCTGAGACCAGAGGCCACCATCCATTCAGTCCTCACTCCCACAGACCAGTCCTCACCCTGCATGTTTGCCCCAGAAGCTTGCACAGTGGCATCTGGTCACACGGGAGCTGCCATGGGTATTTCAGGGTGTGTTTCACACAGGATCCCACCACAATCCCAGGAGAGGCTTTGCGGCTCCATGGTTAGCTTGTCTTGAGAACTTCTGAAAGGCCAGGTTAGCAAAGTTTGTGTTTAGATTTGCTCAGATATTCCACAGAGATGAGCTGCTTTTAAATATAATGTTTAAATTCCCTTTGAATTTACAGATTACTGGTTCGGGTTGCCAGGCACCTTCATTTTGTCCTCCATGGTATGAGCTCTAGCTTAGCATGAAGCTCATATATTACACAAGTGTGCCGCTCCCTTTCACATGTTTTCTTTTGAATTCCTTCTAAATATGCAATGATATTCAACAGAAGAGCTGATGTTCAGAGTAAATATAGGTGTACTTTTTTTAAGCACACCTTATAAAGCTACGAAAGTTCTTTGTCATCTCACCCAATTTGCTTTGCTGCTTTTGCGGCTGTAAACATGAATCTGCCTGGTGCCAGGTTCAGGTGATGAACAAGCTTTGGATGGAAAGCTGCTGTGGGAGGAGGATCACACAGAGCTGCTTTTAAAAAAGAAATTCTCCACTATGAGGGTGGTGAGACCCTGGAACAAGTTGTCTAGGGAAGTTGTTCCCTGGAAGTGTTGAAGGCCAGGTTGGATGAAGCTTTAAGGAATCTGGTCTAGAGAAAGGTGTCCCTGCCCATGCAGAGGGGTTGGAACTAAATGATCTTTGAGGTCCCTTCCAACCCAAACCATTCTATGATTCTATATTTTCTCTAGGTTTTCTGGGCTTGGGAGGGGAGGAGTGACTGACCAGGCAGGAGTGAGGTAACATCAAAGAATACTGTGGGACTGTGGCAGGGCTGGGAAGGAGCTCAGGCACAGAAGAGATGCAGCCTGGGAAAGGCAATTTTAAGAGGAAAAATGAGATGGATTCATCTGAAAGCAATTTTTTCAATTAAAAAGAGGAAGCAGAGATACTGCCTCATTCATTTTGCTCCTTATTTTTTAGCACTTGAAGTGGAGTAACTTCACAGGAACGTTTCAACATTCAGAAGTGGTTCTTCTCGATTACACAGGGTTTTCTGTTAAGTTGCTTGGGGCTTGTGTGGCAACACTGTTATTCAAAATAGCAGTGGTCTGTCTTTTATCAATTAGGAGAACAATGGCAGAATCATCTTTCACTAATCCCTAATCCTCCCCACAACTGCTTGAGATCTCCATTCACAGAATCTTAGTTTTATTTACATGTTTGTTGGGACGGCAACTGTTGGATTGCACCAAATATCTTTCTGACTCTGGGACATTTTGAGCTTCATAATAGGAGTAAATGACATACTTCAAAAAGAAATATTTAGCAAACAGTGCAAGAAAAGTTCTGTCTGAAGTTAGAAATTTTGTAACTGCAGGAATTATGAAATGAAGCTACAGGCATTTCTTAATATGGCAGATGGGGTTTATATACGAAGCTTGGAGCCACTTGCCAACTTTCAGTTTCTCTCCTGTGCCAGGTTGGAGTCCCCTGTCATGCAACGTCATGCTAAAGTGGTATTTGGCACTCTAGCTGGGTGCCATTCCCAAGATGGATGATCATCATTGCATACAGACCCAGTAACAAGGAGCAAAGACATCTCCTGAGTACATTTTGGGACAATTTTCTTCCTTTGCTAATCATAACCAATTCTGCAGGTTGGCTGGTTTGGAGACAAAGTCATCAAAGACAATGGTTCTGCCATTGCTCCTTAGCAGCTTTTTCAGCCTTTGCTCAGAGAAGCTCTCTTCAGCTATTCTTTTCCACCCTGACTGTTTTTCCAGACAGATCCCTACTGAGCTGATGCAGTCACACAGTAAACACTGCTAGAAGCAGGCCAACATATGGTATCACTTAGGTACAGAGCAATCCCAGCACCATCGTAATGGTATTTCAGTATCTCTGGCTCCACTTCTAACCCAAATCAGTTGGTTTATTTGTGCACAAAATGAGGAGGGAGAAAAGGTGTTAAAGAAATTTTACAAGCCGTGGAAAGAGTTTGCATTTTATACCATGCTTCATTCCTCCAAGAGGAAGAGACTTAAGGTCAAAAGGAGAACAATGCCCAACAAGCAGTTGGCTCTGTAGTCATCTGATGCACAGCCATGGGCTAGGTCAGTGAGATGTTAAATAAAAATAGCTTTAAAGTCTTTAAAATTAGACTCCTATGCAGCCTTTCCCAGCTTTGCTGACCTAATGTAAGAAACGTGAGCCACTGCAGACACAAACAAATCCAGCAAACATGAGCCACTGTGACCTGATGGGAGACCATGAGTCCCACTGCGACAGCTTCTCTGTTTCAAGCAGCAGCTGAAGGTAGGACTGCAGGCAATGCAGCAGGAGTCACGTGTGGAAAGGGGACAGAAATTCTGGGGTTTGGCCAGAGTGAACTTCTTGGGACCTTGTCAAGCTATCTCACCACAGTTCGCCTGCAGGACTAGAGCAGGGCAAGGTTGCTGATGACCACACAGGGAATCCAGGTGTTTGGTGAAGGAAATTGATGGAAGTGTCCGAGAAAACAATGGGAGGTTCCTGTCATGAGGAGCAGCTGGGTTTGTAGCAGCACAGGCCATGTCATAAGCAGTGGGTCACAGCCTGACCACATCATTGTGGGATGGCAGGACAGAAGCAATGGCTGGATGAAAGGGAGAAGAGTGTTATTTTGACTCATGAGTGAGGATCATTACTGTGTTTGGCAACTCTGTACAAACCAGATCTCTACTTGCCAAGTTGCTTTTACCTAGCGTGTGGCACCTGAAGACCCAAGCTATCCATAAACCCTTAGTGATCTGCTGGCAAAACATGGCTGAAAGCAAAGGGGAAGTTTGAGGAGGTAGGTCTGGTCCTCAGGGTCAGATGGAAATGTGAAGTCCCAGCTCTCAGGCTGAAGCTGCTATGCAGAAGGGGACTCAGGGGTCTGGAGGCTGGGGAAGGGGAGCAGAGGTGTTAAGGTTGGGTTTGGTCCCAACTGAAGCCTTAATGCAGGCACAGATTTCAGCAGCTGGATCCTGCCTTGGCATGGGCTGCCAAGCCAAGGTAAGGCAGTTGGCCTCATTTATGACAGCAGTAGGTACCATCCCTCACCAAAATGAGCACATGGGAAATGTCTAATAATGTACAAGATACACCACACAGAAAGGAGGACTTGCCTAAGCCATGTAGAAAAGAGTAGGAAAATTGTTCTTGCAATGTAATGGTCCAGATGAGTACCTGGGGGCAGAAAATGTTTTTTTTTAGAAAATCAGTTTCCTTTAGCAGGAAATCTAAAGGTACTTTAAGGAGCTCAGAGTCTCACAACCTCAGCAACGTGGTGTTCACCAGTGGCCCAGCACATGCTCACAGAGGTATCACACACCAGATTTTCACTTGTGGGTAACTAAAGATAGTAGAAATGCACCTATATTTGGAGCATAAGTGGGGCACCTGACAACTACTGAGCAGACTACGGACCCCTCCTTCCTCCAAATTAAGCCACTTGTCTGCTTTAGGAGCATCAGCTTCTGGCACCCACAATTAAACTGTGAAGTTTCTAAGGCTTGTTAGACATTCTTACACAGGGAGGCCAGCAAAGCAGAATTCAGCAGGCCACCTCCTCTATAACAAGACCATCACTAATGAGAATGTGTTATCCTGTATTTCTCCAAATCAGTTATCATCTTGATCTTTTTTTGGGTCCTTAGCATGAAGCAAACTGAAGTAAATGCAGTCTTCCAAGGACTATGTTCAACACCCTCTGAAAAAAAAACAAACAAACAAGCTCATTTTAAAAGCACCTTATATTGGATAGCCAAAAATTGAAGCATCTTGAAACTGTTGGCTGTCATAATGGAATGATCTGGTTCATTTTCTGACTTTCTCTATTGTCATGGCTTTGGGCCCAACATGACAACAAAGGAACAGCCCATGGCCGCTCACTCAACTCCACTCCCCAACACACAGCTCTGGGATGAGGAGGACAAAGCTCATGGGCTGAGACAAAGGACAAGGAGGGCTCTTCACCAATTAAGGTCCCAGGCAAAACAGACTCAACTTGGGGAAAAATAATAACTTAATTTCACACCAGTCAAAAACACACAGGACACAGACAACACACAGAGCAATTCTCACATACATTACCCACCCCTCCCTTCTTCCTGGGCCCAAATCACTCTGTTCCTGGTTTCTCTCCCTCCTTCCCCCCAGCAGCACAGGGGGACAGGGGATGGGGTTTGGAGTCAGTTCACAGGCTGGTGGTTCCTGCTGCTCCTTCCTCCTCAGGAAGAAGGATTCCTTACAGTCCTTCCTTGCTTCCCCAAGGGGTCCCTCCCATGGCAGAGAGTCCTCCACGAACCTCTCCTTCATGAGTCCTTCCCACGAGGTCCGGAGCTGCTCCAGCCTGGGCTTCCCACAGAGTCAGGGGCTGCTTTGGGAACAAACTCCCCTGGTGCCAGAGTCTTCCAAAGCGGCACAATCAGAATCCACAGGCAGCAAATCCTCTGGCCTCAAAATCCAAGTCCACTGGCCAAGTTCACCCCTCCTGGCGCCTTCAGGGAATGTTCCACCACGTTCCTCCAGGAGTGCAGGGGCACAGCTGCCATCTCGCCATGGGCTGCAGAGAAACTTCTGCTTGGGCACCTTCTTCCCCTTCTTCCTCACCAACCACCAGCACCGCTCTCCTTCCCCAGCACAGCTCTTCTCCCTCTCCTAGCTCTGCTCAGGTGTTATCTCAGTTCTTTCCTATGTTAATCACTGAGGTGCATCTCTTGTCCCTCTAATGGCTCCTTGGCTGGGTTTGGAGCAGGGGGAGCTTCTCAGCTTCTTACAAGAGCCACTTCTGGGGCACTTCCCCTGCTGCCAAAAAACCCACCAAACCAGAACATCTATGGAATGCTCTTGCAGGGCTTCAGTTCTCGAGGAATGAGAGGCGCTGGGACTGGTGAGAAGTTGCCTAAAATAGAATAAGAGAGATATGTTGACCTCAAATTAGATACTTACATTTTAGGTTGACCTGTTACTGAGATGTTTATTGTACAGAATTTGGTGGCGTTGTTGTTTTTTTAAACTTCAGGCCTTAAAGAATAAAATCAACTCTTGAACGCTTTTAAGAGACCCTGTGAAGACTGGAAGCTGCAGCCTGTGTCCTCACCACCTCAAGGGCTACTGGTGGAGCTTTGGTTTAGACAGGAAAACAGCTGCTGTGGACCTGCTAGGGGAAAACCAAATGAACTCCAGCAACTCCTGGAGGTGCCTGAAGGTAGTCGTGCCTGAGACATCTTCAGCAGGTTGCAACAGACAGTGTGGCCCAGTTTTACAGACCCTGTTTTCTCTAAAAGATCTGTTCCTGCAGTAGGAGAAGTGCTGCGGCTGTCACAAGGAGGAAAGGGCAGGTGTAAAGCAGCCTGGGTGGTTGCCAGAAGCCTGGGCAAGGACTGCAGTCCTGGAGTCCCCAGGTGGACAAGTGCCGTGATACTCCCCACAGACAGTGAAGGCAGAAGCCGTCATACCCACCTGAGTGTGGGTACCAGAGGCTGCAGAAGGGAGACGTCATCCAGGGCTGCAAAACCATAAAACTCAGACTCCTTTTTAACAAACAGCTCTATTTCTGCCTTGCGCAAGAGTCGTACCAGTCACGCTGAGCCTTCTATGCTCGGTATGCATATGTTTAGACTAGTGTTTCAGGAGAGGGCAAGAGAAAGTCCCAGGACTGTGGGAGCCCTTCCACTTATAGCTATGAATTAATTTTAATTAGCCCTAGAAATGGGTCTCTCTGGCTCTTTGTTCTTTGAAATGGTGCTTTTCAGATGCAGACTTCTCAATTAGCAGCTAATTATGATGGCCTTGCCTCCTTGCAGCTAGAGGGGGTATAAAAAAACCCACAGGCCCTAACAGCTGCTGGAGGTTTGCCTTCAGCTTGAGCAGCAGAATTATTGATATTGATTTCAAGGGTCTTTGGCTCTCGTCCGTAAATCTCTCACAGACCTGAAACAACATTATTTGTGACACTACTGAGAATTATTTAAGGCTGTGAGCTCTGGAAATTATATCGTTGTTTCCAACCCTCACCAAATGCAGTGAAAGCAAAACCAGACAAGCTGTGTGTGATAGTCTGTCCCTCTTCTCTCCTGGAGCAGTGACTGAGGAATCCAGATGCAAACCCTGTCATGTTTTGAGAGATAGTTGTAGGTGTGTTGTTGTATTTTGCTATCAGCAACCTTTCTCAACAACTGTCATCGGGCAATGACACTAGTAGATATAAGTACCCTTAACCTAGATCCAGATCTAGTATCCCTTATGCCAATGACTCCAATTAGCCATTTCCCCATAGGCCAACTCCAGCTTTGTAGATTATTGCAAGTCCAGCAAAGAACCTTTTTACCCCAGGGACAGGTAGATTTGGCTCTGGAGTTATGGGTAGGGCAGACAGGATGGGGAGGAGGTGGAGTTCATAAGAATATCAGACTTGGGCTACCAGGATAAGACCAATGGCCCATCTCACCCCATGTCCTGCCCCTGTTGATGGTGGTAGGACATGTTACATAGGGAGTTTACTGAGTTCAACCCTGCTTATTCCTTTTAGTGTCTCTTTATGGACCTGTTGTCCATGAATTTATCTAACTGCTTCTTGAACTAGCTGGTAGGACCTGTATCCAGAGCCATCTGCAAGAAAAAAACAAACAGAAATTTCTTACTCATTATGTGAGAAATGGCTTTCTTTAATCTGTTTTAAGATGACCTCCTAGTTCAATCATCACTTTTCCAGTGTTGTCCCTCACTTTCAGGCTGCATACAGTTCTTTCTGCACACAGGGGAAGAAAATGGTTTCCTTGTTCTTTTATCTATCTGTCCATACTAGGGTCTGTCTGTACAAAATGTATCTGCTGAAGGATGTGACAGAATCATACTAGCATCTCAATTTTCCACTACTTATAGATGTGCAGTTGTTCTCAGATAACTGGAAATTCAGTCTGCTCAGCAGTTCTCACGTTCTTCTGGTATGACGCTTTCACTTTGGATCTCCATGGAGTAGTTACTGCCTGATATTTCCTTGGTAATACCAGAGGGGGATTAACAGTACTGGAAGGACTCTGCAAGAGTTCTGTTTTAACATAAAAGTTCTTTGCAGCAAAACTAGAGATAAGACAAACCTCAGCTCAAATCAGCCACAGACTTTCCCTCTCTGCAAATCCACATCTGGATATGAACTTCATGCAGATGCTAATTACTTCCATGCTGTAGTAGACATGCTCCCTGAGCTAAATTTCAACACCAAGTAGGTCACACATCCTCAGTCTAGAGCTTGTATCTGGGAAAGCAAGGAACCTAACACTGAATAGGTACATAACCACACCTCCTTCCACATAAATCACTGCTAGGAAATCTTGCTTCCATGTTGCAGGCAGTTGAGAAATGCAGTGCATACATTACTACTGTAGCATTATAGCTCCTGGCATATTGTAGTTTCTTTCCCAGGGCCAAAATCTCTGTCCTGAGGGGAAATAAATCATTTTTACGCTAAGTTACATCACAAAACATTTATGCAATCAAATAATCTCTGTGAAGATTTCAAGCATTTATCTTTCCTACAGAAAACTGAAAGGATCACAGCAGCAAATGAATGCAGTTTGGCTGGATTAGGCTGAACTCTGTGTAACTTGTCATCAGCTATGTATTTTGGATCAGATGGAGTCACTGAAGATAGGAAAGTACAGGAAAAGGTTTTCCAGGGGGAGTGGAGTTTGCACCACTGCAGGGCTTAAAAAACAGGGCAGACAAACATCAGTCAGAAAGTATTAGATTTATTTGATCCTGCCCTGAGAACAAAAAAAGGAATGAGAAAACTTCCTGAGGTCCTCTGCAGGGTAATTTATGTGATTCTATAAAACAGCAACAAACTAACAAAGAGGACTGGAGGGAGGGAAGGGAGAAAGGGGGGAAGGGAGGAGTGGAGGAAGGGAGGAAGGGAGGCAGAAGCAGGAAGATTCCACTCCAACACCTACTACTCATCACAGTGAAAGGAAGAAGGCAGCTCATCAAAATGAGAAACTACAACAGCCATTACTGATGGCTAAGCAGCAAGTGGAGGGGAGCATGAGGATATGAGTCAAAAGAATAATTTACTGCCAAACACCAAAAAACAGCAGAGACTTAAAGCAACTGTGTGTGAAGTTGTGAGAGAAATTCGTGCAGTGCTCTGTAGAGTTCTTAACGTTATGTTTTTTAAATTGCCACATTACAAGCCCTCCCAAACAAAACCCAGTGAGATGTTTTATAAAACTCAGTGTTACTATGTCTCCAAGACACTCGTATGGAGCTGCTTGCCTATTGCTATAAGCCTGTGAGTTAACATACTTCATATATTTAGAGCAGTTTTCTGGTCCCCCTCCCTTGCCAAATCCCTTTTATTATTCCCAGATACAAGAGTGCCAGTGTTACCATTGAGCACAAAGGACAAATTTCCATGCCTTAGAAGTCACCCTCCATCAGCTGAGCTGTAATTACTGATCTTAACACAAGCTTTCAGCCTGCCTCATCTGTGAAGCAAAACACAAGTATTTAAGTGAGCCCATTTCATCTGGCAATTGAGGCAGGCTAAGAGCACACACATGGTTAATTAGTATGGTTCAGCCAACAGGCAATAACTCATTAAGCTGCAGTAACTCGACTATGTTTGATCATGTGCTTTATGCCCCGAGGCGCTTCATAAGTAAAGCAGTGAAGTCAACTTATCTTCCATCTCAATATCTCTCTCCTTCTCCCTCTTTTTCTAACCACAGAAAATCGTGGTTAAACCACAGAGGATAATTTCTGGACACAGAATAAGTTCACCACCTTCCTCTTTTTGGCAGACTAACTGCACTTGAAGATTGGTGCTGTGTCTTCTTTTAGCCTTGCCTTCCCCAGGCTAACTACAAACTCTTGCTTCTCTCCTCAGAGAATCTGTTTTGTAGCCTCTCTGCAGCTGTGCTCTCCTGAGGGTTGCAGTCACATCTTTCCCAAGGTGTAAGGTCAGAAACTGGTCCCAGTGATCCAGTTGAAGGGCTCATCTCTCCATGCCTAACATGCAACATCCATATCTGTCCAAACCAGCCCTATGTCTCTTCCTTCCACAGCTGAGTCATTGCTCCATCATAACCTCCAGCTCCCTTGTGTCAGAGCTGCTACCTGGCTCCTCTCTCCCACCGTGTGCCCGTGGAGCTGACTATTTCAATGTAGGTGCAGAGTCTCCCTTGACTTCACCAAATTGCACCCTGTTTATTTTCAGACCATTCCACTAATTACTGAGATCTCCTGAGTGCTAATCCTCTCCTCCTTAGTGTCCCTTGCCCTTTGCTGAAGCTCTAACAAAGGGGCTCTCTACCTCTTCATCCAAATTATCAGTGAAAATACTGAACAGTCCTAAACCCAGGCCATATCCCTGGGGATCCAGCACAATTAATCTTCCCAGTTTTACAGTGTTCACCTGGTAACTACTGAGTACTCTCAGTAATTTCATCTAAGCCTTTCCCCTTTTTCTTATAACAACACTGCTTCTCTGAAGGAGATGATCTTGTAGCTACAGCATCTCTCCATTATATATGGGCAGCTAGAAAACCTGCATTTTTAATAGTCACTGGTAAGATAACATGTAGAAGAGAAACTAACATCCGTGTGTTAGACCTGACTTCAGCTGGCTTCTGTCTGTGAAGGACTAGGATGTGACCAAACGTCACATTCTGCAAATCCATTTCACCATTCACCAAAAAGCATCTGCTGATGTAAATAGGATGACAGACAAATGGACTTGGGGAAAAATGTAGTGTAACAGTTCCTAAATCATGGACTTCCCATTCAGGCTCACATGAGTCCAAATTCACTTTTCAACTCCAAATATAAGGATGGCTTTCTACCAGAGATCTCCACTCCTGCATAGGTAAAAACTGTTGAGCTTCAAACTGAACATCAGAGTGGGCTATTTGTTTTTGTAGAGGGGGAAGGAAGTAACCTATTTAATTCCCTTGTGCTTTAGTGATTTTGTGACTTGCCTAAAGAAGATGGTGAATAACAAATGCAGATATACAGAGGATTTCTTGTGCTTTTCACATCATCCTGCAGAACAGGAACGTGCGAGAAGGTAAAATCAAATATAACCCTAAACTCCTGTTATATTGCATGACATGGTAATAAAATATTGCTCACTTAGGCAAGAGCCTTTGAACTGCTCATAAGAGGAGCCTTTCCCTCTCCATTGTTTTTTATAGGCAGCCTAGGGAGATTATGTGCTTAAGTTAGTAATTTAAATTTAGATACCTAGAACAAACATCACAGTCTCCCCTCCTCCCTCCCAGAATAAATACTTGATGATGACATAAGACCATTCTCTTTTTAGAAAAGAACTGGTACTGCAAGAAAAAGTCATTGAGAAAAGAAGTGTTTCACTCTCTCTTCAATGCCGTGGTTGTTTTTTTTGTTCTTCTACTGTCAATTGTGCCTAATAACTGAACAGGAACCAATGCAAATTAACCCAGGGCATTTCTGATCACTGGCCGAGCACTAACGAGAAACTGGACTGTAAAATGAAGTAAAAATATTTTTTCCATGGTTCCCAGTGGAAGTCAAAGCAAACGCACATTTGTGCTTCCTCCTGCTCCGCGGGCGCCTTGGCGCCCCTTTCACTGACATCAAGTCCTGCCAGAAAAGCCCATCAGGTCTTTCAGGTTCCCACTGGCAGGAAAAGTACCACTCTCGTTGCACCAACATTTGGAAAAGAGACAATGTGCTGAGTCTCAGTGTCCTTCGAGTCTCCATAAATCACTCATAGAAAAGAGCAGGGATTAGCTGGGCAGCACATTGTATGCCCAAAGCTGGATCTGAAGGAGGACCTCCAGAGTCGCTATAGAGGGATCTCATCACGAGGGAAGGAGGCTGAGCAAACAGCAAGGATTCCCTGTTACAACAACATCCTGTCCCTGCAAAGGGGAAAATGGCTTTTGAGGGAATGACAGAGCTTTGGATCTCAGCTCCCTGAGGCAAGTTCAGACAAGTTCAGGCTCATTGCTTTTGTGAGATTGAGGGTTTGGGTTTATTATTAGATCGAACTCAAAAGAGCCTTGCCAAGTTTGAAAGTTCATGATGTTTTGAGCAAAGAAAGGAAGTGTCTTACCTCTCAGAGAGGCCAGTCCCTACATTACGAAACAGGCTAGGAGTTATTTAGCTCTCATTCCCAACGATGAATGGAAGATGGCTGAAGAATAGTCTGCTGAAACCCGGGGGCAGATCTGCCCTTCCCAGCTTGTGAGCGAGGGCACTGCAGCATTTCCCCACTGAATGGAGTTCCCATTTCCCGGGTTTGCTTTTTCTGCTGAGAATGAGATAAACACTGATACACAGGAGAACAAACAGAGTCTGCTGTGAGGCTCATCAAGGGATTACTGGCTACTCAAACAGGAGGAGATACAGTGGGAATTAAGAGTCTTGCCCCCATGCTTACAGCTCTTTCTCACTCCCCTCAAACTCTGTCTTCATGCCAGCTGGGCATTTGACTCTGTCTGAAGGCTGCCCCAGAGCCTTGCTGCTCTCAAGCAGAGACATCCTCCTGTTTCCAGCCTTAGTTAAGAGCAGAAAGTTCAGACCCATTTGCTTTTTGTCAACCATCTCCCCATCTTTAATAATTTGTATCCCTCCTTTGGGATTATCTGCATTATTTTGATATACAGCAACCCTAGTTCCTGCCAGCCTCCATTTTGCTTAGGAAAGCAACCTAAAGCTTTTTATTCTCCTTTTTTCAGCTAGGTCATTTTTTTCCCTTTAGCCCAGTTTATATCCTTACCTGCACTTGATTTTTATGAAATTTCTCCTTCTTGAAAGTAAGAAATTGGAGCTGGGTAAGTCAGGGCTTGCCATCCCCTTCGGTAGGGCTCAGTATATCCTTCCTCCTCACATTTGTTCTCCATAGTCACCTATAGTCAAGTCTGGTGCTCAGGTGCGTCCAGGCCAGATGACTCGCAATGGAAAAGATTTCCCAGAGTGTAGCACAAAATTTCTTTTGTGCATCATTTTGCTGTTCTGTGCTACCCCATCTCATCTTGTACATATTATCCCACTCCTCAGACTCAACCAGTTCTTCCCCAAAACTGCCCAGATCCTACTCTGTAGTGACAGTGCATTAAAGAGGAATTCACCAGTATGCTCCCATTTGAGTGTCAAAAACACTCATATAAGTATTTAAGTAAAGCAAACCCAAGACTCTTCTGTAAGCAATGCCACTGGCAGGTTCCCTCTGGCTGGATGTTCTCCTGAAGTACAGGAGCTGCTTCTCATTGTGAGTCAAACCTTCTTCTATGTCATCATTCTTACATTAATGCCCATTTCCAGTAGCTTCCCTGATAATTCTCCAGGTATCTGTGTATCAAAATTCTCTGTTGAAATTCAGCTGTATTAGTTGTACTTAAGATCTGATAGGCCTAGTTAGATCTCTTGTGCCTAGAAAATCAGTTCTCTATCAGTTGTCTACCCATTTGTTAGTTACCTATCACACTACACTGGCTTGAGCTCCCCCTGCTAAACTTAGTCTGAATTTCACAGGTGTTGGTTTCTTTGTTGTTTTGTTTTATGGGTTTTTTTTTCCCCCAAACAACCTTTTAATTTTTATTTGTCCTTCAAATTGTGTTCTAGACCTTTCCTAACATTAACATGAGAGTGGTTGACTGGCTAGGAATAATTTCCCATTTTCTAAATCGGGTTTAGCACCTCTAACTGAGTAGATTTACAGAAAAAGTAGTTACTGTTGGATTCCTGATTTATGCAATCTGATACATGAGTCCTGAGGGGTCCTGGTACAGTGCACTGACCACACTGGGTTTTTTAAGCCATGGTGTGGCCCCTGGAATTTTCATGCCCTGATTCCTAACAGCTTCCCTGGTTTTACCCCAAGTATTTAACATCTGCTCATAGAAAACTGAATTATGGTGACTTTTTTAGCTTAATGCACTATCTGAACATCTCTTGTACTCATCTCTTCCCTTATGGCCTTCTGACTCACCTTCTGTCTGCTTTCTCCTTATGCCACAGAAAGGACTGCTTAATCTTGATTTACAGCAACTTCCTCTTTATATCAGCTCATGGAGATCCTATTGCTTTTTCCAATTTGTTTTTGGTTCCTCTCCCTCCCCAGTGTCTCTCTGTTGCTTGTCCAAGCATGTCTAGAGCCTTCCCTCACAGTTCATTCACGCAACACTTTGCCTTTGCTGTGTCTCACTTTAGCAACAACAATGTCAAAACAAGAGTGGAGGCAGAGGGGGGTGTCCCAGCAGCCAAGCCCACATCACTTCTCAGAGTAGGGATGGAAACACCTCTGTGATGCCTTGCTCCACCAAATGTGCTCTTCTGCCTCTCCAGAATCTCTGGCTCATCTTAATCATAGAGCAGCCCCTGAGCAGGCATTAAAACAAAGTGTAAAACATACCTCCTTGTTCAAGACTTCCAGGTCTGGGGTTTGCTTGCTCAACAAGGTGACTCCTTCATTAAAAATGATCCCTGACCCCACACCCTCCAGCTTTGGGTGAAGAAAAGGGGGCAGGTGTGTGTGTCCAAAGCACAGAGAAGTGCAAGTCGCTTCTCCTCCTTGCTTTGACATCACTTACCAGTGGTAACATAATGCCAGGAGAGGTGGCTGGAAACAAGGGTCAGGATAAAGAAGACTGAACAGGTTGATTCCTCCTGTTGCAAGCTGGGATGCTCAGACCATTCAGTAGAGCCTGACTGAACATCGTGCTGTACATTTTGGAAAGATGTTTCTCATCCTGTGTATGGGAAGCTCAAACTTAAAATGCCTACCTCTAAACAGAGGTTAAATTGCATGAGGCCTGACTCAAATAATGCAAGTTTTTACATAGGAAAGGTTGTGCCATTGTCACCAGCCTCCTTTTATCTCAGCTGTAGCTACCCCTTCCTTTTCCAGCAGCTGCTCCTGCAAATTGCACAATATCATTCAGGCTTTTTCCTGAGGACTCCCCCTTCCTTTGCTGCCCTGGATCCAGGGAGTGCTCCTGCTTGGGTTCTCACTGCTTGGAGCATCCTTCCTGCTGGTACTGTATCTATGGCACTGTCCCATCATAGTGTCCTCTTCTGGGAGGCTGAGTGGCACTGGGGTCTCTGCTGGGGTCTCCTTTCTGGTGTGCTAACTCTGCAGGATGATGTGGCAGCAGTGTTGATGTTGCATGCCAGACCAAGGGAATGGGAAAGGAATATTTTCATTATTTTGAAATGCCAGCTTGATTTCACATCCAACTGGCACTACTTATATATCCTCCCCTACACCTCTTTTATTTTTTTTCTTTTAAATGCTACCCTGATCTCACAGGCTGTGATTGTTTCTGCAGCCCCTTCTCAGGCTAGAGATTTTGAGAGGAAAAAAAAGGCAAAACACAGTTTGGGTTTTTTTCCTGCACTGACATCATTAGCTGCCCATCACTTCCACAATGAATGTGCTAGTGCTGTCATAAGGCATATGCTGTCAGTGGGGTTTTCTTCCTACCCCTGCTCTCTAAACATAGCAGAAGTTCCCTTTTCTCAGTGATGAGAAGCTGAAAAAAAAACCTCCAGGACTGGCACCGGCACAGGCACCAGATACACACCTGCTTGATAAGAAGTGAGCAAGCAGGCTCAGATAAAGCTCAGCCCCTTGGGAATCGGGCCCTGGCTGTCCTTATTTGGTGCGTCCATCTGTCCTGTGTCCAAAACATTGTTGATTTTGTTTTTATTAGGCCATTATCTTGGCCCTGGCTCTTTCCTGTGAAATGCAGCAGGACGCACTGCCTGTGCCCTGCCAACCTCCTGCCCACATCCCCCCACAGACAGGAGAGACTGAGGGTGATGGAGCTGTGGTGGGGCAGGGGAGCTGCTCACCAGACACCCGCCCAGGGACTCCCAGGCCCTGGATTTCCACCCCCCAAGCCACCATGCTGCCCACGCTGTGCTTCAGGAGAGTTTATCTCATCTTGCCTTGAATGCATCTACTGTTTGAGTCATAATTACCTCGCTAGGCAAAGTATTCTGTTATCTGATGTCCTTTCTGGTGGGCATTTTTTTCCAGCAAAGTGAACTCAGTCAGATGGCTCTCAAGCATCTAACATTTATTCCTCTTTCTGCTTGACGTACCCAGCATTAGCAGTTGCTTTTTCCTTCCACCCAAGTGTTATCCACCCAGGTAGCTGTTTTCTTCCACCCCAGAGTACCAATGTGGGGCGAAAGACTGAATTTATACTAATGTTTTATAGCCTTTTGCACCCATGTATGTTTTATTCAAGCAAGAAACTTCAAAAACTGCAAGAGCTGTACCAAGGGCTGGCAATGAAAACAGAATCAAGCCTTTCAAATCTGTCAAGGCAGGTGATTTCAGATATGTGGACAAGAGCCTTTAAAACTATCTGTTCTCACATGCTTCCAAAAAGTATTCAATGCTTACCCCAAAGTCAAACAAGAGGAAAGTTCAGAAAAAAAGGACTACAGGAAAACAGAATAAGAACACGAAATAGCTCATCCTTCCCAAATAAATTCTGATGTTTCAAGCTAATGCTATTAGAGCCCTCAAAAGTAAGCAAAAATGCCCTACAATTAATAGGAATTTTTATAACTAACCAATGAAGAGATTTCAAAGCCAAAGTAATCTGATTAAATACTCTGAATCCAGCTGGCATCCTCCCATATCACTCTGTATCAGCTGCACTCTTTTAATAGCACAAGCCGTTAAGTACAAAAATAATGAACCAAAATGGCAGACAGTTTCCCTGAAATACAATTAGACTTTCATTAATTGAATTAACCCCTAAGAACGATCACTTTTGGTTGAAATCAGTCATATCCTTTAGTCTTTTTGTGTAAACCTGATGTAAAATATTTAACATGGTTAAAAAAAAAACAAACCAAAACACAAAACAAAAAACAAAACCAACAACAAAGTGAAGTAAGAAACCCCCTCAATACAGGGGTTATGAAAATCAGACTTTAATTGAGGATGTCAGATGAGAGCAAGAAATTACCCAGAAAGGCTGTTTGGAAATTCAGCACTCTCCTCCTAGGCATCCAACTGAGTGGTTTAAGCAACAACAGAAGCAAAACTGTGGCCTGCCTTTTTTTTTTTTTTTCCTTTGCCTTCTTCTTTTTAATACAAACCAGCATCCCTCGAAGGGAACAAGAGCTCCCTACGTGCTGGAGCCTCTGACAAGAGAACAGAACTGTTTTCATAGCTAAGGCGTGATCTTTACACGTCCCCCAGATTGTAACCAGAAGGCTTCCACCGAGGCAAACATACCAAGAGGATGTTGCCTGGCTTGTCAAAACCCAGCGTCTGGCACGGCACAAACCAGACCTTCCTCTGAAAACACCAGCCCAGCCACAGAGTCACCTCCCCCTGAGCATGTGTAGGAGGAGGCAGGGCTCTCTGAGGGGGTTTCAGCTCCAGCCAGACCCCTCCTCCCTCCTTCACGGCTGCAGCAGATCCCAAGAAACTAGATTCTCCCTGGAACTTGGTGGTTTTACTTATTTTTAGATGCCTTCTGTGGTTTCAGCAGCAGCTGAACGCACCTGTCGTGGCTGGAGTTGCATGGAGGCTTTCGTGGGATTGTTGCAGTGATCTTCAGAGAAAAATGTATAGAAATAAGCACACTGTGTCATAGGAATAAAAACAGAATTTTTTTATTTTTTTTTTTTAAAAAGGTAATCATCAGAGATAAAAAGCCCAAACACACAGGCTGCTTGTGAATGGTGCAAAAGGAGGAATGTGCTCATTGGAGCTGAGGAGTTATTTACTCATCTGGAGTATTTACTATCACACTTAAGGCCCTGAAACAGATTGTTAGATCAGCAATAAGGGAAACTGTGAAAGTAGTATTTATGGAAGGACTGTTTTTTTCCTGGTCCAAGCTTTTGGGGTTAAGAGCCTCTCAGAGCATCACAGTTGTGCTGAAGGCAGCTATGAGGTTCCTCCTTGCCCACACATCCCAAAACATGCATGAATTCCCCATTTGCAATAATTATTCAGAAAGTTAGTGTTTTCCTCTCTCGAGGCCCAGATCTGCCCCATATCCTTGTGAACAACTGCAGTTCCTCAGAAATACATGACAACCATGTGCCAGGTAGGCAAGCAAAGGTCTGAATACAGAACACTGGATACCCAAACCCCCATCAGACCAGACCAAAATCTTCTCTTGCTGCCTAATCCCTGCAGCATCCAAGCATCCCCCTCTTTGATTTCCAAGAAGCCCGGCATCCTCTTCTTGCACATGATCCCAAGGAGCCCCATAGTGAGCAAGCCATGAGTTAGTTTTTGCCTGAGGGGGAGGCTAGTTCAGCTTTGCCACCAACTTCCAGAGCTGCTCCAGCAGTTCCCATTGAACACTCCTACTCTACTTGCAAAATATTAATGGCATATTTCTGCATGAATAGGAAAGATAATTGCTTTAATTAAATATTAAAGATCCCATTATTTTGGAACGCAGAGAAAATTCAAAATATCCAGGACCTAAAGCATATGTTTGCCCATGGTACTCCTGACAAAGGTTGGGTTGGATCCATGGACTTCAGGGTTGACTCTGGTTGCTCATGTTGTTCAGCCCCACTTCCATGAACCCTCCTGGATAAATCACACACAATTTTATACATGCTTGGGAGACTTCTTCTGGCCATGGAAAGATTAAACATATTGATCTCATTTCTGGTGAATGCCCTTCTCAAATGTTCTCAAAAATTTGCAGCAATAGAGATTCTACACATTTCCTAGGCACCTGTTCATTATCCTTTCCTGCAGACACCGTTTCCTAACACCTAATCCATGTTGCCACCGATGGCAATAAGGCCATTTTTAAGGCCATTAAAGCCAGTTTAATGCCATTGTATGCTTTACACAAGACACTCATGTATACATACATAATACACTATTTGCAAAATCATAAGGATACTTTACCAACTTGATTTGGCCTACATTTAATATTGTCTTCTGTCCCTTTCCATAGGCATCTGTAAGGGCACAGTCCAGTCAGGTCACCTTGCAGCCACAGTGATGCAGCCTGTGAGCCCTCACAAAGTAAAATATACAGGGAGTTATTTCACCTCCTCCTTGTCAGACAAAAATGAAAGCCAAAGCAGACTCCAATGGCACATACCAGCCACAGCAGAGAGAGCTGTCATCTCAGGCTTCATGCTCAGCTGGTTGAAATGCTGGTCGATGCACTTAAAATACGGATGTATCCATCATTACTGAGGTTAAGTGCTCCAGGAGGGGGAAAAAACTCAAACCAACAGGAAGTTTCTAAAATAAAGAAAATACTTCTCTTCCCCTAAAAATAAAACCAAGCAAACAAAAAAACAAACAACAAAAGAACACACCCCACAAAAAAACCAACAGTACAAACAAACAAAAAAACCCAAACAAACCAACAAAACAAACCCCAAAAACAAACCAAAACCAAGCCATGAGCAAGGCACATTTTGGGTGTTCTCTATCCCCCACTGCCTGGTGTTGCCAGGGAGCTATTGACTGTCACAGACTTTGAGAGGTAACATGGATGGCAGCAGGGGTAGCTCCATTTTCACTCTCCATTCATGTGCACTGCCTGTGTTACGACTCAGGGGCTTATGTCAGCACAGCCAATGCACAACCAGACAAGGAACATCCAGCAGTAGCTTCAATTCTTATTGTTTCCTTTTGAATTTCAGGAACAATGTCAGCCTGGGAGCTTGGAGCCTGGCTGGTCCATTTGGAGACCAAAAGCAGCCGGGTGCTTCACCACTGAAGGTTCCCTGCTTATGAAGATTGTCTGCATCTTCTCCTGATAAATGATCCAAAAAGACCACCCCATAAGGATGTCTCATGGAACCTCCTGCAGAATTTCTCTATGTATTTCCTTTGGAAAAACAAAGACTGAGACTTGTTTATCATCTGTAATATGGAGAAAGGAGATCCCCCATGGGAGGAAGGAATAAGGAGATCCCCAATCATTGAGCAGGTCATCGTATGAGGAATGGGAAGCAAACTGTTTGGAGCCACAGTCTGCTCCCCTCATGGCTGGCCCAGTGTGCTCAGTAGCACGGCAACATGACCAAGCCACCCTTCTTGAAGATAATACCACATGGGGAGACTAACTGCAGGCAAGCAGGCCACAATAGCGGGCTCACTGAAATGCAAGGAGAGCTCAGCTTCAACCACGTTGCTACTCCCCTTCTCCATGTTGAGCTTCCTTCCCCACTGCTGGTGCAGGTGTCCTGCCCACATGGCACGAATAAGTCCTCCCTTTACTTGGCTGTTGTGAGCATCTCCACACCCCTGATAACCAGCTCACGAGGGTGGTGTCAGAGAGGGATGTGAGACACTGGGACCACGGCAGGGAAGTCCCCAACCTGGCACAACACTGGGGCAGGAAAAGGAGGGTGAGGAGGGGCTTGTGAAGCTGGGGGCAGGTGGCAAAATGGGAAGCAACTCCCAGCAAGGCTTCTCAGAAGAGGCTGGCCAACACACTTCAGAGAGGGGATTTATCCCCTCCCCCTCCTCTCTGCAGAGTAAGTTAAACAAGGCATCAGATGTTTCTATTTTAAGAGCAACTGGGGAGGCTGGCAACTACAAAATGAAAAGGAGAGGAGAGCAGAAGTCATGTAGCAAAATTAGCAACACGTTTCCCTTCCTACCTTTCAGAGAGCAAACCCCCTTCCAGCAACCCAGGATCTGCATAGCATAAATTATTCCTGCCTAAATTTGAGCCTGTCCTGTTGTTTCTGCCAAGTGCTTACTCTCATACGCTGTATTTTTTCAGGAGCAGATGACACTGGGTGACATGTGTCATCACAGTACGTGTCCTTGGAAAATATGTGTCGTGAAATTGCTGCAATGTTCTCCAGGATGGGTGGCTCATGCGCTCAGGGAAAGCAGTTGCAAGTTCTTGGCCAAGAGACTACTCACCCATCCCAGTGCAGCAAAGCTGGACCACGGGCTGGGGAATCTCCTTGCTGCCAAATGTCACCAAGTTCACAGATCACCACCAAACCCTGCATGCATTTGGCTTGTACTGATAAGACCTCTGGGCACCTTCTTCCTCAGATATCTCTGTGCTGTCACTTCCCCCAAGAGTGAGACGTGTCCTCCCCACTACAGTGAGTAAAGCCAAAACTTCATCCTTCTCACAGGTTCCTCTTTCAGGCATGCTCCTCGCAGCACAGCGATCACCCTAAGGGCAAAAGAGAGACCTGGGTAAATATTTTACAGCTGTGTTCCTTCTCCCAAACCCACATTCCT